>NW_026731744.1:77500-677500 GCF_028476545.2 Physella acuta | reverse complement strand
ATCACAGCAACATATATCACAACAACATACATCACACCAACATATATCACACCAACATACATCACACCAACATATATCACACCAACATACATCACACCAACATACATCACACCAACATACATCACACCAACACACATCACAACAACATAACCTACCCAGCACACAACCGATCCCACTTTATTCCACTTTAATTAAAGACAACAACAGATCGAAAACAGCGGAATTGTAAGAGGGTTAGGATGGCATTAATATTTGCCACGTCCGTCAATATCATCCCCCCCCCCTTGTCACTTGGACTTGTTAGCACTCCATCTTCCAACGGTTGTAGCAAAAACGTGCCCGTTATTCCAGCGTGGGCCCCGGGGTGGGGAGGTGAGGGCCCCGGGGTGGGGAGGTGAGGGCCCCGGGGTGGGGAGGTGAGGGCCCCGGGGTGGGGAGGTGAGGGCCCCGGGGTGGGGAGGGCTACGACAGACCTAATGGTCTAGAATTGGATCAATCCCGGTCTTTGATGTGTGGGGAGGCGGCGATCAGCTGTTGTATACAGCCCAGACCTACTTGACCCTGACCTTCTCGCACTACCGACATCTGAGGGTGCTCTGGAGCCGCGCCTCTCTGGGAGTTGGTGGGCGCTGAGAGGGCGCCACTTTTGTAGTTGCTGTATTTTGAGAGGGCGCCACTTTTGTAGTTGGTGTATTTAGAGAGGGCGCCACTTGTCTGATACTTCAACACCTCGCCAGTTTTTTACTTGAAAGTTTTATCTCAACAATGTGGCAATCTATGTCAACCCGTTAGCAACCCTACTACACTATAGTGACAACCCTACTACACTATAGTGACAACCCTACTACACTAGAGTGACAACCCTACTACACTATAGTGACAACCCTACTACACTAAAGTGACAACCCTACTACACTATAGTGACAACCCTACTACACTATAGTGACAACCCTACTACACTAAAGTGACAACCCTACTACACTATAGTGACAACCCTACTACACTATAGTGACAACCCTACTACACTATAGTGACAACCCTACTACACTATAGTGACAACCCTACTACACTATAGTGACAACCCTATTAGCAACCCTACTACGCTATAGTGACAACCCTATTAGCAACCCTACTATGCTATAGTGACAACCCAATAGATGACAACCTGCTCATGTCCACAATGTTGTCCCTGCCTAATATCAACGCTATCCTAGCTGTATATCAATGATGCACTGCTATATATCAACGCTATCCTTGCTGTATATCAATGATGTACGTGCTGTATATCAATGCTGTACTGCTATGTATCAATGCTGTACTGCTATATATCAATGATGTACTGCTATATATCAATGCTAACTGTATATCAATCCTCTACCGAATTACTGCGGTGATGTAACGAAGAAAAAAACTTGCACCGAAAAGAGCCGATATTATTTATTTAATTTAAGGCCGTTTCGGCTAGGCTTTGCTCCAGCCTTAAGTAGCCATGTCAACATTCAAACTCCTGGTCGTTGCTTCTGCTTTTGTGGTCGTTACCACATTTTGTAGTCGTGACCAGCTTTTTATATATCTTTCCGTGCAAAAATGTAAGCAATTTGTAAAAACACAAAATACGACTAAAAATAGCTACGATCACGTGCCAATAGAAATCAATATTTAAATATAGGTCTACTACCCAAAGACATTTCGTCAAGTGAATTCGTACGGCATTTACTATAAACAGTTAAGTCAGACTTTATGAGGAGCAGGTTTGGTTAGGATTGGGTGTTAATGGGGGTTACATTGATCGGTTCGTTGACCCTGGATGTGATCGGTTATATGACCCAGCATGTGGTCAGTTCGTTGACCCTGGATGTGGTCAGTTCGTTGACCCAGCATGTGGTCAGTTCGTTGACCCTGTATGTGGTCAGTTCGTTGACCCTGTATATGGTCAGTTCGTTGACCCAGCATGTGGTCAGTTCGTTGACCCTGGATGTGGTCAGTTCGTTGACCCTGGATGTGGTCAGTTCGTTGACCCTGGATGTGATCAGTTCGTTGACCCTGGATGTGATCAGTTCGTTGACCCTGGATGTGATCAGTTCGTTGACCCTGGATGTGATCAGTTTGTTGACCCTGTATATGGTCAGTTCGTTGACCTTGGATGTGGTCAGTTCGTTGACCCTGGATGTGGTCAGTTCGTTGACCCTGGATGTGATCAGTTCGTTGACCCTGTATATGGTCAGTTCGTTGACCTTGGATGTGGTCAGTTCGTTGACCCTGGATGTGATCGGTTATTTGACCCAGCATAAACGTTCATCAGTTAGTTGACCCATCATGTGATCAGTTAGGTTAGCCAGCATACACGTTGAGCCGCTCACCTTGATGAACGTGAGCCGCGATTGTGTCAAAGCGTCAGCTACACCCGTGGGTGGCACCCATATCATCCCGCCCGCCCCGGCCATTAGAGCTGACATGCCTTCCCCATGGCGCCACACATTGAGTATTTACATCGTGTGCCACGTGACCAGCTTATCGTCTGCTCCTGCTAATGCCTTCCTGCCACAGACCAACGCCAAGGGAAAATACTCCTTTTATCGTTCTACTCACCTCATCGTCACGTCAACAATTAAGGCCCTCGCCTGTGAAGAGCCCGATCCACCTCTTGTATTAATACTGACTGGTAGCTTAAGAGCCGCGGAGCCACCCACGAGCCTCACGATTTGTCTCCCTTGTGCGGCCCACCTGTGGCAGGAAGCGCAGGCCTGTGACAGTGTAGGAATGCGCCGAGATACTGGAATCATTAGCGCAGTTTCTCGCACAAAGGCGGTAAATATGGCGCGAAGATTGGAGGCAGACGCGGCGTGAACGCTGGAGATGATATTTTGTATACACAAGTTGATCTGCTGATTGTTGGGATGGCAACGTCTGCTGCAGGCCCGACCCTCGCGGTGGGTGACAAGGCCAGATAGAGCGGCAACCCTCAGCTATGTCTTGCCCTCTAATGTCATCATGGCAAAGATGCAGAACACGTGCAGACGATCGCAGGCGCGAGATTCCGTCTATTTACAGCTGGCTATCCATCGTACATGCAAACATACACCGCTAATCTCGCAGCTATTGCCCAAGTTTTAAGTCTTTACAAAGCGGCTCCCACACTTGACGTGTATGCCGCTGTTACCGGTAACTAAATTTAAATCAAGTCTTGCACACTGTTATTGTAGCGTAGATCCGCATCACGTGATTAATATGTTTCCGGTTAACTCGACCGTTTACCCAAATGTGACGTCATATCCGCTTGTCTTGGCCGTTTGAACGAATCACTGCATGCGAGTAGACTTAGACCATCTGATGGGGTCAGAAAACAGCAGGCGGCATCTATCTATCCCCATCTAATGACCATGACCTTTGACACCAACACAAAGGTCACGTGGCGTGGTCAGTAGCAGAGCGTGTGGGCTCGTGTGCCAAGGACTGAGTATCGTTTTCACCTTCTGCCGGTCGACCGGAGAATGTGCCGGCTGATGTGGGGGTCAGGGTACGGGCCGGTATGAGGGGTAGGGGACGATCTGCCGGTCGACATAATTATGATAAGCAATAGACAGGGTGACATGGGATAGGAACAAGACAGCGTGACATGGGATAGGAACAAGACAGCGTGACATGGGATAAGAACAAGACAGCGTGACATGGGATAAGAACAAGACAGCGTGACATGGGATAAGAACAAGACAGCGTGACATGGGATAAGACCAAGACAGCGTGACATGGGATAAGAACAAGAGCGTGACATGGGATCAGCTACAAATATTCCCACCCCCACCCTCAGCTCCAGGGAGTGACTTGGTGCGAGAAACAAAATACGACCGTGAAAACGCTACAAGTCAAGGCGGCATCGCTTGCTCTTTACTTTTCAAATAGTCCAACTCAAATTTTGGCGCCCTAACAGCTTTTCATAAGCCACGAGCAAACAGTGAAAGGGTAAACCGCTGAATAGAAGACAGAGGAGAATATTTACTAGCAGTCGCTCGTGGTCCTCCCTAGCCTTGTAAGGTGGCCTGTTTGGTGGCCTTGTAAGGTGGCCTGTTTGGTGGCCTTGTAAGGTGGCCTGTTTGGTGGCCTTGTAAGGTGGCCTGTTTGGTGGCCTTGTAAGGTGGCCTGTTTGGTGGCCTTGTAAGGTGGCCTGTTTGGTGGCCTTGTAAGGTGGCCTGTTTGGTGGCCTTGTAAGGTGGCCTGTTTGGTGGCCTTATAAGGTGGCCTGTTTGGTGGCCTTGTAAGGTGGCCTGTTTGTCCATTAGGGGAGGCTCGCTCGTTGGCTAGAGCTAGAGACTGGAGACCAGAGCTAAAGACAAGAGCTTAAAATAGGGCTAAAGACAAGAGCTTAGACTAGAGCTAAAGACAAGAGCTTAAAAATAGAGCTAAAGACCAGAGCTAAAGATTAAAACTAAAGACAAGGGCTTAGACTAGAGCTTAGAATAGAGCTAAAGACAAGAGCTAAAGACAAGAGCTAAAGACAAGAGCTTAGACTAGAGGTTAGAATAGAGCTAAAGACATGAGCTAAAGACAAAAGCTGAGACTAGAGGTAAGAATAGAGCTAAAGACAAGAGCTAAAGACAAGAGCTTAGACTAGAGGTGAGGTTAGAATATAGCTAAAGACAAGAGCTTAGACTAGAGCTAAAACTAGAACTAGATCTAGAGAACCGAAATAAGAGAGACTAAATCTAATTTATAAAAATAACCATTCGTAGTTAAACCTCAAAATATATGTGTATGTACAGGAGACCGATATATATATATATATATATATATATATATATATATATATATATATATATATATATATATATATATATATATATATATATATATATATATATATATACATACAGCCGTCAGAAATGTAGACATGTTATGATTGACCTAATGTGTGAAGAGAGCGGCCCATGTGGAAAGCATTGAACGAGTCATTACCTAGGGTTGCTGTACCAACACAAGTATCAACTTTCTAAGTGAGCTTTGCCCGTGGGTCGGGGGTGGAGTTCTCCCACCCTCCAGCAGCCGTGCCGAGTGCTCGCCGAGTGTGTGAGTACATCTCGTGTGTTTTCACGCACGAGCAGGTGCCGAGGTCTCCAGGTTTCCGCCGCCAAGTTTACCCAACCACTAGCCTAACCCACGGACGTGCTGTTGGATATGGAAGTCAAACAACGACTTTAATTTGTTTTACTAGTAGTCAGACCCGCGAGCTACGGGCAGGCGGCCATTAATTAAATTAATTATTGACGTCTTCATTCTCCTCCACTGAAAGCTCATCTATTGGTTGAGGGTTGTCACGTGACTAATGTTTACATATTTCACTTCTGCAGATTCTCAGACGGAGCTTGAGGTCGACAGCTGCAGCGACGATGATCGGGAATCCCCGCTGGTCGGATCCCCGTTGACCAGGTCCCCGCTGACCAGCTCCCCGACCCCTAAGAGCACCGAGCAGTCCCCAGTCACGGAGAAGCGCCCCAGCCCCCACCCACAGCAACCCGAGTCGACGAAACAGGTCCAGAGATCTGCACCATCGCACCACGCCAGCCACCACCACCACACCAACCACCACCATCGTAAGGAAAATGCGGAGACCGGAAGTCACCAGCGACCAACGGCGTACAGACCTGGTCGGTTGTCGCCCCTGGAGATTCTAGAACGGGTTTTCCCGCACCAGAGGAAGTCTGTGCTTGAGCTCGTGCTCCAAGGCTGTAACGGTGACCTGGTCAAGGCCATCGAGCACTTCCTGTCAGCACAGGATACCGTGGTTGCCCAGCAACAGGCTGTCCTGCAAGCCAATCAAAAACCGGATGTGAGATCAAACCCCTTCATGAACAGTTTCCCTGGCAACCATTCCATGTTTGGCGGCGTGTTGAACAATGGCGGCAGCAGCACTACCAACGGGGCAGGCAGCAGCGGACCTAACGGGATTCGATCCTCGGGCCACCACTCGCACCACACTCCCCCCGCGGCGCACAGCGGCCCGTCCCCCAAGCTGGCCTACAGCAACATCAAGTCAGCGTTCACGCCCCTGGGCCCGGGCCTGCACTCGGCCTTCACCCACCAACTCCCGCACTTCCACCCAGCTGCCGAGGCCGCCCTCAGAAATCCTTTCTTCCCCCAGGGCCACGCCCACCCTGACATTCTGCCCTCGGCGCACCACTTCGCTTACGCCGGGCTGGGGATGGGGCTGGGTGGCCTCCCCACCCCGTCCTACCCCGGGGTCTTCGCCTCGCCCTTCACCTTCCACCCGTACCGCTTCAACTTCCGGGGCTCGGCCTCCCCCCGGACACGCACGCCGGACAAGAACAGCGACAAGTCGGCCCTGACCGACTCAGACCACATCTCAGACTCGTGGGACGAGGGCAGCTCCCCCCGGGACAACAAGCCCGTGGACTGAGACAACCTTGACCCAGACCTCGCGTTGACTGAGGTCAATGCAACCTTGACCTAAGCCTTTCGTCGAATGAGGTCACGGTCAACTTGAATCTGTACTCATTTGGTTCAAGGTCATTGAAACTTTGATCAAAGCCTGTCACACGGGCCACTGTGACCCTGACCTGTACTTAAGTGGGTCACGGTCACTTGAACCTTGACCCAAGGCTACCCTCTGACCGAGGCTACTGTTGAAGACAGAATGGCTAGAGGCTGCTATGGAAAGACTTGATATTGTACATACTTCATTCACGCTTGATATTGTACATACTTCATTCACTTCATTCAGTCGGCGGTCCATTATCTTCTCATCCTGTATGCTCCTGAATACGTTATATTAACAAAGTAGTACCGATGTCATGGCTGAATGAACTAGAAGTACAAATGGTCATTGCTAAATGAATTAGAAGTACAAATAGTCATGGCTGAATGAACTAGAATTACAAATGGTCATGGCTGAATGAACTAGAATTACTAATGGTCATGGCTGAATGAACTAGGAGTACAAATAGTCATGGCTGAATGAACTAGAAGTACAAATGGTCATGGCTGAATGAACTAGAATTACTAATGGTCATGGCTGAATGAACTAGAAGTACAAATGGTCATTGCTAAATGAATTAGAAGTACAAATAGTCATGGCTGAATGAACTAGAAGTACAAATGGTCATGGCTGAATAAACTAGAAATTCAAATGGTCATGGATGAATGAACACAGTAGTACGTTGGTTACAGTTGAGTGAGAGGAGTTGTACGAATGGTCACGGTAGCGTGACTTTACTGCAGTAGTTGTGTTAGGTTAGCTGTATTGGATGTCTTCTTACCCCTAGACAATAAACTTCACCAAACCTATGACGTGTCAGTGTTTGTTGGAGTCAAATAGTGATGTGTTTGTTTGATTTTGTGTGTTTTTCTTTGGTACATGTCAGATGTTGTATGTTTTGTTTTGAAATTTTAACAAGAATAAATTGGGAGTATTCTCCCCTAGATTTTTCTGATAATTTATCATTTAAAAGTAAGGGATGGGGTGGCAATGGGTTGTGGAACAATGGACGTCTGCAACAAAAACCAGTCCAATCGTTTTTGGAGATCACACGTTGAGGCGAAGAATTCGTAAAAAATGCTCTTTGAGAATATGATATAAAATTAACATATTCTGAAGACTTTTCAGAACTCGTGCAAACGTTCATAGAAATCTAAGTACAGGAACTCATACTCTAAAATCAAATTTAGTTTGCCTAACTAAAACAGTAATTAAGTTATCGGTAGTTTAGAAACTGGATATTGCACGTCACTCTAAATCTCAAGTAATCTAAGAATAAGATCTAATCCTAGAATACGGTATTTTCTCTTCCTAACTAAAACAGTATTTCGGTTTTCGTAAAGGGCAACAGAGTTAAGAACACTTCCGGTTATCGGAAATAGTTCAAGCTTGTTAGAAACAAAGGCGTACAATCAAAATGTGAAATTCAAGATTCAAGGGGTTTTTTTTTTAAAAAAACAACGGAAGTGGATTATGTATGACTTCCGGTTACCAAAACTTGCCTTAAAGTTGACAGAAAACCACACATTGGATAAAATACTTATTCCAGAAATTTCGTCTAAAATAACTTTACTCTAGTTACAATGTTTACATACAGATACCAACACAGACAAACAGAAAAAAAGAGTAAAACTTCATTTTTCCGACTCAGGGAGGTGTAAAACATCGAGATTTATCAAAATCTGGAGTTGGATTGTTTGCTTCAAGTTCAGCTTCAAATGTCCGCTTCAAGTTCAGATTCAAATGTCCGCATAAATCTACCACATACCCTCTCACAAATCTACCCGGGCACAAATTCACCACTTACCAGGCACAAATCCACCACGTAGCCGGCACAAAACCACCACATACCCGGGCACAAATCTACCTCATACTCGGGCACAAATCTACCACATACCCGGGCACAAATCCACCACATACCGGGGCACAAATCCACCATATACCCGGGCACAAATCCACCATATACCCGGGCACAAATCCACCACATACCCGGCACAAATCTACCACATACCCGGGCACAAATCTACCACATACCCGGGCACAAATCCACCATATACCCGGGCACAAATCCACCACATACCGGGGCACAAATCCACCATATACCCGGGCACAAATCCACCATATACCCGGGCACAAATCCACCACATACCCGGCACAAATCTACCACATACCCGGGCACAAATCCACCACATACCCGGGCACAAATCCACCATATATCCGGGCACAAATCCACCATATATCTGGGCACCAGTCAAGCAGGATATCTTCCGAGTAGCAGTCTGACTACCTACACTCCCCCACCCTCTTCCACCCCCACCCCACCCCATTTAACCCTGTAGGAGCGAGCCATTGATCTGCATAAGTGCAAACAGATGTAAAGTGCTCAGTGATTGGCTGGCGGTAAGTCATTTTGTTTCGTGAATTCTAATTGGCCATTTGAGGGGTACACTTGTAATATTTATGCAAATCTGCCATGAAATCAATCTTCTCGTGTTTCGGCCGGCACTTAAGGCACCTCGCTAGCACGATGTTGACCAAAGGCAACCCGAGACGGCTATCAGAGTAGACTCGTTGGGAATTTGGTTTTTTCCAAGTTGGGTTTCTCAAGTGGTGAAAACTTCTTGGCGCCTGATAAAGGAATTATCTCGAGGATTTGACTGGGTACACTTTAGTCTTGTGTTACAATACTTTCAACATGTAGATATCTATCTATATCTATATATTTCTATATTTCTATATCTATATATATATATATATATATATATATATATATATATATATATATATATATATATATATATATATATATATAGTGTTGGAGTGTGGTCACCCCAAAAGATAGTAAAACAATAAGTTGAACCAATACTAACAGTTTTTTTTATCTCGCCTTATATTGTTATCGTCCATAAAAATACCTTGTTGGCCAGTTATATAAATACCTTGCTGGCCAGTTATAACAATACCTTATGGCCAAATAACTCTTGAACCGTCTTGCAATGTTTCAAATAACGTGCTAGAGATTGTCCTGCTAATGGAATGTCAACTTGCCGTGACCATAATCTGGTACCCACGGCTCCGGACACGCCCTGACCGACACTCGAGTACCGCGGCCTGGTCCATTCGGCTGACACCCCCACGTCCACACGTAACATGGGCTGGTCCACTAAGCTGACACCCCCACGTCCACACGTAACATGGGCTGGTCCACTGAGCTGACACCCCCACAATGTCACCAGCAAAAACCCTGCACATCCCGCGTCCCACGGCCGGCCGGCCCGTCAACCGGTCCACGGCTGCGGACCACAAACACCCATGCCGGACCCGGTTGATGGAGAACAATGGACGCTAAAGTACCGTCGCGACATGTAAATAGCTCTAGAATATCAAATGTTTGATTTAAGTCATAAAGTCATGCGTGACTTGAGCGAGAATCTGTCGATGTTTGACCGCCTCATTGTGTGCAGGGGGAGCAGGGGGAGCAGGGGGAGCAGGGGGAGCAGGGGATGTAGAGTGGAGGAGTGGAGCAGATCTATAACCCATTCAAGGGAAATAACTAGAAATATGAATGGAAACTTTAATACTCACACTGACTGCATTCATTTGATGCGCAATTCTTTTTTTTTCACGATTCTAATATGTTGTTTTTTAATTATAAAAATAAAAAATTCTAAAAATAATAAAATCATTTCTATGGCCCTGGTAGTGAGTTACCTGCTGATATAAGATACGGAAAAGTTTAGGGGAGATAACTCTCGCGGAAAGTTTAGGGGAGATCACTCACGCGGAAAGTTTAGGGGAGATCACTCACGCGGAAAGTTTAGGGGAGATCACTCCCGCGGAAAGTTTAGGGGAGATCACTCCCGCGGAAAGTTTAGGGGAGATCACTCCCGCGGAAAGTTTAGGGGAGATCACTCACGCGGAAAGTTTAGGGGAGATCACTCACGCGGAAAGTTTAGGGGAGATCACTCCCGCGGAAAGTTTAGGGGAGATCACTCCCGCGGAAAGTTTAGGGGAGATTACTCCCGCTTTATTTAAAGACGGGAAATGGATTTTCCGTCAATTATTTCATGCGTACAACGTCACCACATTCTCGAAGCACATATTCCACTCGATTCCTGGCTTGTTTTGTCTGTAATGTGGTCATGGTGGTGGATTGTGGTCAACCTATCACCCACCTCTACATACATAGTTGTTTTAGACTTTCCTCACAAGTCCGATAACAATATCACGTGACATTAGCTTTGACATAAAAAGACATTTAATTAAATTGAATTCTATTTATTTTGTTATTTATAAATGTGTGGTGTGATTTTATCTACACGCATATTACTGCGGAGAAAATTAAATAGGGATAATGAGGTACCGTCCACTGTGTAGGACTATATATATATATATATATATATATATATATATATATATATATATATATATATATATATATATATATATATATATATATATATATATATATATCACATTGTGTGAACACTATACTCAACCATTGACTAATATTGGATGAATACAAGATATGCTAATGTTATATTAAAACGGATCCAACAAACGCTAATCTAGTTGTATGTTCTGTTCTATGGCTCTGTGTTTGACTCATGGTAGAAATGTTTGTTTATGCTGGCGAACATCGTGACGGCGATCTACATTCGCCAGACTAGCGAGCACAGTTCGCTATAACTCGATTACGCTGTTTTCTTGTAGATCTGGCGCCCTGCTCGCTGCGTGCCGGCTCCCCCGTACGGCTCCTTG
The DNA here is from genome assembly GCF_028476545.2 of Physella acuta. Classification (NCBI taxonomy): domain Eukaryota; kingdom Metazoa; phylum Mollusca; class Gastropoda; family Physidae; genus Physella; species Physella acuta. The sequence goes on along the minus strand of NW_026731744.1, from coordinate 666,252 downwards.
TTTGGTTTACAATTAATATCTATGAGCGTCATGAACCGGCAAAACCGGTGGCCGGCTCCAGGACTGGGAGGAGTAAATAGAGAATTGAGAGTGCCGGCCGCAGCGTAACGTGATATAAACACTCAGCCACATCTGAGGGAATCTAATTGAGCGCCGAGATTTAGAAGCGAAATTATGCCATTATCAGGCCGGAAACTGCCGGTTAATTTATCTACGTCCTTATAAACATACGGAACAAGACTTCTGCCGGAGGTGCTTGACGCCATCTTGAAATAATTAGCTGTGCTGTAGTGGAGCGGGCGCCCCGGGCTGGGCGCGGGATTGTGTAACACCGACACTGAGGGTTCCAGCGCGCCCGGGGCCGGGCAACACTTCGGCACAAAGGGAGGGAATCGTTTTACCCTCACCCTCACGTTGCCGGTGTACGGGGGTAGAGCGGAGATGAAAAGACCTAATCCCGATAGCCTTATGCTGCAGGTTTCATGATGCGGCAGATACTCACTTGAACAACGCTGCCCTTCCGCTTCAAGTTACACCACTTTGGGTGTATATATATATATATATATATATATATATATAAATATATATATATATATATATATATATATATATATATATATATATATATATATATATATATATCCCTAACCATAACCACAACCAACCACAAACTAACATAAAATACAAGAACACAAAAGCAAACGTAAACACAATAAAATATAAACGCAAACCGAACACAAACACAAACACAAACGCATACGCATACGCATTCGCATTCACATAGGCATACGCATACGCATACGCATACGCATACGCATACGCATACGCATACGCATACGCATACGCATACGCATACGCATACGCATACGCATACGCATACGCATACGCATACGCATACGCATACGCATGCGCATGCGCATACGCATGCACATGCGCATGCACATACACATACACATGCACATGCACATACACATACACATACACATGCACATGCACATGCACATACACATACACATACACATACACATACACATACACATACACATACACATACACATACACATACACATACACATACACATACACATACACATACACATACACATACACATACACATACACATACACATACACATACACATACACATACACATACACATACACATACACATACACATACACATACACATACACATACACATACACATACACATACACATACACATACACATACACATACACATACACATACACATACACATACACATACACATACACATACACATACACATACACATACACATACACATACACATACACATACACATACACATACACATACGCATACGCATACGCATACGCATACGCATACGCATACGCATACGCATACGCATACGCATACGCATACGCATACGCATACGCATACGCATACGCATACGCATACGCATACGCATACGCATACGCATACGCATACGCATACGCATACGCATACGCATACACATACACATACACATACACATACACATACACATACACATACACATACACATACACATACACATACACATACACATACACATACACATACACATACACGTACACGTACACGTACACGTACACGTACACGTACACATACACATACACATACACATACACATACACATACACATACACATACACATACACATACACATACACATACACATACACATACACATACACATACACATACACATACACATACACATACACATACACATACACATACACATACACATACACATACACATACACATACACATACACATACACATACACATACACATACACATACACATACACATACACATACACATACACATACACATACACATACACATACACATACACATACACATACACATACACATACACATACACATACACATACACATACACATACACATACACATACACATACACATACACATACACATACACATACACATACACATACACATACACATACACATACACATACACATACACATACACATACACATACACATACACATACACATACACATACACATACACATACACATACACATACACATACACATACACATACACATACACATACACATACACATACACATACACATACACATACACATACACATACACATACACATACACATACACATACACATACACATACACAGGCATACGCACATGCACTACACACTAGCGGGCCCAACAAACACAATAAAACATTTGTATAAACACAGTGGGTTGAGTCCGCTCGTCCCCGTCCCCCGTTTTCAACTAACATCAATTTTTGTAAAATTAATTTAGCTACATATCCACTTAGTGTTGATTATATATATATATATATATATATATGTATATATATATATATATATATATATATATATATATATATATATATATATATATTTATATATATATATATATATATATATATATATATATATATATATATATATATCACATCTCCATCATCAACATTCTGACAATTTAAAAACATCGCAGTACAAGTCTGAACACAGGGGATGGGGATGGGTAGGGTGGGGGAGGGGGAGGGAGGGGTGAGGGTAAAGAACATTTTAAAACTTGTTATCGTGAAGGAAAAAAACGAAACAATTCTAAGATAATATAAACTACAACTTGATCTTTCAACCCAAAACAATAATTACTCGCGTTCAATTGTTTACATGTCAACCACTGTTGCCATGGATACCAGACAGGTAATGATTTGCCTAGACAGGTAGAGTACAGGTAAAGCGGGATGATAACCAGAGCGGGAGATTAGCACCTGCCAGTTCTTGAACTTTCGTAATGCAGGAGCAGGCTGTAAATATATCAGGGAACTAGCAGGCCGTAAATATATCAGGGAACTAGCAGGCCGTAAATATATCAGGGAACTAGCAGGCCCTAACTATATCAGGGAACTAGCAGGCCGTAAATATATCAGGGAACTAGCAGGCCGTAAATATATCAGGAAACTAGCAGGCCGTAAATAAATCAGGGAACTAGCAGGCCGTAAATATATCAGGGAACTAGCAGGCTGTAAATAAATCAGGGAACTAGCAGGCCGTAAATATATCAGGGAACTAGCAGCCCTAAATATATCAGGGAACTAGCAGGCCGTAAATATATCAGGGAACTAGCAGGCTGTAAATATATCAGGGAACTAGCAGGCCGTAAATATATCAGGGAACTAGCAGGCCGTAAATATATCAGGGAACTAGCAGGCCGTAAATATACCAGGGAACTAGCAGCCCTAAATATATCAGGGAACTAGCAGGCCGTAAATATATCAATGAACTAGCAGGCTGTAAATAAACCAGGGAACTAGCAGCCGTAAATATATCAGGGAACTAGCAGGCCGTAAATATACCAGGGAACTAGCAGGCCGTAAATAAATCAGGGAACTAGCAGCCGTAAATATATCAGGGAACTAGCAGGCTGTAAATATATCAGGGAACTAGCAGCCGTAAATATATCAGGGAACTAGCAGGCCGTAAATATATCAGGGAACTAGCAGACCATAAATATATCAGGGAACTAGCAGGCCGTAAATATATCAGGTGTGACCTACTTAGGTCTGTTTGGCTTTATGTATATTCAATCTCCTGAGTTATGTATTTGTCCTTGGGAGAATTGTCAGTTCACTGGTACAACCCGGTCAACTGAACGCTGTCACATCATGTGATTGTAAGTTTAATCCCTGGCAGACCCTCAACCAATGGACTTGCGACCATGAGAATCCTTGACTGACCCTCAACCAATAGTCGTAAGACTTTTGAGTTATTTCCCCTTACTCTGAGTTGTATTTAATCACGGGATTCTCAAGTTCAGAGGCCGCCAGATTGACCTAGGGACCAGGAGAGGTGTGCCTGTGGTTAGGTACGCCATTTTGCAGTATTGTTATTTTGTGACATGATTTCACCTTTTGTATAAGGAATTATGTGACTAGTTGTAGTTTACTGAATTTGTGTTCTGGTGTATTATTACACCTTTTTGACTATCGGTGATAGTTTAACCTGTATAAGGATTTCTATAGTTGTAGAGGCAAATTGTCTCTCCAATTGTCTCTCCTTGGTCTTTTATTGTAATTATTATGAGGCCAGTTCAGTTGTGTGTATTAATGATTTATCACAGCGGTGATGTGATTGTGATTTTTCTCAAACTGTAAGTTGGAGTTGAGTTTATTTATATTACACTGAGAATCTGTACATTTTGATCTTACCTAGTGTCATTATCTTGTACATAAATTAAAAAGGTATTCATAGTTTAAGGCGTGTGAGTCTCTTTGATTTGTCGTGATTTACCCCTAGACTGCATTAACGAGCTCACGGCGAGTTGTTGAGATTCCGTTACAACGTCTTCTATCGGTACCATACCAAACGAACCTGGGGTGTCCGCTTCCTCCGCGGATGTCGGAGGTCGGACATAACAAGTGGGGGCCCGTCCGGGATTTTGATTTATGTGCAAGTTTGGCATTAGTTTGAGTTTGTGATTTAGAGTTTGGTCAGTAGTTCGAAGAAGTTGAACTAGTTATTGAGTAGTTGTTTTTGTTATCAGTTGAAGGTAAACATTGTTACTTTGTAGCTATGGAGGCTTTGTTGTTAAGTCCTACTGTAGAAGCAGTTGAGAACTTAAGTAGGAAAGATTTGATAACAGTTGTCAAAAAGTTAAACCTGGACTATATTGTTACTCAGACCTCTAGGGTGTTGAAGGACAAAGTTATTGTTTACTTCATTAATGAAGGCATGTTAGATGAGAGTTTTCTTTCTGAAGTTTTGGCACGGGAAGTGAAAATTGTTGATAGGGAGTTTGAGGCCAGACTAAAGTTAGAAAGAGAAGTTCAGATGAAGAGGTTAGAATATGAGTTTGGCATTATTGACAGTAGTTCAAGGTCAGGAGGTCCTTCTCAGTTGTCTGTGGCCCAAACATTGGCCCAGTTTTGCAAATTAGTCCCTAAGTTCGATGAGTCAGATCTTGTCGTATTTTTTAATACATTTGAGAACATGGCTGAAAGTTGTCAATGGCCTAGTAACGTAGTCACGACGTTACTAAGCACTGCTTTAATTGGTAAGGCTGCCACCACATACCAGGCACTCTCTCGCGAAGTCCAGTCAGATTACAAAAAGGTCAAGGCTGCCATTCTGAAGGCTTACGAAATAACCCCAGAAGCCTACAGAATTAAGTTCAGAAAAATTAGGAAACAACAGAACCAAACCTATGTTGAGTTCCTTTTTGAAAAAGAAAGTCTTTTCAAGATGGCTCCATTCTGAGAATGTCGACGACTTCGACAAACTCAGAAGTCTGATACTAAGAGATTTCCTCAACGCAGTACCTGAAGAGATCAGACTACACATCTTGGATAACCGAATAACAGACATCAAAAGGGCAGCAGAATCAGCTGATACATACGAGCTGGTGCATAAGAAGTCACAGGGTTCTGGTACCAAATACAATCCGGTACTACCTCTCATCAGCAACAGTCCCCCTGCTGGCCAGTTGCTGAGATCTCGTCAATCAACACAGATACCCAGAGTCACAGCCAGGCGACTGATCTTCCACTATTGTTCCAAGCCTGGGCACATCATTAAGAACTGTTTCCTGCGACAGCGAGATAACAGAGAGTATATACGAACATCTCGTAACGCTCTCCCCCATCAAGCAAGGCCAAAGGTGAACCTAGCCCGTCGTGATGACCCTACACCAGCGTGTCCACAGGGAGGTAACGAAGTGACCACCACTTTCGTCCAGTCATCTTATGACTATCCTCTTCACCAACCGGTTACATCAGCAGCAACCAATGGTGAAGAATCGAGAACTGTTGGCTTCACGTCATTCATGACAGATGCTGTCATCAGCAACCCTGGAGACCCAGCATCATCGCGGAACATCGTAGTCCTAAGAGACACTGGGGCTTCTCAGTCACTTTTGCTGAGAGACTCATTGAACATTGCACCAGAAACCAACACCGGTGATGTCACCATCATTCAAGGAGTGGGAGCTGAACCAACAGTAGTTCCACTACATAAGTTCAACTTGAGACATCAGCTCATCCAAGGAGATGTTATCCTTGGGGTGATAGATTCCATACCTGTCCCCGGAGTACACTTGCTCCTAGGTAATGACTTAGCGGGAAGCAAAGTCCACCCCCAGGAGGTTCAGAACCCGTTCTCTACAGACCCCGACGGTGAAAATGAACTGTTCTTTTGGCCGAGAATGCACAACGATGACACCCGTTATTGCAGACATTGTAAGAACTGTCAGTTGGTTGGGAATCCCAGTCAAAATATTTCCCAGGCCGATGAAACAGATTCTTGTGCTAGACGAAGCACTTAACAAGATTACCAAGGACTGCGTCACCTACTTCCCAGACCGGAGAAAGAAACAACTGGTTTATCATGTAAACTCACTAACTCTTTCTCCACAGCTAAGTTTATGTTACTTATAAGTATATCTAGTAAATTTGATGATGCTACTCTTAAATTGTTAAAGGCCCCAAAATTGTTAAATACTAAATTTTTGGCCCATTTAGAAGACCAACATGTACATTTATCTTCTAATGAGAATCAGACATTCTCACAGGTAGTTAAAACTTTACCCTCCATTCCTTGGGATGGCAGGTTACTATAGGCGGTTTTGTAAAAACTTTTCAGCTGTAGCTGAACCACTTACGGCCTTATTGAAAAAGGGTGTTGAGTTTGAATGGTCAACTAAATGTCATGAAGCTTTTTTGACCATTAAGTCATTTTTATCAAATGCTCCTGTTATGGCTGCACCAGATTTCAGCAAGCCTTTTAAACTTGCCATTGATGCTAGCAATTTAGCCATTGGCTCAGTCTTATTCCAGGAAGACAACCGAGGGATCGATCATCCAATGGCCTTTTTCTCTAGAAAGTTAAATGAGAATCAAAAGAATTACTCCACTATTGAAAAGGAAGCTTTAGCTTTAGTCCTGTCCTTACAGCATTTTGAAGTCTATGTCACCTCTTCCATAAATCCAGTCATGGTATTTTCTGACCATGATCCTCTTAAGTTCACTACTAAGTTGGGACAGAATAACAACAGAATTTTAAGATGGTGTCTATTTTTCCAAAATTTTAATTTGGTAATTTCCCATATTAAAGGAACTGACAACATTGTAGCTGACTGTTTGTCAAGAATGTAAAACAACTTTTGACGTTCACATTGATCTTGTGAAACTTTTTTGGTTAGTTATAACCATTTTGCAAATGTTATGTTTGATCAAACTGTAGCCTGGTGGCTGGAGTTCCAAGCTTTCAATCAGATCAGAATTGTATGGTTTTTTCCAAAACTGATTACTTGTTGAAAATGCCTGTTATTTTCAAATGAACCTTATTTAAAGGTGGTTTTGTATAATGTGCATTGAGTTGTTATAAAAATGTATCACATTATGCACTTGATGTTATATTGAGATATTTAAATAAAGGAATTAAGTTGTAAGTTTCCCACATATTATATCCAGATGGATATGTTTTGTTTCCTTTGCATAAGGAACTTTGATGTATTATTATTTTGGGAAGGATTGTTTCCCTTTGGTAAATTGTAAAAAGGTGAATTGTTTCCCTTTAATTTTTAAGGATGTTTTTTCTTGACATAGAAATTTTGTTAGTTACTATAATTGGACATTTTTTATGTCAGATTTGTTCCATATAGTGATTGCCATTTTTGTGTAACAAAAATGCCTCTCTAAAAGGGAGGGGATGTGACCTACTTAGGTCTGTTTGGCTTTATGTATATTCAATCTCCTGAGTTATGTATTTGTCCTTGGGAGAATTGTCAGTTCACTGGTACAACCCGGTCAACTGAACGCTGTCACATCATGTGATTGTAAGTTTAATCCCTGGCAGACCCTCAACCAATGGACTTGCGACCATGAGAATCCTTGACTGACCCTCAACCAATAGTCGTAAGACTTTTGAGTTATTTCCCCTTATTTAATCACGGGATTCTCAAGTTCAGAGGCCGCCAGATTGACCTAGGGACCAGGAGAGGTGTGCCTGTGGTTAGGTACGCCATTTTGCAGTATTGTTATTTTGTGACATGATTTCACCTTTTGTATAAGGAATTATGTGACTAGTTGTAGTTTACTGAATTTGTGTTCTGGTGTATTATTACACCTTTTTGACTATCGGTGATAGTTTAACCTGTATAAGGATTTCTATAGTTGTAGAGGCAAATTGTCTCTCCTTGGTCTTTTATTGTAATTATTATGAGGCCAGTTCAGTTGTGTGTATTAATGATTTATCACAGCGGTGATGTGATTGTGATTTTTCTCAAACTGTAAGTTGGAGTTGAGTTTATTTATATTACACTGAGAATCTGTACATTTTGATCTTACCTAGTGTCATTATCTTGTACATAAATTAAAAAGGTATTCATAGTTTAAGGCGTGTGAGTCTCTTTGATTTGTCGTGATTTACCCCTAGACTGCATTAACGAGCTCACGGCGAGTTGTTGAGATTCCGTTACAACGTCTTCTATCGGTACCATACCAAACGAACCTGGGGTGTCCGCTTCCTCCGCGGCTGTCGGAGGTCGGACATAACAAGTGGGGGCCCGTCCGGGATTTTGATTTATGTGCAAGTTTGGCATTAGTTTGAGTTTGTGATTTAGAGTTTGGTCAGTAGTTCGAAGAAGTTGAACTAGTTATTGAGTAGTTGTTTTTGTTATCAGTTGAAGGTAAACATTGTTACTTTGTAGCTATGGAGGCTTTGTTGTTAAGTCCTACTGTAGAAGCAGTTGAGAACTTAAGTAGGAAAGATTTGATAACAGTTGTCAAAAAGTTAAACCTGGACTATATTGTTACTCAGACCTCTAGGGTGTTGAAGGACAAAGTTATTGTTTACTTCATTAATGAAGGCATGTTAGATGAGAGTTTTCTTTCTGAAGTTTTGGCACGGGAAGTGAAAATTGTTGATAGGGAGTTTGAGGCCAGACTAAAGTTAGAAAGAGAAGTTCAGATGAAGAGGTTAGAATATGAGTTTGGCATTATTGACAGTAGTTCAAGGTCAGGAGGTCCTTCTCAGTTGTCTGTGGCCCAAACATTGGCCCAGTTTTGCAAATTAGTCCCTAAGTTCGATGAGTCAGATCTTGTCGTATTTTTTAATACATTTGAGAACATGGCTGAAAGTTGTCAATGGCCTAGTAACGTAGTCACGACGTTACTAAGCACTGCTTTAATTGGTAAGGCTGCCACCACATACCAGGCACTCTCTCGCGAAGTCCAGTCAGATTACAAAAAGGTCAAGGCTGCCATTCTGAAGGCTTACGAAATAACCCCAGAAGCCTACAGAATTAAGTTCAGAAAAATTAGGAAACAACAGAACCAAACCTATGTTGAGTTCCTTTTTGAAAAAGAAAAAGTCTTTTCAAGATGGCTCCATTCTGAGAATGTCGACGACTTCGACAAACTCAGAAGTCTGATACTAAGAGATTTCCTCAACGCAGTACCTGAAGAGATCAGACTACACATCTTGGATAACCGAATAACAGACATCAAAAGGGCAGCAGAATCAGCTGATACATACGAGCTGGTGCATAAGAAGTCACAGGGTTCTGGTACCAAATACAATCCGGTACTACCTCTCATCAGCAACAGTCCCCCTGCTGGCCAGTTGCTGAGATCTCGTCAATCAACACAGATACCCAGAGTCACAGCCAGGCGACTGATCTTCCACTATTGTTCCAAGCCTGGGCACATCATTAAGAACTGTTTCCTGCGACAGCGAGATAACAGAGAGTATATACGAACATCTCGTAACGCTCTCCCCCATCAAGCAAGGCCAAAGGTGAACCTAGCCCGTCGTGATGACCCTACACCAGCGTGTCCACAGGGAGGTAACGAAGTGACCACCACTTTCGTCCAGTCATCTTATGACTATCCTCTTCACCAACCGGTTACATCAGCAGCAACCAATGGTGAAGAATCGAGAACTGTTGGCTTCACGTCATTCATGACAGATGCTGTCATCAGCAACCCTGGAGACCCAGCATCATCGCGGAACATCGTAGTCCTAAGAGACACTGGGGCTTCTCAGTCACTTTTGCTGAGAGACTCATTGAACATTGCACCAGAAACCAACACCGGTGATGTCACCATCATTCAAGGAGTGGGAGCTGAACCAACAGTAGTTCCACTACATAAGTTCAACTTGAGACATCAGCTCATCCAAGGAGATGTTATCCTTGGGGTGATAGATTCCATACCTGTCCCCGGAGTACACTTGCTCCTAGGTAATGACTTAGCGGGAAGCAAAGTCCACCCCCAGGAGGTTCAGAACCCGTTCTCTACAGACCCCGACGGTGAAAATGAACTGTTCTTTTGGCCGAGAATGCACAACGATGACACCCGTTATTGCAGACATTGTAAGAACTGTCAGTTGGTTGGGAATCCCAGTCAAAATATTTCCCAGGCCGATGAAACAGATTCTTGTGCTAGACGAAGCACTTAACAAGATTACCAAGGACTGCGTCACCTACTTCCCAGACCGGAGAAAGAAACAACTGGTTTATCATGTAAACTCACTAACTCTTTCTCCACAGCTAAGTTTATGTTACTTATAAGTATATCTAGTAAATTTGATGATGCTACTCTTAAATTGTTAAAGGCCCCAAAATTGTTAAATACTAAATTTTTGGCCCATTTAGAAGACCAACATGTACATTTATCTTCTAATGAGAATCAGACATTCTCACAGGTAGTTAAAACTTTACCCTCCATTCCTTGGGATGGCAGGTTACTATAGGCGGTTTTGTAAAAACTTTTCAGCTGTAGCTGAACCACTTACGGCCTTATTGAAAAAGGGTGTTGAGTTTGAATGGTCAACTAAATGTCATGAAGCTTTTTTGACCATTAAGTCATTTTTATCAAATGCTCCTGTTATGGCTGCACCAGATTTCAGCAAGCCTTTTAAACTTGCCATTGATGCTAGCAATTTAGCCATTGGCTCAGTCTTATTCCAGGAAGACAACCGAGGGATCGATCATCCAATGGCCTTTTTCTCTAGAAAGTTAAATGAGAATCAAAAGAATTACTCCACTATTGAAAAGGAAGCTTTAGCTTTAGTCCTGTCCTTACAGCATTTTGAAGTCTATGTCACCTCTTCCATAAATCCAGTCATGGTATTTTCTGACCATGATCCTCTTAAGTTCACTACTAAGTTGGGACAGAATAACAACAGAATTTTAAGATGGTGTCTATTTTTCCAAAATTTTAATTTGGTAATTTCCCATATTAAAGGAACTGACAACATTGTAGCTGACTGTTTGTCAAGAATGTAAAACAACTTTTGACGTTCACATTGATCTTGTGAAACTTTTTTGGTTAGTTATAACCATTTTGCAAATGTTATGTTTGATCAAACTGTAGCCTGGTGGCTGGAGTTCCAAGCTTTCAATCAGATCAGAATTGTATGGTTTTTTCCAAAACTGATTACTTGTTGAAAATGCCTGTTATTTTCAAATGAACCTTATTTAAAGGTGGTTTTGTATAATGTGCATTGAGTTGTTATAAAAATGTATCACATTATGCACTTGATGTTATATTGAGATATTTAAATAAAGGAATTAAGTTGTAAGTTTCCCACATATTATATCCAGATGGATATGTTTTGTTTCCTTTGCATAAGGAACTTTGATGTATTATTATTTTGGGAAGGATTGTTTCCCTTTGGTAAATTGTAAAAAGGTGAATTGTTTCCCTTTAATTTTTAAGGATGTTTTTTCTTGACATAGAAATTTTGTTAGTTACTATAATTGGACATTTTTTATGTCAGATTTGTTCCATATAGTGATTGCCATTTTTGTGTAACAAAAATGCCTCTCTAAAAGGGAGGGGATGTGACCTACTTAGGTCTGTTTGGCTTTATGTATATTCAATCTCCTGAGTTATGTATTTGTCCTTGGGAGAATTGTCAGTTCACTGGTACAACCCGGTCAACTGAACGCTGTCACATCATGTGATTGTAAGTTTAATCCCTGGCAGACCCTCAACCAATGGACTTGCGACCATGAGAATCCTTGACTGACCCTCAACCAATAGTCGTAAGACTTTTGAGTTATTTCCCCTTACTCTGAGTTGTATTTAATCACGGGATTCTCAAGTTCAGAGGCCGCCAGATTGACCTAGGGACCAGGAGAGGTGTGCCTGTGGTTAGGTACGCCATTTTGCAGTATTGTTATTTTGTGACATGATTTCACCTTTTGTATAAGGAATTATGTGACTAGTTGTAGTTTACTGAATTTGTGTTCTGGTGTATTATTACACCTTTTTGACTATCGGTGATAGTTTAACCTGTATAAGGATTTCTATAGTTGTAGAGGCAAATTGTCTCTCCTTGGTCTTTTATTGTAATTATTATGAGGCCAGTTCAGTTGTGTGTATTAATGATTTATCACAGCGGTGATGTGATTGTGATTTTTCTCAAACTGTAAGTTGGAGTTGAGTTTATTTATATTACACTGAGAATCTGTACATTTTGATCTTACCTAGTGTCATTATCTTGTACATAAATTAAAAAGGTATTCATAGTTTAAGGCGTGTGAGTCTCTTTGATTTGTCGTGATTTACCCCTAGACTGCATTAACGAGCTCACGGCGAGTTGTTGAGATTCCGTTACAACGTCTTCTATCGGTACCATACCAAACGAACCTGGGGTGTCCGCTTCCTCCGCGGCTGTCGGAGGTCGGACATAACAAGTGGGGGCCCGTCCGGGATTTTGATTTATGTGCAAGTTTGGCATTAGTTTTGGCATTAGTTTGAGTTTGTGATTTAGAGTTTGGTCAGTAGTTCGAAGAAGTTGAACTAGTTATTTAGTAGTTGTTTTTGTTATCAGTTGAAGGTAAACATTGTTACTTTGTAGCTATGGAGGCTTTGTTGTTAAGTCCTACTGTAGAAGCAGTTGAGAACTTAAGTAGGAAAGATTTGATAACAGTTGTCAAAAAGTTAAACCTGGACTATATTGTTACTCAGACCTCTAGGGTGTTGAAGGACAAAGTTATTGTTTACTTCATTAATGAAGGCATGTTAGATGAGAGTTTTCTTTCTGAAGTTTTGGCACGGGAAGTGAAAATTGTTGATAGGGAGTTTGAGGCCAGACTAAAGTTAGAAAGAGAAGTTCAGATGAAGAGGTTAGAATATGAGTTTGGCATTATTGACAGTAGTTCAAGGTCAGGAGGTCCTTCTCAGTTGTCTGTGGCCCAAACATTGGCCCAGTTTTGCAAATTAGTCCCTAAGTTCGATGAGTCAGATCTTGTCGTATTTTTTAATACATTTGAGAACATGGCTGAAAGTTGTCAATGGCCTAGTAACGTAGTCACGACGTTACTAAGCACTGCTTTAATTGGTAAGGCTGCCACCACATACCAGGCACTCTCTCGCGAAGTCCAGTCAGATTACAAAAAGGTCAAGGCTGCCATTCTGAAGGCTTACGAAATAACCCCAGAAGCCTACAGAATTAAGTTCAGAAAAATTAGGAAACAACAGAACCAAACCTATGTTGAGTTCCTTTTTGAAAAAGAAAAAGTCTTTTCAAGATGGCTCCATTCTGAGAATGTCGACGACTTCGACAAACTCAGAAGTCTGATACTAAGAGATTTCCTCAACGCAGTACCTGAAGAGATCAGACTACACATCTTGGATAACCGAATAACAGACATCAAAAGGGCAGCAGAATCAGCTGATACATACGAGCTGGTGCATAAGAAGTCACAGGGTTCTGGTACCAAATACAATCCGGTACTACCTCTCATCAGCAACAGTCCCCCTGCTGGCCAGTTGCTGAGATCTCGTCAATCAACACAGATACCCAGAGTCACAGCCAGGCGACTGATCTTCCACTATTGTTCCAAGCCTGGGCACATCATTAAGAACTGTTTCCTGCGACAGCGAGATAACAGAGAGTATATACGAACATCTCGTAACGCTCTCCCCCATCAAGCAAGGCCAAAGGTGAACCTAGCCCGTCGTGATGACCCTACACCAGCGTGTCCACAGGGAGGTAACGAAGTGACCACCACTTTCGTCCAGTCATCTTATGACTATCCTCTTCACCAACCGGTTACATCAGCAGCAACCAATGGTGAAGAATCGAGAACTGTTGGCTTCACGTCATTCATGACAGATGCTGTCATCAGCAACCCTGGAGACCCAGCATCATCGCGGAACATCGTAGTCCTAAGAGACACTGGGGCTTCTCAGTCACTTTTGCTGAGAGACTCATTGAACATTGCACCAGAAACCAACACCGGTGATGTCACCATCATTCAAGGAGTGGGAGCTGAACCAACAGTAGTTCCACTACATAAGTTCAACTTGAGACATCAGCTCATCCAAGGAGATGTTATCCTTGGGGTGATAGATTCCATACCTGTCCCCGGAGTACACTTGCTCCTAGGTAATGACTTAGCGGGAAGCAAAGTCCACCCCCAGGAGGTTCAGAACCCGTTCTCTACAGACCCCGACGGTGAAAATGAACTGTTCTTTTGGCCGAGAATGCACAACGATGACACCCGTTATTGCAGACATTGTAAGAACTGTCAGTTGGTTGGGAATCCCAGTCAAAATATTTCCCAGGCCGATGAAACAGATTCTTGTGCTAGACGAAGCACTTAACAAGATTACCAAGGACTGCGTCACCTACTTCCCAGACCGGAGAAAGAAACAACTGGTTTATCATGTAAACTCACTAACTCTTTCTCCACAGCTAAGTTTATGTTACTTATAAGTATATCTAGTAAATTTGATGATGCTACTCTTAAATTGTTAAAGGCCCCAAAATTGTTAAATACTAAATTTTTGGCCCATTTAGAAGACCAACATGTACATTTATCTTCTAATGAGAATCAGACATTCTCACAGGTAGTTAAAACTTTACCCTCCATTCCTTGGGATGGCAGGTTACTATAGGCGGTTTTGTAAAAACTTTTCAGCTGTAGCTGAACCACTTACGGCCTTATTGAAAAAGGGTGTTGAGTTTGAATGGTCAACTAAATGTCATGAAGCTTTTTTGACCATTAAGTCATTTTTATCAAATGCTCCTGTTATGGCTGCACCAGATTTCAGCAAGCCTTTTAAACTTGCCATTGATGCTAGCAATTTAGCCATTGGCTCAGTCTTATTCCAGGAAGACAACCGAGGGATCGATCATCCAATGGCCTTTTTCTCTAGAAAGTTAAATGAGAATCAAAAGAATTACTCCACTATTGAAAAGGAAGCTTTAGCTTTAGTCCTGTCCTTACAGCATTTTGAAGTCTATGTCACCTCTTCCATAAATCCAGTCATGGTATTTTCTGACCATGATCCTCTTAAGTTCACTACTAAGTTGGGACAGAATAACAACAGAATTTTAAGATGGTGTCTATTTTTCCAAAATTTTAATTTGGTAATTTCCCATATTAAAGGAACTGACAACATTGTAGCTGACTGTTTGTCAAGAATGTAAAACAACTTTTGACGTTCACATTGATCTTGTGAAACTTTTTTGGTTAGTTATAACCATTTTGCAAATGTTATGTTTGATCAAACTGTAGCCTGGTGGCTGGAGTTCCAAGCTTTCAATCAGATCAGAATTGTATGGTTTTTTCCAAAACTGATTACTTGTTGAAAATGCCTGTTATTTTCAAATGAACCTTATTTAAAGGTGGTTTTGTATAATGTGCATTGAGTTGTTATAAAAATGTATCACATTATGCACTTGATGTTATATTGAGATATTTAAATAAAGGAATTAAGTTGTAAGTTTCCCACATATTATATCCAGATGGATATGTTTTGTTTCCTTTGCATAAGGAACTTTGATGTATTATTATTTTGGGAAGGATTGTTTCCCTTTGGTAAATTGTAAAAAGGTGAATTGTTTCCCTTTAATTTTTAAGGATGTTTTTTCTTGACATAGAAATTTTGTTAGTTACTATAATTGGACATTTTTTATGTCAGATTTGTTCCATATAGTGATTGCCATTTTTGTGTAACAAAAATGCCTCTCTAAAAGGGAGGGGATGTGACCTACTTAGGTCTGTTTGGCTTTATGTATATTCAATCTCCTGAGTTATGTATTTGTCCTTGGGAGAATTGTCAGTTCACTGGTACAACCCGGTCAACTGAACGCTGTCACATCATGTGATTGTAAGTTTAATCCCTGGCAGACCCTCAACCAATGGACTTGCGACCATGAGAATCCTTGACTGACCCTCAACCAATAGTCGTAAGACTTTTGAGTTATTTCCCCTTACTCTGAGTTGTATTTAATCACGGGATTCTCAAGTTCAGAGGCCGCCAGATTGACCTAGGGACCAGGAGAGGTGTGCCTGTGGTTAGGTACGCCATTTTGCAGTATTGTTATTTTGTGACATGATTTCACCTTTTGTATAAGGAATTATGTGACTAGTTGTAGTTTACTGAATTTGTGTTCTGGTGTATTATTACACCTTTTTGACTATCGGTGATAGTTTAACCTGTATAAGGATTTCTATAGTTGTAGAGGCAAATTGTCTCTCCTTGGTCTTTTATTGTAATTATTATGAGGCCAGTTCAGTTGTGTGTATTAATGATTTATCACAGCGGTGATGTGATTGTGATTTTTCTCAAACTGTAAGTTGGAGTTGAGTTTATTTATATTACACTGAGAATCTGTACATTTTGATCTTACCTAGTGTCATTATCTTGTACATAAATTAAAAAGGTATTCATAGTTTAAGGCGTGTGAGTCTCTTTGATTTGTCGTGATTTACCCCTAGACTGCATTAACGAGCTCACGGCGAGTTGTTGAGATTCCGTTACAACGTCTTCTATCGGTACCATACCAAACGAACCTGGGGTGTCCGCTTCCTCCGCGGCTGTCGGAGGTCGGACATAACAAGTGGGGGCCCGTCCGGGATTTTGATTTATGTGCAAGTTTGGCATTAGTTTGAGTTTGTGATTTAGAGTTTGGTCAGTAGTTCGAAGAAGTTGAACTAGTTATTTAGTAGTTGTTTTTGTTATCAGTTGAAGGTAAACATTGTTACTTTGTAGCTATGGAGGCTTTGTTGTTAAGTCCTACTGTAGAAGCAGTTGAGAACTTAAGTAGGAAAGATTTGATAACAGTTGTCAAAAAGTTAAACCTGGACTATATTGTTACTCAGACCTCTAGGGTGTTGAAGGACAAAGTTATTGTTTACTTCATTAATGAAGGCATGTTAGATGAGAGTTTTCTTTCTGAAGTTTTGGCACGGGAAGTGAAAATTGTTGATAGGGAGTTTGAGGCCAGACTAAAGTTAGAAAGAGAAGTTCAGATGAAGAGGTTAGAATATGAGTTTGGCATTATTGACAGTAGTTCAAGGTCAGGAGGTCCTTCTCAGTTGTCTGTGGCCCAAACATTGGCCCAGTTTTGCAAATTAGTCCCTAAGTTCGATGAGTCAGATCTTGTCGTATTTTTTAATACATTTGAGAACATGGCTGAAAGTTGTCAATGGCCTAGTAACGTAGTCACGACGTTACTAAGCACTGCTTTAATTGGTAAGGCTGCCACCACATACCAGGCACTCTCTCGCGAAGTCCAGTCAGATTACAAAAAGGTCAAGGCTGCCATTCTGAAGGCTTACGAAATAACCCCAGAAGCCTACAGAATTAAGTTCAGAAAAATTAGGAAACAACAGAACCAAACCTATGTTGAGTTCCTTTTTGAAAAAGAAAAAGTCTTTTCAAGATGGCTCCATTCTGAGAATGTCGACGACTTCGACAAACTCAGAAGTCTGATACTAAGAGATTTCCTCAACGCAGTACCTGAAGAGATCAGACTACACATCTTGGATAACCGAATAACAGACATCAAAAGGGCAGCAGAATCAGCTGATACATACGAGCTGGTGCATAAGAAGTCACAGGGTTCTGGTACCAAATACAATCCGGTACTACCTCTCATCAGCAACAGTCCCCCTGCTGGCCAGTTGCTGAGATCTCGTCAATCAACACAGATACCCAGAGTCACAGCCAGGCGACTGATCTTCCACTATTGTTCCAAGCCTGGGCACATCATTAAGAACTGTTTCCTGCGACAGCGAGATAACAGAGAGTATATACGAACATCTCGTAACGCTCTCCCCCATCAAGCAAGGCCAAAGGTGAACCTAGCCCGTCGTGATGACCCTACACCAGCGTGTCCACAGGGAGGTAACGAAGTGACCACCACTTTCGTCCAGTCATCTTATGACTATCCTCTTCACCAACCGGTTACATCAGCAGCAACCAATGGTGAAGAATCGAGAACTGTTGGCTTCACGTCATTCATGACAGATGCTGTCATCAGCAACCCTGGAGACCCAGCATCATCGCGGAACATCGTAGTCCTAAGAGACACTGGGGCTTCTCAGTCACTTTTGCTGAGAGACTCATTGAACATTGCACCAGAAACCAACACCGGTGATGTCACCATCATTCAAGGAGTGGGAGCTGAACCAACAGTAGTTCCACTACATAAGTTCAACTTGAGACATCAGCTCATCCAAGGAGATGTTATCCTTGGGGTGATAGATTCCATACCTGTCCCCGGAGTACACTTGCTCCTAGGTAATGACTTAGCGGGAAGCAAAGTCCACCCCCAGAAGGTTCAGAACCCGTTCTCTACAGACCCCGACGGTGAAAATGAACTGTTCTTTTGGCCGAGAATGCACAACGATGACACCCGTTATTGCAGACATTGTAAGAACTGTCAGTTGGTTGGGAATCCCAGTCAAAATATTTCCCAGGCCGATGAAACAGATTCTTGTGCTAGACGAAGCACTTAACAAGATTACCAAGGACTGCGTCACCTACTTCCCAGACCGGAGAAAGAAACAACTAGTTTATCATGTAAACTCACTAACTCTTTCTCCACAGCTAAGTTTATGTTACTTATAAGTATATCTAGTAAATTTGATGATGCTACTCTTAAATTGTTAAAGGCCCCAAAATTGTTAAATACTAAATTTTTGGCCCATTTAGAAGACCAACATGTACATTTATCTTCTAATGAGAATCAGACATTCTCACAGGTAGTTAAAACTTTACCCTCCATTCCTTGGGATGGCAGGTTACTATAGGCGGTTTTGTAAAAACTTTTCAGCTGTAGCTGAACCACTTGCGGCCTTATTGAAAAAGGGTGTTGAGTTTGAATGGTCAACTAAATGTCATGAAGCTTTTTTGACCATTAAGTCATTTTTATCAAATGCTCCTGTTATGGCTGCACCAGATTTCAGCAAGCCTTTTAAACTTGCCATTGATGCTAGCAATTTAGCCATTGGCTCAGTCTTATTCCAGGAAGACAACCGAGGGATCGATCATCCAATGGCCTTTTTCTCTAGAAAGTTAAATGAGAATCAAAAGAATTACTCCACTATTGAAAAGGAAGCTTTAGCTTTAGTCCTGTCCTTACAGCATTTTGAAGTCTATGTCACCTCTTCCATAAATCCAGTCATGGTATTTTCTGACCATGATCCTCTTAAGTTCACTACTAAGTTGGGACAGAATAACAACAGAATTTTAAGATGGTGTCTATTTTTCCAAAATTTTAATTTGGTAATTTCCCATATTAAAGGAACTGACAACATTGTAGCTGACTGTTTGTCAAGAATGTAAAACAACTTTTGACGTTCACATTGATCTTGTGAAACTTTTTTGGTTAGTTATAACCATTTTGCAAATGTTATGTTTGATCAAACTGTAGCCTGGTGGCTGGAGTTCCAAGCTTTCAATCAGATCAGAATTGTATGGTTTTTTCCAAAACTGATTACTTGTTGAAAATGCCTGTTATTTTCAAATGAACCTTATTTAAAGGTGGTTTTGTATAATGTGCATTGAGTTGTTATAAAAATGTATCACATTATGCACTTGATGTTATATTGAGATATTTAAATAAAGGAATTAAGTTGTAAGTTTCCCACATATTATATCCAGATGGATATGTTTTGTTTCCTTTGCATAAGGAACTTTGATGTATTATTATTTTGGGAAGGATTGTTTCCCTTTGGTAAATTGTAAAAAGGTGAATTGTTTCCCTTTAATTTTTAAGGATGTTTTTTCTTGACATAGAAATTTTGTTAGTTACTATAATTGGACATTTTTTATGTCAGATTTGTTCCATATAGTGATTGCCATTTTTGTGTAACAAAAATGCCTCTCTAAAAGGGAGGGGATGTGACCTACTTAGGTCTGTTTGGCTTTATGTATATTCAATCTCCTGAGTTATGTATTTGTCCTTGGGAGAATTGTCAGTTCACTGGTACAACCCGGTCAACTGAACGCTGTCACATCATGTGATTGTAAGTTTAATCCCTGGCAGACCCTCAACCAATGGACTTGCGACCATGAGAATCCTTGACTGACCCTCAACCAATAGTCGTAAGACTTTTGAGTTATTTCCCCTTACTCTGAGTTGTATTTAATCACGGGATTCTCAAGTTCAGAGGCCGCCAGATTGACCTAGGGACCAGGAGAGGTGTGCCTGTGGTTAGGTACGCCATTTTGCAGTATTGTTATTTTGTGACATGATTTCACCTTTTGTATAAGGAATTATGTGACTAGTTGTAGTTTACTGAATTTGTGTTCTGGTGTATTATTACACCTTTTTGACTATCGGTGATAGTTTAACCTGTATAAGGATTTCTATAGTTGTAGAGGCAAATTGTCTCTCCTTGGTCTTTTATTGTAATTATTATGAGGCCAGTTCAGTTGTGTGTATTAATGATTTATCACAGCGGTGATGTGATTGTGATTTTTCTCAAACTGTAAGTTGGAGTTGAGTTTATTTATATTACACTGAGAATCTGTACATTTTGATCTTACCTAGTGTCATTATCTTGTACATAAATTAAAAAGGTATTCATAGTTTAAGGCGTGTGAGTCTCTTTGATTTGTCGTGATTTACCCCTAGACTGCATTAACGAGCTCACGGCGAGTTGTTGAGATTCCGTTACAACGTCTTCTATCGGTACCATACCAAACGAACCTGGGGTGTCCGCTTCCTCCGCGGCTGTCGGAGGTCGGACATAACAAGTGGGGGCCCGTCCGGGATTTTGATTTATGTGCAAGTTTGGCATTAGTTTGAGTTTGTGATTTAGAGTTTGGTCAGTAGTTCGAAGAAGTTGAACTAGTTATTGAGTAGTTGTTTTTGTTATCAGTTGAAGGTAAACATTGTTACTTTGTAGCTATGGAGGCTTTGTTGTTAAGTCCTACTGTAGAAGCAGTTGAGAACTTAAGTAGGAAAGATTTGATAACAGTTGTCAAAAAGTTAAACCTGGACTATATTGTTACTCAGACCTCTAGGGTGTTGAAGGACAAAGTTATTGTTTACTTCATTAATGAAGGCATGTTAGATGAGAGTTTTCTTTCTGAAGTTTTGGCACGGGAAGTGAAAATTGTTGATAGGGAGTTTGAGGCCAGACTAAAGTTAGAAAGAGAAGTTCAGATGAAGAGGTTAGAATATGAGTTTGGCATTATTGACAGTAGTTCAAGGTCAGGAGGTCCTTCTCAGTTGTCTGTGGCCCAAACATTGGCCCAGTTTTGCAAATTAGTCCCTAAGTTCGATGAGTCAGATCTTGTCGTATTTTTTAATACATTTGAGAACATGGCTGAAAGTTGTCAATGGCCTAGTAACGTAGTCACGACGTTACTAAGCACTGCTTTAATTGGTAAGGCTGCCACCACATACCAGGCACTCTCTCGCGAAGTCCAGTCAGATTACAAAAAGGTCAAGGCTGCCATTCTGAAGGCTTACGAAATAACCCCAGAAGCCTACAGAATTAAGTTCAGAAAAATTAGGAAACAACAGAACCAAACCTATGTTGAGTTCCTTTTTGAAAAAGAAAAAGTCTTTTCAAGATGGCTCCATTCTGAGAATGTCGACGACTTCGACAAACTCAGAAGTCTGATACTAAGAGATTTCCTCAACGCAGTACCTGAAGAGATCAGACTACACATCTTGGATAACCGAATAACAGACATCAAAAGGGCAGCAGAATCAGCTGATACATACGAGCTGGTGCATAAGAAGTCACAGGGTTCTGGTACCAAATACAATCCGGTACTACCTCTCATCAGCAACAGTCCCCCTGCTGGCCAGTTGCTGAGATCTCGTCAATCAACACAGATACCCAGAGTCACAGCCAGGCGACTGATCTTCCACTATTGTTCCAAGCCTGGGCACATCATTAAGAACTGTTTCCTGCGACAGCGAGATAACAGAGAGTATATACGAACATCTCGTAACGCTCTCCCCCATCAAGCAAGGCCAAAGGTGAACCTAGCCCGTCGTGATGACCCTACACCAGCGTGTCCACAGGGAGGTAACGAAGTGACCACCACTTTCGTCCAGTCATCTTATGACTATCCTCTTCACCAACCGGTTACATCAGCAGCAACCAATGGTGAAGAATCGAGAACTGTTGGCTTCACGTCATTCATGACAGATGCTGTCATCAGCAACCCTGGAGACCCAGCATCATCGCGGAACATCGTAGTCCTAAGAGACACTGGGGCTTCTCAGTCACTTTTGCTGAGAGACTCATTGAACATTGCACCAGAAACCAACACCGGTGATGTCACCATCATTCAAGGAGTGGGAGCTGAACCAACAGTAGTTCCACTACATAAGTTCAACTTGAGACATCAGCTCATCCAAGGAGATGTTATCCTTGGGGTGATAGATTCCATACCTGTCCCCGGAGTACACTTGCTCCTAGGTAATGACTTAGCGGGAAGCAAAGTCCACCCCCAGGAGGTTCAGAACCCGTTCTCTACAGACCCCGACGGTGAAAATGAACTGTTCTTTTGGCCGAGAATGCACAACGATGACACCCGTTATTGCAGACATTGTAAGAACTGTCAGTTGGTTGGGAATCCCAGTCAAAATATTTCCCAGGCCGATGAAACAGATTCTTGTGCTAGACGAAGCGCTTAACAAGATTACCAAGGACTGCGTCACCTACTTCCCAGACCGGAGAAAGAAACAACTGGTTTATCATGTAAACTCACTAACTCTTTCTCCACAGCTAAGTTTATGTTACTTATAAGTATATCTAGTAAATTTGATGATGCTACTCTTAAATTGTTAAAGGCCCCAAAATTGTTAAATACTAAATTTTTGGCCCATTTAGAAGACCAACATGTACATTTATCTTCTAATGAGAATCAGACATTCTCACAGGTAGTTAAAACTTTACCCTCCATTCCTTGGGATGGCAGGTTACTATAGGCGGTTTTGTAAAAACTTTTCAGCTGTAGCTGAACCACTTACGGCCTTATTGAAAAAGGGTGTTGAGTTTGAATGGTCAACTAAATGTCATGAAGCTTTTTTGACCATTAAGTCATTTTTATCAAATGCTCCTGTTATGGCTGCACCAGATTTCAGCAAGCCTTTTAAACTTGCCATTGATGCTAGCAATTTAGCCATTGGCTCAGTCTTATTCCAGGAAGACAACCGAGGGATCGATCATCCAATGGCCTTTTTCTCTAGAAAGTTAAATGAGAATCAAAAGAATTACTCCACTATTGAAAAGGAAGCTTTAGCTTTAGTCCTGTCCTTACAGCATTTTGAAGTCTATGTCACCTCTTCCATAAATCCAGTCATGGTATTTTCTGACCATGATCCTCTTAAGTTCACTACTAAGTTGGGACAGAATAACAACAGAATTTTAAGATGGTGTCTATTTTTCCAAAATTTTAATTTGGTAATTTCCCATATTAAAGGAACTGACAACATTGTAGCTGACTGTTTGTCAAGAATGTAAAACAACTTTTGACGTTCACATTGATCTTGTGAAACTTTTTTGGTTAGTTATAACCATTTTGCAAATGTTATGTTTGATCAAACTGTAGCCTGGTGGCTGGAGTTCCAAGCTTTCAATCAGATCAGAATTGTATGGTTTTTTCCAAAACTGATTACTTGTTGAAAATGCCTGTTATTTTCAAATGAACCTTATTTAAAGGTGGTTTTGTATAATGTGCATTGAGTTGTTATAAAAATGTATCACATTATGCACTTGATGTTATATTGAGATATTTAAATAAAGGAATTAAGTTGTAAGTTTCCCACATATTATATCCAGATGGATATGTTTTGTTTCCTTTGCATAAGGAACTTTGATGTATTATTATTTTGGGAAGGATTGTTTCCCTTTGGTAAATTGTAAAAAGGTGAATTGTTTCCCTTTAATTTTTAAGGATGTTTTTTCTTGACATAGAAATTTTGTTAGTTACTATAATTGGACATTTTTTATGTCAGATTTGTTCCATATAGTGATTGCCATTTTTGTGTAACAAAAATGCCTCTCTAAAAGGGAGGGGATGTGACCTACTTAGGTCTGTTTGGCTTTATGTATATTCAATCTCCTGAGTTATGTATTTGTCCTTGGGAGAATTGTCAGTTCACTGGTACAACCCGGTCAACTGAACGCTGTCACATCATGTGATTGTAAGTTTAATCCCTGGCAGACCCTCAACCAATGGACTTGCGACCATGAGAATCCTTGACTGACCCTCAACCAATAGTCGTAAGACTTTTGAGTTATTTCCCCTTACTCTGAGTTGTATTTAATCACGGGATTCTCAAGTTCAGAGGCCGCCAGATTGACCTAGGGACCAGGAGAGGTGTGCCTGTGGTTAGGTACGCCATTTTGCAGTATTGTTATTTTGTGACATGATTTCACCTTTTGTATAAGGAATTATGTGACTAGTTGTAGTTTACTGAATTTGTGTTCTGGTGTATTATTACACCTTTTTGACTATCGGTGATAGTTTAACCTGTATAAGGATTTCTATAGTTGTAGAGGCAAATTGTCTCTCCTTGGTCTTTTATTGTAATTATTATGAGGCCAGTTCAGTTGTGTGTATTAATGATTTATCACAGCGGTGATGTGATTGTGATTTTTCTCAAACTGTAAGTTGGAGTTGAGTTTATTTATATTACACTGAGAATCTGTACATTTTGATCTTACCTAGTGTCATTATCTTGTACATAAATTAAAAAGGTATTCATAGTTTAAGGCGTGTGAGTCTCTTTGATTTGTCGTGATTTACCCCTAGACTGCATTAACGAGCTCACGGCGAGTTGTTGAGATTCCGTTACAACGTCTTCTATCGGTACCATACCAAACGAACCTGGGGTGTCCGCTTCCTCCGCGGCTGTCGGAGGTCGGACATAACAAGTGGGGGCCCGTCCGGGATTTTGATTTATGTGCAAGTTTGGCATTAGTTTGAGTTTGTGATTTAGAGTTTGGTCAGTAGTTCGAAGAAGTTGAACTAGTTATTGAGTAGTTGTTTTTGTTATCAGTTGAAGGTAAACATTGTTACTTTGTAGCTATGGAGGCTTTGTTGTTAAGTCCTACTGTAGAAGCAGTTGAGAACTTAAGTAGGAAAGATTTGATAACAGTTGTCAAAAAGTTAAACCTGGACTATATTGTTACTCAGACCTCTAGGGTGTTGAAGGACAAAGTTATTGTTTACTTCATTAATGAAGGCATGTTAGATGAGAGTTTTCTTTCTGAAGTTTTGGCACGGGAAGTGAAAATTGTTGATAGGGAGTTTGAGGCCAGACTAAAGTTAGAAAGAGAAGTTCAGATGAAGAGGTTAGAATATGAGTTTGGCATTATTGACAGTAGTTCAAGGTCAGGAGGTCCTTCTCAGTTGTCTGTGGCCCAAACATTGGCCCAGTTTTGCAAATTAGTCCCTAAGTTCGATGAGTCAGATCTTGTCGTATTTTTTAATACATTTGAGAACATGGCTGAAAGTTGTCAATGGCCTAGTAACGTAGTCACGACGTTACTAAGCACTGCTTTAATTGGTAAGGCTGCCACCACATACCAGGCACTCTCTCGCGAAGTCCAGTCAGATTACAAAAAGGTCAAGGCTGCCATTCTGAAGGCTTACGAAATAACCCCAGAAGCCTACAGAATTAAGTTCAGAAAAATTAGGAAACAACAGAACCAAACCTATGTTGAGTTCCTTTTTGAAAAAGAAAAAGTCTTTTCAAGATGGCTCCATTCTGAGAATGTCGACGACTTCGACAAACTCAGAAGTCTGATACTAAGAGATTTCCTCAACGCAGTACCTGAAGAGATCAGACTACACATCTTGGATAACCGAATAACAGACATCAAAAGGGCAGCAGAATCAGCTGATACATACGAGCTGGTGCATAAGAAGTCACAGGGTTCTGGTACCAAATACAATCCGGTACTACCTCTCATCAGCAACAGTCCCCCTGCTGGCCAGTTGCTGAGATCTCGTCAATCAACACAGATACCCAGAGTCACAGCCAGGCGACTGATCTTCCACTATTGTTCCAAGCCTGGGCACATCATTAAGAACTGTTTCCTGCGACAGCGAGATAACAGAGAGTATATACGAACATCTCGTAACGCTCTCCCCCATCAAGCAAGGCCAAAGGTGAACCTAGCCCGTCGTGATGACCCTACACCAGCGTGTCCACAGGGAGGTAACGAAGTGACCACCACTTTCGTCCAGTCATCTTATGACTATCCTCTTCACCAACCGGTTACATCAGCAGCAACCAATGGTGAAGAATCGAGAACTGTTGGCTTCACGTCATTCATGACAGATGCTGTCATCAGCAACCCTGGAGACCCAGCATCATCGCGGAACATCGTAGTCCTAAGAGACACTGGGGCTTCTCAGTCACTTTTGCTGAGAGACTCATTGAACATTGCACCAGAAACCAACACCGGTGATGTCACCATCATTCAAGGAGTGGGAGCTGAACCAACAGTAGTTCCACTACATAAGTTCAACTTGAGACATCAGCTCATCCAAGGAGATGTTATCCTTGGGGTGATAGATTCCATACCTGTCCCCGGAGTACACTTGCTCCTAGGTAATGACTTAGCGGGAAGCAAAGTCCACCCCCAGGAGGTTCAGAACCCGTTCTCTACAGACCCCGACGGTGAAAATGAACTGTTCTTTTGGCCGAGAATGCACAACGATGACACCCGTTATTGCAGACATTGTAAGAACTGTCAGTTGGTTGGGAATCCCAGTCAAAATATTTCCCAGGCCGATGAAACAGATTCTTGTGCTAGACGAAGCACTTAACAAGATTACCAAGGACTGCGTCACCTACTTCCCAGACCGGAGAAAGAAACAACTGGTTTATCATGTAAACTCACTAGCTCTTTCTCCACAGCTAAGTTTATGTTACTTATAAGTATATCTAGTAAATTTGATGATGCTACTCTTAAATTGTTAAAGGCCCCAAAATTGTTAAATACTAAATTTTTGGCCCATTTAGAAGACCAACATGTACATTTATCTTCTAATGAGAATCAGACATTCTCACAGGTAGTTAAAACTTTACCCTCCATTCCTTGGGATGGCAGGTTACTATAGGCGGTTTTGTAAAAACTTTTCAGCTGTAGCTGAACCACTTACGGCCTTATTGAAAAAGGGTGTTGAGTTTGAATGGTCAACTAAATGTCATGAAGCTTTTTTGACCATTAAGTCATTTTTATCAAATGCTCCTGTTATGGCTGCACCAGATTTCAGCAAGCCTTTTAAACTTGCCATTGATGCTAGCAATTTAGCCATTGGCTCAGTCTTATTCCAGGAAGACAACCGAGGGATCGATCATCCAATGGCCTTTTTCTCTAGAAAGTTAAATGAGAATCAAAAGAATTACTCCACTATTGAAAAGGAAGCTTTAGCTTTAGTCCTGTCCTTACAGCATTTTGAAGTCTATGTCACCTCTTCCATAAATCCAGTCATGGTATTTTCTGACCATGATCCTCTTAAGTTCACTACTAAGTTGGGACAGAATAACAACAGAATTTTAAGATGGTGTCTATTTTTCCAAAATTTTAATTTGGTAATTTCCCATATTAAAGGAACTGACAACATTGTAGCTGACTGTTTGTCAAGAATGTAAAACAACTTTTGACGTTCACATTGATCTTGTGAAACTTTTTTGGTTAGTTATAACCATTTTGCAAATGTTATGTTTGATCAAACTGTAGCCTGGTGGCTGGAGTTCCAAGCTTTCAATCAGATCAGAATTGTATGGTTTTTTCCAAAACTGATTACTTGTTGAAAATGCCTGTTATTTTCAAATGAACCTTATTTAAAGGTG
Organism: Physella acuta; assembly: GCF_028476545.2. NCBI lineage: Eukaryota > Metazoa > Mollusca > Gastropoda > Physidae > Physella > Physella acuta. The sequence goes on along the minus strand of NW_026731744.1, from coordinate 638,116 downwards.
GTTTTGTATAATGTGCATTGAGTTGTTATAAAAATGTATCACATTATGCACTTGATGTTATATTGAGATATTTAAATAAAGGAATTAAGTTGTAAGTTTCCCACATATTATATCCAGATGGATATGTTTTGTTTCCTTTGCATAAGGAACTTTGATGTATTATTATTTTGGGAAGGATTGTTTCCCTTTGGTAAATTGTAAAAAGGTGAATTGTTTCCCTTTAATTTTTAAGGATGTTTTTTCTTGACATAGAAATTTTGTTAGTTACTATAATTGGACATTTTTTATGTCAGATTTGTTCCATATAGTGATTGCCATTTTTGTGTAACAAAAATGCCTCTCTAAAAGGGAGGGGATGTGACCTACTTAGGTCTGTTTGGCTTTATGTATATTCAATCTCCTGAGTTATGTATTTGTCCTTGGGAGAATTGTCAGTTCACTGGTACAACCCGGTCAACTGAACGCTGTCACATCATGTGATTGTAAGTTTAATCCCTGGCAGACCCTCAACCAATGGACTTGCGACCATGAGAATCCTTGACTGACCCTCAACCAATAGTCGTAAGACTTTTGAGTTATTTCCCCTTACTCTGAGTTGTATTTAATCACGGGATTCTCAAGTTCAGAGGCCGCCAGATTGACCTAGGGACCAGGAGAGGTGTGCCTGTGGTTAGGTACGCCATTTTGCAGTATTGTTATTTTGTGACATGATTTCACCTTTTGTATAAGGAATTATGTGACTAGTTGTAGTTTACTGAATTTGTGTTCTGGTGTATTATTACACCTTTTTGACTATCGGTGATAGTTTAACCTGTATAAGGATTTCTATAGTTGTAGAGGCAAATTGTCTCTCCTTGGTCTTTTATTGTAATTATTATGAGGCCAGTTCAGTTGTGTGTATTAATGATTTATCACAGCGGTGATGTGATTGTGATTTTTCTCAAACTGTAAGTTGGAGTTGAGTTTATTTATATTACACTGAGAATCTGTACATTTTGATCTTACCTAGTGTCATTATCTTGTACATAAATTAAAAAGGTATTCATAGTTTAAGGCGTGTGAGTCTCTTTGATTTGTCGTGATTTACCCCTAGACTGCATTAACGAGCTCACGGCGAGTTGTTGAGATTCCGTTACAACGTCTTCTATCGGTACCATACCAAACGAACCTGGGGTGTCCGCTTCCTCCGCGGCTGTCGGAGGTCGGACATAACACAGGGAACTAGCAGGCCGTAAATATATCAGGGAACTAGCAGGCCGTAAATATATCAGGGAACTAGCAGGCCGTAAATAAATCAGGGAACTAGCAGGCCGTAAATATATCAGGGAACTAGCAGGCTGTAAATAAATCAGGGAATTAGCAGGCCGTAAATATATCAGGGAACTAGCAGCCCTAAATATATCAGGGAACTAGCAGGCCGTAAATATATCAGGGAACTAGCACGCTGTAAATATATCAGGGAACTAGCAGGCCGTAAATATATCAGGGAACTAGCAGGCCGTAAATATATCAGGGAACTAGCAGGCCGTAAATATATCAGGGAACTAGCAGGCCGTAAATATATCAGGGAACTAGCAGGCCGTAAATAAATCAGGGAACTAGCAGGCCGTAAATATATCAGGGAACTAGCAGGCTGTAAATAAATCAGGGAATTAGCAGGCCGTAAATATATCAGGGAACTAGCAGCCCTAAATATATCAGGGAACTAGCAGGCCGTAAATATATCAGGGAACTAGCACGCTGTAAATATATCAGGGAACTAGCAGGCCGTAAATATATCAGGGAACTAGTAGGCCGTAAATATACCAGGGAACTAGCAGCTCTAAATATATCAGGGAACTAGCAGGCCGTAAATATATCAGGGAACTAGCAGGCTGTAAATAAATCAGGGAACTAGCAGCCGTAAATATATCAGGGAACTAGCAGGCCGTAAATATATCAGGGAACTAGCAGGCCGTAAATAAATCAGGGAACTAGCAGCCGTAAATATATCAGGGAACTAGCAGGCCGTAAATATATCAGGGAACTAGCAGGCCATAAATATATCAGGGAACTAGCAGGCCGTAAATATATCAGGGAACTAGCAGGCCGTAAATATATCAGGGAACTAGCAGGCCGTAAATATATCACGGAACTAGCAGGCCGTAAATATATCAGGGAACTAGCAGCCCTAAATATATCAGGGAACTAGCAGGCCGTAAATATATCAGGGAACTAGCAGGCTGTAAATAAATCAGGGAACTAGCAGCCGTAAATATATCAGGGAACTAGCAGGCCGTAAATATATCAGGGAACATGCAGGCTGTAAATAAATCAGGGAACTAGCAGCCGTAAATATATCAGGGAACTAGCAGCCCTAAATATATCAGGGAACTAGCAGGCCGTAAATATATCAGGGAACTAGCAGGCTGTAAATAAATCAGGGAACTAGCAGGCCGTAAATATATCAGGGAACTAGCAGGCCGTAAATATATCAGGGAACATGCAGGCTGTAAATAAATCAGGGAACTAGCAGCCGTAAATATATCAGGGAACTAGCAGCCCAAAATATATCAGGGAACTAGCAGGCCGTAAATATATCAGGGAACTAGCAGGCTGTAAATAAATCAGGGAACTAGCAGCCGTAAATATATCAGGGAACTAGCAGGCCGTAAATAAATCAGGGAACTAGCAGCCGTAAATATATCAGGAAACTAGCAGGCCGTAAATATATCAGGGAACTAGCAGGCCATAAATATATCAGGGAACTAGCAGGCCGTAAATATATCAGGGAACTAGCAGGCCGTAAATATATCAGGGAACTAGCTGGCCGTAAATATATCACGGAACTAGCAGGCTGTAAATATATCAGGGAACTAGCAGCCTTAAATATATCAGGGAACTAGCAGGCCGTAAATATATCAGGGAACTAGCAGGCTGTAAATAAATCAGGGAACTAGCAGGCCGTAAATATATCAGGGAACTAGCAGGCCGTAAATATATCAGGGAACTAGCAGGCCATAAATATATCAGGGAACTAGCAGGCCGTAAATATATCAGGGAACTAGCAGGCCGTAAATATATCAGGGAACTAGCAGGCTGTAAATAAATCAGGGAACTAGCAGCCGTAAATATATCAGGGAACTTGCAGGCCGTAAATATATCAGGGAACTAGCAGGCCGTAAATAAATCAGGGAACTAGCAGCCGTAAATATATCAGGGAACTAGCAGGCCGTAAATATATCAGGGAACTAGCAGGCCATAAATATATCAGGAAACTAGCAGGCCGTAAATATATCAGGGAAACTAGCAGGCCGTAAATATATCAGGGAACTAGCAGGCCGTAAATATATCAGGGAACTAGCAGGCCGTAAATATATCAGAACTAGCAGGCCGTAAATATATCAGGGAACTAGCAGGCCGTAAATATATCAGGGAACTAGCAGGCCGTAAATATACCAGGGAACTAGCAGGCCATAAATATATCAGGGAACTAGCAGGCCGTAAATATATCAGGGAACTAGCAGGCCGTAAATATATCAGGGAACTAGCAGGCCGTAAATATATCAGGGAACTAGCAGGTAAAACTGCAGTAACTTCTATATATCAGGCAACTTGCAGGTAAAACTGCAGTAGCATACAGGTTTAATTGTCATGGACAAAATAATTCAGTATTGTCTATTTAAGATTTCACTTCAAAAGAAAGCAATAAAATTGCATAAAATGCGTTTAAATAAGCGTGTATGTTAATCTATCTAATACTACTAAAAGTCAAGTTTGTTTACATGTTTGAATATTTATTTGTTTTTTTGTTTGTTTGTTTGTTTGTCCGATCGAGTTTTGTGATATGTTCGACTCTATCTGGAGAGCTGTAAAATAGTATGTAGGTAGAGAATAATTTTTTAATGCAGACAGACTGTTAATCACAAATTTATTTAAAGACGTTAATTAATTTATTGATTTATTCATACGTAGAGTAACCCATTTTTTTAAAAATGTTAAAACATTGACTAAACTTTGTGGGAATAGTGACGTCACAGGTTTTTGTTTACTCTTTAGTACAATAAAATGGCGGCGTCTATCGAAGAAAATTGTGTTCCCATTCAAAAGTTTAAAGCGTTCTAAATCTAATTTTCTGTCGGTCATAACTTTAACAATACGTCCGTTTGCTGTATTTATTACGTTCCAACACTTATATCAATTTTAAACTGTCTTTTTTCATTTAGTTTTACAATAAATTTCTCTAGATCTAAAGATCAGCTGTCGAAGGAAAGTTATGAATCTAGCCTAGATCTAGATCTAGCCTAGATCTAGGTCACTAGACTCAATGTAAATTCTTGATCTAGACTTAATGTAAATTCTACATCTAGAATCTATTTCAGGCCTTAATACATCTAGAATCTATTTCAGGCCTTAATTATTTTATATTAATCTTTGTTTGGCTAATTTAAGATAAAATTTAATTTGAAAGTTACTAGATTCTACTACTAGACTTAGATCTAGATCTATGCGCGGAGACTCAAAAGTATAGTATAAAAATTCATTTGTGACGTAACGAGTAAATAGCTAAGTTGGTAGCGTAGTCCGCTCTCATGCGGGTGGCACAGGTTCTAGACCAATATGTCAATGATATTTTTTTTCAATTTTTTTTTTTTTTAGATGTGAATGATAAAGTTGCCCATCTGAACTTGGCAGGATACAGGGCAGGTGAAATAGAGTTCATCTGTTTCTTTGTCCTAAGCATATGAAAGGATAGTGTGGTCAGAGACATGCTCGGCTGGAATCGTTTTTTAAACGATAAAAACATGTTGTCTGAGACTTGGCGGGACACTGGGCAGGTGAAGTAGAGTTGAGTAGGTCACATGTGACGTCAGTATATGAAGGGATAGTCCGAAATCGGTGTTTTCGGTGTTTTTAAAAGATAAGAAACATATTTTTGAATGTGGGGTCTGTTTTTTGTGACGATAAGTGACACTGCAGTAGCGTAGCGAGGAGGGGGGTGGGGCGGGAGGGGAGGGGAGGCGGGGGGGGGGTAGGTGGGGGGAGGGGGCAAGGGGGGTGCGGGGGGGACGACATATGTTGGGGCGCCAAAATAGTTTGGAAAAATAAATTGAAAGGTTGAGGGGGGTTCAAATCGAAAGTTTGAGTGGGGGGGGGGGTGCACATCAAAAGTTTGAGGGGGGGGGGGTTGAAAATCGAAATCTTGGGGGGGGGGGGGTTCAAATCGAAAAGTTTGTCCCCGGGCGCCGGGAAGGGTCGCTATGCCTCTGAGTGACAGACGTGGTGTTTTTTGATGGATGACCCCCGAAACCCACAGTTATCCAACGGATGACGGGTATTCTAGTAATGCACTAAAAAGGAGAAAAGAAATGATTTTTCTTTAAGTATATAATAGTACACAGCTATTAAATTTACGGTAATGAAAAGCGTGGGTCACTTTATTACCTATTGGATACGTTTATTAATATGTATGAAGAGACCCACGCTTTTGAGTACTTTAAAATTGTTCATTACAATAGAATTGCATGACTAAAAACTGTTGCGGAATGAGTACTAGTACTACTAATTTTAGAAACTTTTAATCAATTATTAAAAAAACAAGTTAATTAAAAAGTCTAGTGACATTTAAGCGTAATTTCCTTATGTTATCTAAAAATAGCTCTGTCGTAGCGTAAATCAAGAGCAGGGTTAGTAAAACCATTGGTTAGTTATTAAAACGTTTTTTATTAATTTTTTTTCAGTATTTTACATGTTTTATTTACAATAGAGTTGCATGACTAAAAACCATTGCGCGCCTAGCTACTGAACGTGATGACGCAGCCATTGAACGTGATGGCGCAGCTATTGAACGTGATGACGCGTGTGGTGTGGTTGGAAAAAATGCCTACTAATTCGGTCAAAATTTTAATTAATTCAAAATTTTTTTTGTGACCGAACGAAAGGATATTTTTGAAAACTTTCTTCGGCAATATTGTTCTAAATTATGGCAAGAATCGATTGGTACATGTTTCAAGTCGCTAAGTGGTCTGGTTGCCGAGATATGGGCCAAAAACTGCTTTTTTCGAGGTTTTTGGCTTTTCCGGGAAATCCATGAAAGAAACCCGGAATTTTTATGGCCTATGTTCATCCTCGTAACTTGCTTAACATAATTGCTTTTAGAACTAGTCATCGATATTGCTTCGTTGAGGAGGAGATACGACTTAAAGCTGCGGACACACATCCATCCATCCATCCATACATCCAGAAATGACGGGTTAATAAACGCAATTCTCCAGAATGGAAATTGCGCTAAAAATAATTAGGCATCCAGTTAAATCAAATTTAATGTCATATTGCATTGTTTTAAAGTCTTGACCCACAAGCTGAATTTTAGAGAAATTGGTTGGTTAGAAGTGCCCGAAATTTTGCTTGCCCGTTTCTATCTTTGACGACAGATAGGGAAAGCACGTCAAATAAAAGTTAAAATATTTAATAGGGCTCATAATGATGACAACATTGCAACTGGCTTTGATGAACTAATGACCCTAGCTAGACATACGTGTAGTATGCCGGATAGCCGCATGCCGGACAGCACTGAGTTTGTGCCGGACAGCACTGAGTTGGTGCCGGACAGCACTGAGTTGGTGCCGGACAGCACTGAGTTGGTGCCGGACAGCACTGAGTTGGTGCCGGACAGCACTGAGTTGGTGCCGGACAGCACTGAGTTGGTGCCGGACAGCACTGAGTTTGTGCCGGACAGCACTGAGTTGGTGCCGGACAGCACCAAGTCACCCGGCACGGTGTAGGTCCCCATGAGACCAGTAGCAGAGAGTGGGACTCCGGTCCCAGACAAAAGGTTTCCAATCATCTCTGGGGACTGAAGGGGAATGACAGACATCTTTTGGAGAGTCTGGGAGAAAATGTCTGCACTCGATAGTTTGAAGGCGAGTGGCATGTACGTGTTGATCTGGGCCTGTAGACCAAAAGAAACATTCTGGGGGGATGTCTGAAGCATGGTGCCAAATGGTCGTCTGCTGCATCACGCGATACGACGGTTACACTACATCACGCGATACGACGGTTACACTACATCACGTGATACGACGGTTACACTACATCACGTAGTTCGAAAGGGATTTTTACTTTTTTAGCGGGACTATTTTAGCCGCTGTTTAGCAGGATTATATTAACCTCTGTCTAGCAGGACTGCACTAGCCGCCGTATAGTGCCCGCCCCTCCAATTACCAGTACAAATATATTGTGCGCGGAACGAGTGGCTCACCCGGAAGCCGTCCATTTCCCTCCCAGTTCCTCAAATATGGCGCGGCCGTCGGAAATGTGAGTTTATCCGCTTCTTTTTCCTTCCATTATTCCGGACATATTTTACCGTGCTGATCAGGGTTCCTAGCTCTACAAGCATGGGAACTCCCTGCAAGTATAGACTGGTTGGGTTGGGTTTCTGACGTCATTGGTGCAAGTATAGACTGGTTGGGTTGGGTTTCTGACGTCAGAGGTGCAAGTATAGACTGGTTGGGTTGGGTTTCTGACGTCAGGGGTGCAAGTATAGACTGGTTGGGTTGGGTTTCTGACGTCAGGGGTGCAAGTATAGACTGGTTGGGTTTCTGACGTCAGAGGTGCAAGTATACACTGGTTGGGTTTCTGACGTCAGGGGTGCAAGTATAGACTGGTTGGGTTGGGTTTCTGACGTCAGGGGTGCAAGTATAGACTGGTTGGGTTGGGTTTCTGACGTCAGGGGTGCAAGTATAGACTGGTTGGGTTGGGTTTCTGACGTCAGAGGTGCAAGTATAGACTGGTTGGGTTGGGTTTCTGACGTCAGGGGTGCAAGTATAGACTGGTTGGGTTTCTGACGTCAGGGGTGCAAGTATAGACTGGTTGGGTTGGGTTTCTGACGTCAGAGGTGCAAGTATACACTGGTTGGGTTGGGTTTCTGACGTCAGGGGTGCAAGTATAGACTGGTTGGGTTTCTGACGTCAGGGGTGCAAGTATAGACTGGTTATAAGAACATTGCCCACAATTTGACACTTTGGAAGAACATTTTCTTGCCTATCTCTATATTTCTGGAAGCCAATTTGACACTTTGGAAGAACATTTTCTTGCCTATCTCTATATTTCTGGAAGCCAATTTGACACTTTGCGAGTCAACAAAGCCACGTTCAACAAACGAGAGGAGGGTGGAGGGGAATGTACAGCGAGACGCCGGGCTGGGAGCGGGGCGTCCCTAGCGGGGCGGCACTCAGTCGAAAACAATGGGAGTATTTTTTCTCTCAGAGAAGTTGACATTTGCTACACGAGCGGTTGATAGAGAAAAAATAGAATCTAGATAAATAGTCTCGGCTCCGTGGTATGTGCCAGCTTATTGTGGGGCGGGGGGGGGGGGGGGGGTGATAGGCAAGTTCCGATTCCAGATCTTATTTGACGGGCAGGTTACAGACAGCTGTATCCGTTAATTTTAAATTGCATTTTATCCGTCAGTCAGCTTTAAACTGGGAACATAGAACATAGAACATAGCAGCTCAAGATGGCGGGTTGAAAAAAAAAACATGGCGGAGATAAATATGACAAGACGGAACCAAGCACAACAGAGCTAAAAGTGACGGAGCTAAATACGACGGGAGCTAAGATAAACGTAACAAGGCCATTGCTGTCGTGAGGCAACTCGGGGTAGTAGAGAGCGACTTCCCCTCCATACAAGCGTCTCTCTCTGCCTATAACATGACTCTATCTGTAGGCGCGCTGTGGAGGATTGAAGACATGACGTCACTGACGTCTAACCATTCATGGATGGAGCAAGTGACGTCAGTGACGTCCACCCACTCAACAGTGTGCTAAACTCGCCCATTTGAATGTTGAACGTCTAAAGACTTATCTCCACTTGTGTACTGCACCAAGTTTAAGAGACTTTTAAAAGATATCAAGTTGACGAGATCTTCTTGACAGGGCGCTTTTATGGGACCAAAACTCTACTGATCTAGGCCAACTGGCAAAAGGCCAACTGTCCAAAGGCCAACTGCCCAAAGGCCAACTGCACAAAGGCCAACTGCCCAAAGGCCAACTGCCCAAAGGCCAACTGCCCAAAGGCCAACTACCCAAAGGCCAACTGCCCAAAGGCCAACTGCCCAAAGACCAACTGCCCAAAGGCCAACTTCCCAAAGGCCAACTGCCAACTTAGGACAACTGCCAACTTAGGCCAACTGCCAACTTAGGCCAACTGCCAACTTAGGCCAACTGGCTGAAGGCCAATAGCCTGAATGCCTATACAATAATATTCAATGAATTCTCTGCCTATCAATTGGCGTGCTGTATAGGACCAGCGTGGAGTGGTGAGGTGTTTGATTGGTGTTGATTGGTGTTGATTGGTGTTGATTGGTGTTTGATTGGTGTTTGATTGGTGTTGATCAACTTAATTGGTAGGTGTTTGATTGGTGTTTGATTGGTGTTGATTGGTGTTGATTGGTGTTTGATTGGTGTTGATCAACTTAATTGGGAGGTGTTTGATTGGTGTTGATCAACTTAATTGGGAGGTGTTTGATTGGTGTTGATCAACTTAATTGGGAGGTGTTTGATTGGTGTTGATCAACTTAATTGGGAGGTGTTTGATTGGTGTTGATCAACTTAATTGGGAGGTGTTTGATTGGTGTTGATCAACTTAATTGGGAGGTGTTTGATGGGTGATCAACTTAATTGGGAGGTGTTTGATTGGTGTTGATCAACTTAATTGGGAGGTGTTTGATTGGTGATCAACTTAATTGGGAGGTGTTTGATTGGTGATCAACTTAATTGGGAGGTGTTTGATTGGTGATCAACTTAATTGGGAGGTGTTTGATTGGTGTTGATCAACTTAATTGGGAGGTGTTTGATTGGTGTTGATCAACTTAATTGGGAGGTGTTTGATTGGTGTTGATCAACTTAATTGGGAGGTGTTTGATTGGTGATCAACTTAATTGGGAGGTGTTTGATTGGTGTTGATCAACTTAATTGGGAGGTGTTTGATTGGTGTTGATCAGCTTAATTGGGAGTTGTTGGTTTTGTGTCATTTGTCTGTTTATGATTTGTCTTTTTACGTTTTGTCTGTTTATAATTTGTTTAAAATTTGCCTGTTTATAGTTTGTCTGTTGTGATTTGTCTGTAGTGATTTGTCTGTTGTGATTTGTCTGTTGTGATTTGTCTGTTGTGATTTGTCTGTTGTGATTTGTCTGTTGTGATTTGTCTGTTGTGATTTGTCTGTAGTGATTTGTCTGTTGTGATTTGTCTGTTGTGATTTGTCTGTTGTGATTTGTCTGTTGTGATTTGTCTGTTGTGATTTGTCTGTTGTGATTTGTCTGTTGTGATTTGTCTGTTGTGATTTGTCTGTTGTGATTTGTCTGTTGTGATTTGTCTGTTGTGATTTGTCTGTTGTGATTTGTCTGTTGTGATTTGTCTGTTGTGATTTGTCTGTTGTGATTTGTCTGTTGTGATTTGTCTGTTGTGATTTGTCTGTTGTGATTTGTCTGTTGTGATTTGTCTGTTGTGATTTGTCTGTTGTGATTTGTCTGTTGTGATTTGTCTGTATTGTCTGCCAATCGCTTCAACTGTTTCCCATCTAAAAAAAAAAAATTCTAGATTTTTCTCGCCTGAGAAAAGGCGGGGCGTGGGTGGGGTATTGAATGGTGGAGAAGGGATGGGGGAGGGGGGGGGGTCACAATACCTGGGTGTAGGCCGACTTGAAAAGAATTTAAAAGCTGATCAGATTTCAGCATGACCGGAGCAAGCACTTGGTGAATATGTTTGTGTTGTATCGTGACAAGCACTTGGTGAATATGTTTGTGTTGTATCGTGATGATCGAGTGTTTGGTTCAAGTCGACAAACATCCCCCACAAACCTGACACACACCCCCCACAAACCTGACACACACCCCCCACAAACCTGACACACACCCCCCCCCACACACACACAAAGCTGAATACACCACAGCTCAACATTTGATGGTATCTCTTTAGTTGACACGACGGGGGAGGGGGGGGGGCTGGGCAAATATTGGCCTGTTTAAATAGTATAAATATCTTAAGTGGCGTCGGACTATAGGGACACGTTTGTTGAATTAACGATATGACTTACAGCTGAGATATGACTTACATCTGAGATATGACTTACATCTGAGATATGACTTACATCTGAGATATGACTTACAGCTGAGATATGACTTACAGCTGAGATATGACTTACATCTGAGATATGACTTACAGCTGAGATATGACTTACAGCTGAGATATGACTTACATCTGAGATATGACTTACATCTAGAGATATGACTTACATCTGAGATATGACTTACATCTGAGATATGACTTACATCTTATATAGAGTAAGTTGACTTAAATAGTGGTATCGTGGGTAGAGTTAGGGACTTACATAGCAACATACATAATGTGATATGACTTACATAGCAACATACAAAATGTGATATGACTTACATAGTAACATACATAATGTGATATGACTTACATAGCAACATACAAAATGTGATATGACTTACATAGCAACATACATAATGTGATATGACTTACATAGCAACATACATAATGTGATATGACTTACATAGTAACATACATAACGTGATATGACTTACATAGTAACATACATAACGTGATATGACTTACATAGCAACATACATAATGTGATATGACTTACATAGCAACATACATAATGTGATATGACTTACATAGCAACATACATAATGTGATATGACTTACATAGCAACATACATAATGTGATATGACTTACATAGTAACATACATAATGTGGTATGACATATATAGTAACATACATAATGTGATATGACTTACATAGCAACATACATAATGTGATATGACTTACATAGCAACATACATAATGTGATATGACTTACATAGTAACATACAAAATGTGATATGACTTACATAGCAACATACAAAATGTGATATGACTTACATAGCAACATACAAAATGTGATATGACTTACATAGCAACATACAAAATGTGATATGACTTACTGGTATCTGAGTTATGAGCTGGGTGCGGTGTGACCTAAATGTGAGGACCTACGGACGGGGTGAGTTTGGTGTGACAGCCTACGGACGGGGTGAGTTTGGTGTGACAGCCTACGGACGGGATGAGTTTGGTGTGACAGCCTACGGACGGGATGAGTTTGGTGTGACAGCCTACGGACGGGGTGAGTTTGGTGTGACAGCCTACGGACGGGGTGAGTTTGGTGTGACAGCCTACGGACGGGATGAGTTTGGTGTGACAACCTACGGACGGGGTGAGTTTGGTGTGACAGCCTACGGACGGGGTGAGTTTGGTGTGACAGCCTACGGACGGGATGAGTTTGGTGTGACAGCCTACGGACGGGGTGAGTTTGGTGTGACAGCCTACGGACGGGGTGGGTTTGGTGTGACAGCCTACGGACGGGGTGGGTTTGGTGTGACAGCCTACGGACGGGGTGAGTTTGGTGTGACAGCCTACGGACGAGTGTTTTGTAAGGCGGCCCACAGACGGGGTGTCAGACTACGGTGGCTGCTAAGATAACTTATAAACAAGAGCGGGCCACTGCGGCTCACTCGGGAGCCAACGAGAGCCAGGTGTGGACGGCAGATTGGGGGCGGTGATGGTGTCGTCTTGGTGAGGGGGGCGGCTGGAACCGACCTTTGACCTTCAGACAGCCAGTGCCAGCCTCTCAGATTATCTGCTGCAGATCTCTTGTAGCTGGTGTCCGGTTCTTGGCTGACCACTGGCCTAATTAATCCCAGACTGGTCATAAACACATTGTCTGACCTGTTGATCTAGCACTTCTCTAATTGACCCCGGGGCAAGGTCCTACTCTGGGAGTGACGCGGTTGTTGTCGTGTTCTAAAACATGGCTTTGTCCGTGTCGTAATCCGAGTAGGTTTTTTTTAAAATTCCTAAACAAATAGAGCTGAGCAAACTCAGACAGTGTGGCACTGCAAGACAAAACTACAGCATCAACCGTTACAAGACAGAACTACAACATCACAACATCAACCGTCACAACACTGCTAGACAGAACTACAACATCAACCGTTACAGCACTGCTAGACAGAACTACAACATCAACTGTTACAAGACAGAACTACAACATCAACCGTTACAGCACTGCTAGACAGAACTACAACATCAACCGTTACAAGACAGAACTACAACATCAACCGTTACAGCACTGCTAGACAGAACTACAGCATCAACCGTTATTAGACAGAACTACAACATCAACCGTTACAGCACTGCTAGACAGAACTACAACATCAACCGTTACAGCACTGCTAGACAGAACTACAACATCAACCGTTACAAGACAGAACTACAACATCTACTGTTACAAGACAGAACTACAACATCAACCGTTACAGCACTGCTAGACAGAACTACAACATCAACCATTACAGCACTGCTAGACAGAACTACAACATCAACCATTACAGCACTGCTAGACAAAACTACAACATCAACCGTTACAAGACAGAACTACAATATCAACCGTTACAGCACTGCTAGACAGAACTACAGCATCAACCGTTATTAGACAGAACTACAACATCAACCGTTACAGCACTGCTAGACAGAACTACAACATCAACCGTTACAAGACAGAACTACAACATCTACTGTTACAAGACAGAACGACAACATCAACCGTTACAGCACTGCTAGACAAAACTACAACATCTACTGTTACAAGACAGAACTACAACATCAACCGTTACAGCACTGCTAGACAGAACTACAGCATCAACCGTTACTAGACAGAACTACAACATCAACCGTTACAGCACTGCTAGACAGAACTACAACATCAACCGTTACAGCACTGCTAGACAGAACTACAGCATCAACCGTTACAAGACAGAACTACAACATCAACCGTGACAGCACCAAAACGCCAACTGAACAACAACACCTTCTCTGTTTAAATATATTTCCTCTTTATTTCTTTTTGTTTTGTTTTTGTACCAAAATTAAACTGATTCACTGAAAACAACAGCTCAATTTTCTGGGTATTTTTCTCTGGTATAATGATCTGGAAATACAACAATTTTCTAGTGTTGATCCATTTTGAAATTCAACAATTTTCTCTTGTTTGATGATCTAAAAATTCAACAGTTTTCTCTTGTTTAATGATCTAAAAATTCAACAATTTTCTCTTGTTTAATGATCTAAAAATTCAACCATTTTCTCTTGTTTAATGATCTAAAAATTCAACAATTTTTTCTTGTTTAATGATCTAAAAATTCAACAATTTTCTAGTGTTTAATGATCTAAAAATTCAACAATTTTCTCTTGTTTAATGATCTAAAAATTCAACAATTTTCTCTTGTTTAATGATCTAAAAAACAACAATTTTCTAGTGTTTAATGATCTAAAAATTCAACAATTTTCTCTTGTTTAATGATCTAAAAATGCAACAATTTTCTCTTGTTTGATGATCTAAAATTCAACAATTTTCTAGTGTTTAATGATCTAAAATTCAACAATTTTCTCTTGTTTGATGATCTAAAATTCAACAATTTTCTAGTGTTGTTCGATCTGAAACTTCAAACGTGTGCCAGTGGCAGCCGAGCTTATCTGTCAGAGACAGCGGCCCTAGGTTTGTGTCAGTTCACCTCACGGCCCCAGGTTTGTGTCAGTCCACCTCACGGCCCCAGGTTTGTGTCAGTCCACCTCACGGCCCCAGGTTTTTGTCAGTTCACCTCACGGCCCCAGGTTTGTGTCAGTCCACCTCACGGCCCCAGGTTTGTGTCAGTCCACCTCACGGCCCCAGGTTTTTGTCAGTTCACCTCACGGCCCCAGGTTTGTGTCAGTTCACCTCACGGCCCCAGGTTTGTGTCAGTCCACCTCACGGCCCCAGGTTTTTGTCAGTTCACCTCACGGCCCCAGGTTTGTGTCAGTTCACCTCACGGCCCCAGGTTTGTGTCAGTCCACCTCACGGCCCCAGGTTTTTGTCAGTTCACCTCACGGCCCCAGGTTTGTGTCAGTTCACCTCACGGCCCCAGGTTTGTGTCAGTCCACCTAAAGATACCTGTGTGCGCGGCGCGAGAAGATGAGTACTGTTTGTTCAGGCACCCAGTCGCGCATGTCCAGACCTGGTCTCCGCTCCATCGATCTGCCAGACGGTGCCATTGATAATAAATCTGGCATTTCGCCGGCGTGGTTGTCTCGTGTCAGAGGAGATAAGGTTAGACAAACGTTACAGGCTTCTCAAGATGGTGACGTCATTGGCCCGTCAGACTATTGGACCCGCGCATTGGTACGTCAATATCCGGTTCGTGTAATGAACACGTCGATGTAATAAACAGGTCGATGTAATGAGCAAATAGATGTAAAGAGCAAGTAGATGTAATGAGCAAGTAGATGTAGTGAGCAAGTAGATGTAATGAGCAAGTAGATGTAGTGAGCAAGTAGATGTAATGAGCATCAACTCAGACATATTTTCTATCCATCATGCTCTATCACACGCCGGATACCGTTATCCATCTTATCCTATCCCACCGGATACCGTTATCCATCTTATCCTATCCCACCGGATAGTATTTATCCCAGCTGTATCCCAGGCTGGGTATCTCTGAACGTGTGTAAACCTGGAGCCTTTGATCGCCGCATGACTGGCGGCCGCCGCCCCCATCACCATAAACACCGCCAACTGTAGCCAGCGCGAGATCGCAATCTCCCCACTCTCGGGTTTATTGAGGACCTGCTCGCATCAGGGCCGTCAACTGCCAGCACCAGGGCCGTCAACTGCCAGCACCAGGGCCGTCAACTGCCAGCACCAGGGCCGTCAACTGCCAGCACCAGGGCCGTCAACTGCCAGCACCAGGGCCGTCAACTGCCAGCACCAGGGCCAGCACCAGGGCCGTCAACTGCCAGCACCAGGGCCGTCAACTGCCAGCACCAGGGCCGTCAACTGCCAGCACCAGGGCCAGCTCAAGGGCCGTCAACTGAATATCAACCGCCCCTGCCCTGAATATCAGCGCCCCTGCCCCTAGCATCAGCGCCCCTGCCTTGAACATCAGCGCCCCTGCCCTGAACATCAGCGGCCCCGGCCTGGCCGGCAGCCGAACCCAGGACCCCTGGGTGGAAGACTTGTTGATGTACCGGGCCGGCTATGACACCCAACACCGTGTTGAATAACGGCGGCCATGTTGTCCCCAGCACGGCGGGGCGGCCAAACCAAAACAAAGGGAAAACACGGCTCGGTACGGGAATTCCCGACAAAGCAGACGACGGGTGGAGGGAGTAGTTTTTAGCAGACGAGATCTTGATGAGTGTGTAAACACAACGCGCGGAGAAATTTTGTTCAATCCGATTACCAGCAGTTGAGGTAGATCAAGATGGTCGCCCTGTGCCAAACACAGGATTGATAAACACACTTGAACTGGAGATGTGGTTGTGATGTGGGGTGGGGGAGGTGGGGTGGGGAGGTTGGTGTGGGGTGGGTTGGAGAAAGGTTGGGTAGATTGGGTGGAGGAGGTTGAGGATGTGGGGTGGTGAGGTTGGGTAGGTGGGTTGGTGTGGGGTGGGTTGGAGAAAGGTTGGGTAGAATGGGTGGAGGAGGTTGAGGATGTGGGGTGGGGAGGTTGGGTAGGTGGGGTGGGGAGGTTGGGGAGGTGGGGTGGGGGAGGTTGGTTGTGTGTTGATCTTGTCAGTTGGGGCGTTTGGGCGTGTGGGGTTGGTAAGGTCCAACATGTGGGGTGGAGGACTGGTTAGATCCTTTGGGTATTAAATGTGTGAGGGAGGGTTGACAAGAGACACTATTGGGTTGTTATGTGTATGTATGGCTGTGTGTAGCTCCATGTAGCTCTGTGTGTAGCTGTGTGTGTAGGTGTGTGTAGCTATGTACTAAAGTGGCCCATAACCCCACCAGTACTAAAGTGGCCCAAGACACACCTCCAGCACTAAAGTGGCCCATGACCCTCCCCCCCCTAGCACCAAGGTAACCCAAGACACGCCCCCAGCACTAAAGTGGCCCACGACACACCCCCAGTACTAAAGTGGCCCACGACACACCCCCAGCACTAAAGTGGCCCAAGACACACCCCCAGCACTAAAGTGGCCCACGACACACCTCCAGTACTAAAGTGGCCCAAGACACACCTCCAGTACTAAAGTGGCCCAAGACACACCTCCAGCACTAAAGTGGCCCAAGACACACCTCCAGTACTAAAGTGGCCCAAGACACACCTCCAGTACTAAAGTGGCCCAAGACACACCTCCAGTACTAAAGTGGCCCAAGACACACCTCCAGCACAAAAGTGGCCCAAGACACACCTCCAGTACTAAAGTGGCCCAAGACACACCTCCAGTACTAAAGTGGCCCAAGACACACCTCCAGTACTAAAGTGACCCAAGACACACCTCCAGTACTAAAGTGGCCCAAGACACACCTCCAGTACTAAAGTGGCCCAAGACAAAACTGCCAGTACTAAAGTGGCCCAAGACACACCTCCAGTACTAAAGTGGCCCAAGACACACCTCCAGTACTAAAGTGACCCAAGACACACCTCCAGTACTAAAGTGGCCCAAGACACACCTCCAGTACTAAAGTGGCCCAAGACAAAACTGCCAGTACTAAAGTGGCCCAAGACACACCTCCAGTACTAAAGTGGCCCAAGACACACCTCCAGTACTAAAGATGTCCTTCCAGCAAACGCCGTGAATGTTTGTAGGTTGTTACTTTCTTTCATTAACCCATCTGCAAAAGACACCAAGGTTCATTTAGTCCCTCCCCCTCCCTCCCTGCAAAAGGCATCTAGGTTTATTTAGCCCTCCCTGCGACAGGCACCTGCGACCTGCCGCCTGCAGCAGTTAGTTGCGCGTGTGAGCGGCAATAAACAGGCTAATGATAAAATGCTGGTCTGGGGCCCCGGGGTGACAAGATCGTGGGGCGCTGCTCAGGGCCGTCACAGGGCGGCCAGTTGTAAACAACGCTGTATACTTTCCCTGGCAACATGGCGTCGAAAAATCACTTCCGGCGGGGTAACAGCGCCCCCTACACAATGCTCCTATAAACAAATTCACTCACGTAGAAATTGTGTCCCCGGGCGAGGGGTGGGGGGGGGGGGGGCGGTAATGGTTTACATGTCCCGGGTCCCCCCTCCAAGTGCCAGACTGACGGCCGCGTGTGATAACCGGCTCGCACTGTTTTAAATTGAGCCTCTGGGCCTGGTGACGGGCCACTCGACTGGGCCAACTGTTGTGACGGTAGACGGGCCACTCTACTGGGCCACTAGACTGGGCCAACTGTTGTGACGGTAGACAGGCCACTCGGGCCACTAGACTGGGCCAACTGTTGTGACGGTAGACAGGCCACTCGGGCCACTCGACTGGGCCAACTGTTGTGACGGTAGACGGGCCACTCTACTGGGCCACTAGACTGGGCCAACTGTTGTGACGGTAGACAGGCCACTTAACTGGGCCACTAGACTGGGCCAACTGTTGTGACGGTAGACAGGCCACTCGGGCCACTAGACTGGGCCAACTGTTGTGACGGTAGACAGGCCACTCGGGCCACTCGACTGGGCCAACTGTTGTGACGGTAGACAGGCCACTAGACTGGGCCAACTGTTGTGACGGTAGACGGGCCACTCGGGCCACTCGACTGGGCCAACTGTTGTGACGGTAGACAGGCCACTAGACTGGGCCAACTGTTGTGACGGTAGACAGGCCACTCGGGCCAACGTAAGCAAGACGTCACGCCGCGACAGCTAGATGGCCGTTTGTTTTCTCCGCCAGTAATTTGTTTCCCTCCACGAAGCGCCCCCTTGACTCACCCTACCCCAATGGCGAGAGGACTTGACTCCGCCTGAGATGGATTTTAATTAAAGACAAATTAGAGCCCCAACATGGCCGCCAGATCCTCAAGACCTAATTAATTAAACGGGAAGGTGTCTTAAATGATGTTAACCATGTGGGTGTTTTGTAAAGCTTGAACTAAATATTTAGGCGGCTTGAGAGGGTCTTTACATTTGATTTGAAATGTGTCTAGTGTTTGACATTATTGTTAAAATGTTAAGAAAATGTTAAGAAATTTTAAGAAAGTGTTAAGAAATGTTAAGAAAACGTTCAGAAATGTTAAGAAAACGTTAAGAAATGTTAAGAAAATGTTAAGAAATGTTAAGAAATGTTAAGAAAATGTTTAGAAATGTTTTTAAAAATGTTAAGAAAATGTTAAGAAATTTTAGGAAGTTAGGAAAATGTTAAGAAAACGTTAAGAAATGTTAAGAAAATGTTAAGAAATGTTAAGCATCTCTCAAATTGTGAATCCGTTGGGTAAAAAACTAGTGCCTTTGTGGAGGCAAACCTAACCCAGAGATTACGTTAAACCAAACCAGATACGAAGGTTGACCTAACCAGATACGAAGGTTAAACCAAACCAGATACGCAGGTCAAACCTAACCAGATACGCAGGTCAAACCTAACCAGATACGAAGGTCAAACCTAACCAGATACGCAGGTCAAACCTAACCAGATACGAAGGTCAAACCTAACCAGATACGAAGGTTAAACCTAACCAGATACGCAGGTTAAACCTAACCAGATACGCAGGTTAAACCTAACCAGATACGCAGGTTAAACCTAACCAGATACGAAGGTCAAACCTAACCAGATACGAAGGTCAAACCTAACCAGATACGAAGGTTAAACCTAGCCAGATACGCAGGTTAAACCTAACCAGATACGCAGGTTAAACCTAACCAGATACGAAGGTCAAACCTAACCAGATACGAAGGTTAAACCTAACCAGATACGCAGGTCAAACCTAACCAGATACGAAGGTCAAACCTAACCAGATACGAAGGTCAAACCTAACCAGATACGAAGGTCAAACCTAACCAGATACGAAGGTTAAACCTAACCAGATACGAAGGAAGGTCAAACCTAACCAGATACGAAGGTCAAACCTAACCAGATACGAAGGTCAAACCTAACCAGATACGAAGGTCAAATCTAACCAGATACGCAGGTCAAACCTAACCAGATACGAAGGTCAAACCTAACCAGATACGAAGGTCAAACCTTACCAGATACGCAGGTTAACCTAACCAGATACGCAGGTTAACCTAACCAGATACGCAGGTTAACCTAACCAAACACGCAGGTTAACCTAACCAGATACGAAGGTTAAACCTAACCAGATACGCAGGTTAAACCTAACCAGATACGCAGGTCAAACCTAACCAGATACGCAGGTTAAACCTAACCAGATACGCAGGTTAAACCTAACCAGATACGAAGGTTAAACCTAACCAGATACGAAGGTTAAACCTAACCAGATACGAAGGTTAAACCTAACCAGATACGAAGGTTAAACCTAACCAGATACGCAGGTTAAACCTAACCAGATACGAAGGTCAAACCTAACCAGATACGCAGGTTAAACCTAACCAGATACGAAGGTTAAACCTAACCAGATACGCAGGTTAAACCTAACCAGATACGCAGGTTAAACCTAACCAGATACGCAGGTTAAACCTAACCAGATACGCAGGTTAAACCTAACCAGATACGCAGGTTAAACCTAACCAGACACGCAGGTTAACCTAACCAGATACGCAGATTAAACCTAACCAGATACGCAGGTTAAACCTAACCACAGATGTATCCAGCGAGTACACGAGTGCTACGGATGACGGAGGGAGATAACTAGGTAGATCGACCCCCCCCCCCCTTAATCAGCCTGCTCTCTCCTAAAATCACACATGTTCCATACAAACTCTCTGTTTAGCCTTGTCTTACTTAATCCACTCGCTGATTTCAAATTATGCCTTCGTGTTTTAAGAATTTCATTTTTCCGTCTGCGTGTTTGTATTCTTGTGTGTAACGCACTTTAAAAACTTTGAGTCCATTTCAATTTCCATACTATACTGATGTCAGTTCTGAGTCACATACTTTTATGACGTCACTTCTCAATCCCAAACTTTACTGACGTCACTTCCCAGTCCAAAACTTTACTGACGTCACTTCCCAGTCCCTACTTTACTGACGTCACTTCTCAATCCCAAACTTTACTGCCGTCACTTCCCAGTCCAAAACTTTACTGACGTCACTTCCCAGTCCAAAACTTTACTGACGTCACTTCCCAGTCCCAAACTTTACTGACGTCACTTCCCAGTCCAAAACTTTACTGACGTCACTTCCCAGTCCAAAACTTTACTGACGTCACTTCCCAGTCCCAAACTTTACTGACGTCACTTCCCAGTCCCCTACTTTACTGACGTCACTTCCCAGTCCCCTACTTTAGTGACGTCACTTCCCAGTCCCCTACTTTACTGACGTCACTTCCTAGTCCCAAACTTTACTGACGTCACTTCCCAGTCCCAAACTTTAGTGACGTCACTTCCCAGTCCCAAACTTTACTGACGTCACTTCCCAGTCCCAAACTTTACTGACGTCACTTCCTAGTCCCAAACTTTACTGACGTCACTTCCCAGTCCCAAACTTTACTGACGTCACTTCCCAGTCCCAAACTTTACTGACGTCACTTCCCAGTCCCAAACTTTACTGACGTCACTTCCCAGTCCCAAACTTTACTGACGTCACTTCCCAGTCCCAAACTTTACTGGAACTATGAGATAAGAGTATTGGATCAAAGAACATCTTTAGACAACAAGACATGATGGAGTACCAGACAGGGGAGGGAACTCACTGCCAGTTTTTCACACTTTCCAGCCTCCGTTTGGACGAGTTAAAAAGGGAGCTAACTCGTTACTCGGTTCACCTAATGTAAACAAATGTAGAGTTTTCTGCCATTTTGAATTCTTAAAAAATGTTTCTCTTCCATGTTAGTTTTCCGTAGCAATTAGTTGCTGTCGATTTAAACGGCCTAATCGTGCGCATCTCGCAGTGCGCATGCTCCCCCTCCCCCCGCCGCCCGCTCTATTTACTCAGCTGTCCCCCGCCTCACCTCGCGCTCTGATTGGCTAGTTACCCGCGGCCGTTGGATTCTAATTAAACTTAGATCCCCGCCCTAACGAACCGAGAGCAGCCGCCCCCGCCCCCAACACCTGGAAGTGGGGGTCATGTTTACCTGACGATACAATCATTGTTAGCCCTCAGACGATACAATCATTGTTAGCCCTCAGACGATACAATCATTGTTAGCCCTCAAGTTAAACCTCGCTCCTACTTAGCCCTCAAGTTAAACCTCGCTCCTACATCTGACATTGTTAGCCCTCAAGTTAAACCTCGCTCCTACTTAGCCCTCAAGTTAAACCTCGCTCCTACATCAGACATTGTTAGCCCTCAAGTTAAACCTCGCTCCTACATCTGACGGTTGCTGCCGCTGTTTTTCCCATCAGTTTGTATTGGTGTCATGACGTTACCATCAATTGTTCTAAGTTCTTGTATTGATGTCGTGATGTAACCATCAATTGTTCTAAGCTCTTGTAATGATGTCATGATGTTACCATCAATTGTTCTAAGTTCGTGTAATGATGTCATGGTGTAACCATCAATTGTTCTAAGTTCGTGTAATGATGTCATGGTGTAACCATCAATTATTCTACTCTAAGTTCTTGTAATGATGTCATGATTTAACCATCAATTGTTCTACTCTTAGTTCTTGTAATGATGTCATGATGTTACCATCAATTGTTCTACTCTAAGTTCTTGTATTGATGTCATGATGTTACCATCAATTATTCTACTCTAAGTTCTTGTAATGATGTCATGATTTAACCATCAATTGTTCTACTCTTAGTTCTTGTAATGATGTCATGATGTTACCATCAATTGTTCTACTCTAAGTTCTTGTATTGATGTCATGATGTTACCATCAATTATTCTACTCTAAGTTCTTGTAATGATGTCATGATTTAACCATCAATTGTTCTACTCTTAGTTCTTGTAATGATGTCATGATGTTACTATCAATTGTTCTAAGTTCTTGTATTGATGTCATGATGTTACCATCAATTATTCTACTCTAAGTTCTTGTAATGATGTCATGATTTAACCATCAATTGTTCTACTCTTAGTTCTTGTAATGATGTCATGATGTTACTATCAATTGTTCTAAGTTCTTGTACTGATGTCACGATGTAACCATCAATTATTCTTGTAATGATGTCATGATGTAACCATCAATTATTCTAAGTTCTTGTAATGATGTCATGATGTAACCATCAATTATTCTAAGTTCTTGTAATGATGTCATGATGTAACCATCAATTATTCTAAGTTCTTGTACTGATGTCACGATGTAACCATCAATTATTCTTGTAATGATGTCATGATGTAACCATCTATTGTTCTACTCTGTTCTTCTAATGATGTCATAATGTTACCAACAATTGTTCTAAGTTCTTGTACTGATGTCATGATGAAAACCATCAATTATTCTAAGTTCTTGTAATGATGTCATGATGTTACCATCAATTGTTCTAAGTTCTTGTACTGATGTCATGATGTAACCATCAATTATTCTAAGTTCTTGTAATGATGTCATGATGTTACCATCAATTGTTCTAAGTTCTTGTAATGATGTCATGATATAACCATCAATTATTCTACTCTAAGTTCTCGTAATGATGTCATGATGTAACCATCAATTGTTCTACTCTATGTTCTTGTAATGATGTCATGATGTTACCATCAATTATTCTAAGTTCTTCCAATGATGTCATGATGTAACCAACAATTGTTCTAAGTTCTTGTAATGATGTCATGATATAACCATCAATTATTCTACTCTAAGTTCTTGTAATGATGTCATGATGTTACCATCAATTGTTCTACTCTATGTTCTTCTAATGATGTCATGATGTTACCATCAATTGTTCTAAGTTCGTGTAATGATGTCATGATGTAACCATCAATTGTTCTAAGCTTTTGTAATGATGTCATGATGTTACCATCAATTGTTCTAAGTTCGTGTAATGATGTCATGATGTAACCATCAGTTGTTCTAAGTTCGTGTAATGATGTCATGATGTAACCATCAATTGTTCGAAGTTCTTGTACTGATGTCACGATGTAACCATCAATTGTTCTAAGTTCTTGTAATGATGTCATGATGTTACCATCAATAGTTCTAAGTTCGTGTAATGATGTCATGATGTAAACATCAATTGTTCTTAGTTCGTGTAATGATGTCATGATGTAACCATCAATTGTTCTAAGTTCGTGTAATGATGTCATGATGTAACCATCAATTGTTCTAAGTTCGTGTAATGATGTCATGATGTAACCATCAATTGTTCTAAGTTCGTGTAATGATGTCATGATGTAGATACGATCTGCCCCACCGCCCCGGGTTCCGACCATTTAATAAAACGTGAAGTTTCTCTAGCCTTGCCCATTCTACATCCACACACTAACCCCCCCCCCCCACACACACACACCCACACCCCACACACACGCACCCCCCATACATCCCACACACACACCGCGCGCACACACCCCACACACACATCCCACATACCTCATACACCCCCCCACACACACACATACATACGCCACGTATAACCCCCTCACATCCCACCCCACCGGAAGTCGAGATTACCCTCTGGTACCTAGGAGATGACTACCAGTTACCAGTGTTACCAGTTACCCGTGTTACCAAACCCACCATCAGACGTCAAGCAGACACGACAAGATCCCTCTCCATGACGTCATCTCATCTCACTTTCCCCCACACAGTGTGGGGCTTTGGGAAACCTTGCGATCACTTACAGCGTTTATTAGCCGGCAGTTTCACCGTTTCCATTCTTGGGATTTTGGCCCTCGTCTCAAGGCTCGAAACTTGCAGGATTCCAGCCTTGATGCCGCAACCAACGCGATACCAAGATGTGGGCTTTGATCTCGTCAGTCTGATGCTGGTGTCATCTTTCTAGTGTGCCGCGTTGGCTCGTCTTCTTTGTACTCACTTATAAAGATATATATATATATATATATATATATATATATATATATATATATATATATATATATATATATATATATATATATATATATATATATATATATATATATTATATATATATATATATATATATATATATATATATATATATATATATATATATATATATATATACATACATATATCAGGAGTCGGCAACCTGCGGCTCGCGAGCCGCATGCGGCTCTTTTGATATCAAGATGCGGCTCTCCAGCTCCTTAAACAAATACTAACAATCTTAATAAAAAAATAAAATATTTGAAATTTAAAAAAATGTTAGTGGCTCTTTAAAACCAGGGAAATTTTGAAAATTGTAACTTTTGGCTCTTCCGCTTCAAAAGGTTGCCGACCCCTGACATATATGTATATATGCAACACCGTCTAATTTGTGTCTGTTTCTGTTACTTTGAATTTTGCAATACCTTTAAACTTCAAAAAAATTATGCTAACCAGGTAATGATATCCATGATACGGTCATCACGTGGCCATCATCTGCCAGAGATGTTTGAAAGCCCAGCATCTGGTGCTGTCTAAAGATGTATTTGAGTTGAATGGAAGCCACGTTGTCAGAGCTTTCACTTCTTGGAGGGATTGATGAGCCTCACCTGCCTCGGAGCATCACACGAGTTGGTGGGACCTTCATCCCACCCAACTGACAATGCCCTGCGTGTATCCCACCCAGAATGCAATACACTGTATCCCACCCAGATAGCAATACACTGTATCCCACACAGATAGCAATACACTGTATCCCACACAATGCCATGTATCCCACACAATGCCCTATCCCACACAGCCCTGTATCCCACACAATGCCCTGTATATCACCCTGTTGATACAAGACTGACATCCCCGTGTACGTCTCATATTTTTCTATTAAATGACACACGGTTCAGCCTGTTGGCCAGAGAGACGAACAAAAAACCACCTCAATGTGTGGAGACAAAAACCACCTCAATGTGTGGAGACAAAAACCACCTCACTGTGTGGAGACAAAAACCACCTCACTGTGTGGCAACATAACAAAAACCACCTCACTGTGTGGCGACATAACAAAAACCACCTCACTGTGTGGCGACATAACAAAAACCACCTCACTGTGTGGAAACAAAAACCAACTCACTGTGTGGAGACAAAAACCACCTAACTGTGTGGCGACAAAAACCACCTCACTGTATGGAAACAAAAACCACCTAACTGTGTGGAGACAAAAACCACCTTACTGTGTGGAGACAAAAACCACCTAACTGTGTGGAGACAAAAACCACCTAACTGTATGGAGACAAAAACCACCTAACTGTGTGGAGACAAAAACCACCTAACTGTGTGGCGACATAACAAAAACCACCTAACTGTATGGAGACAAAAACCACCTAACTGTGTGGAGACAAAAACCACCTAACTGTGTGGCGACATAACAAAAACCACCTCACTGTGTGGCGACATAACAAAAACCACCTCACTGTGTGGAAACAAAAACCAACTCACTGTGTGGAGACAAAAACCACCTAACTGTGTGGCGACAAAAACCACCTCACTGTATGGAAACAAAAACCACCTAACTGTGTGGAGACAAAAACCACCTCACTGTATGGAAACAAAAACCACCTTACTGTGTGGAGACAAAAACCACCTAACTGTGTGGAGACAAAAACCACCTAACTGTATGGAGACAAAAACCACCTAACTGTGTGGAGACAAAAACCACCTAACTGTGTGGCGACATAACAAAAACCACCTTACTGTGTGGAGACAAAAACCACCTCACTGTATGGAGATAAAAACCACCTCACTGTGTGGCGACATAACAAAAACCACCTCACTGTGTGGAGATAAAAACCACCTTACTGTGTGGAGACAAAAACCACTTCACTGTGTGGAGACAAAAACCACCTAACTGTGTGGAGACAAAAACCACTTCA
Source organism: Physella acuta (assembly GCF_028476545.2). Classification (NCBI taxonomy): domain Eukaryota; kingdom Metazoa; phylum Mollusca; class Gastropoda; family Physidae; genus Physella; species Physella acuta. The sequence goes on along the minus strand of NW_026731744.1, from coordinate 611,286 downwards.
CTGTGTGGAGACAAAAACCACCTAACTGTGTGGCGACATAACAAAAACCACCTTACTGTGTGGAGACAAAAACCACCTCACTGTATGGAGATAAAAACCACCTCACTGTGTGGCGACATAACAAAAACCACCTCACTGTGTGGAGATAAAAACCACCTTACTGTGTGGAGACAAAAACCACTTCATTGTGTGGAGACAAAAACCACCTCACTGTGTGGAGAAAAAAACCACCTCACTGTGTGGAGAAAAAAACCACCTCAATGTGTGGAGACAAAAACCACCTCAATGTGTGGAGACAAAAACCACCTCAATGTATGGAGATAAAAACCACCTCACTGTGTGGCGACATAACAAAAACCACCTCACTGTGTGGAGATAAAAACCACCTCATTGTGTGGCGACATAACAAAAACCACCTCACTGTGTGGAGATAAAAACCACCTCACTGAGTGGCGACATAACAAAAACCACCTCACTGTATGGAGATAAAAACCACCTCACTGTGTGGCGACATAACAAAAACCACCTCACTGTGTGGAGATAAAAACCACCTCACTGTGTGGCGACATAACAAAAACCACCTCACTGTGTGGAGATAAAAACCACCTCACTGAGTGGCGACATAACAAAAACCACCTCACTGTATGGAGATAAAAACCACCTCATTGTGTGGCGACATAACAAAAACCACCTCACTGTGTGGAGATAAAAACCACCTCACTGAGTGGCGACATAACAAAAACCACCTCACTGTATGGAGATAAAAACCACCTCACTGTGTGGCGACATAACAAAAACCACCTCACTGTGTGGAGATAAAAACCACCTCACTGTGTGGCGACATAACAAAAACCACCTCACTGTATGGAGATAAAAACCACCTCACTGTGTGGCGACGAGACAAAAACCACCTAACTGTGTGGAGACAAAAACCACCTCATTGTGTGGCGACATAAAAAACCACCTCACTGTGTGGCGACATAACAAAAACCACCTCACTGTATGGAGACAAAAACCACCTCACTGTGTGGCGACATAAAAAGCCACCTCACTGTGTGGCAACGAACAAAAGTATTTACAAAAAAGCAGCCCAGCTTATGATAGAAATGACGTCATCAATTAGCACAGACACGTGTTTCCGCTTACCGCATCTATGAATGTACAGCTTCCAGGTTTCTGTTCCTATGGCAACAATTAAATCTTCCCAGCATACACAGCTCCCTCTGCGCATGCGCTAATGAAGAAATGCGTGTGTGTATCTGGCTAATCAAAAACTCTGTCAAGGGACACAATTTCAAACAGGTTTCCGTTATTTCCCTTTCCAATTCAGCTTTGACCAAGGTATTGGCCCAATCAAATTTCTACGGAAACCGGAAATGGAATATGAGAATGCGCAAGAGAAGGCTGAAAAAAAAAGTCCTATTGCGCAGAATCCGGGGGAATTAGAACGTGCTGGGACAGAGAGAATTGTTGATTGGCCGTGCGAGAAGTCCCCGAACAAACAGAGTTTAGGAGATCTTTGGGTGAGGGTAAATAGCAGACTTCTCGACTTGCTGCTATTGAAGGGGCGGGCGGCGGTGTTTAGATACCAGACCACGTCATACTCTGTTTCAACACGCACACAACGTGCGCACGTGAGCCATAAATCATTCATGACCTTGGTGTACCTGCTACATCGTGAGTAACTTTAGGACACTGCCGGCTGGGACAACCGGCAGGATGTTAAGATGGAGTGTAACGACCGGCAGGATGTTAAGATGGAGTGTAACGACCGGCAGGATGTTAAGATGGAGTGTAGCGACCGGCAGGATGTTAAGATGGAGTGTAACGACCGGCAGGATGTTAAGATGGGCCGGCAGGATGTTAAGATGGAGTGTATGGACCGGCAGGATGTTAAGATGGAGTGTAGCGACCGGCAGGATGTTAAGATGGGCCGGCAGGATGTTAAGATGGAGTGTATGGACCGGCAGGATGTTAAGATGGAGTGTAGCGACCGGCAGGATGTTAAGATGGAGTGTAGCGACCGGCAGGATGTTAAGATGGAGTGTATGGACCGGCAGGATGTTAAGATGGGCCGGCAGGATGTTAAGATGGAGTGAAGCGACCGGCAGGATGTTAAGATGGAGTGTATGGACCGGCAGGATGTTAAGATGGAGTGTATGGACCGGCAGGATGTTAAGATGGGCCGGCAGGATGTTAAGATGGAGTGTAACGACCGGCAGGATGTTAAGATGGAGTGTATGGAGTGTATGGACCGGCAGGATGTTAAGATGGAGTGTAGCGACCGGCAGGATGTTAAGATAGAGTGTAGCGACCGGCAGGATGTTAAGATGGAGTGTAGCGACCGGCAGGATGTTAAGATGGAGTGTAGCGACCGGCAGGATGTTAAGATGGAGTGTAGCGACCGGCAGGATGTTAAGATGGAGTGTAACGACCGGCAGGATGTTAAGATGGAGTGTAACGACCGGCAGGATGTTAAGATGGAGTGTAGCGACTGGTAGGATGTTAAGATGGAGTGTAGCGACCGGCAGGATGTTAAGATGGAGTGTAGCGACCGGCAGGATGTTAAGATGGAGTGTAGCGACCGGCAGGATGTTAAGATGGGCCGGCAGGATGTTAAGATGTAGTGTAGCGACCGGCAGGATGTTAAGATGGAGTGTAGCGACCGGCAGGATGTTAAGATGGAGTGTAGTGACCGGCAGGATGTTAAGATGGAGTGTAGCGACCGGCAGGATGTTAAGATGGAGTGTAACGACCGGCAGGATGTTAAGATGGGCCGGCAGGATGTTAAGATGTAGTGTAGCGACCGGCAGGATGTTAAGATGGAGTGTAGCGACCGGCAGGATGTTAAGATGGAGTGTAGCGACCGGCAGGATGTTAAGATGGAGTGTAGCGACCGGCAGGATGTTAAGATGGAGTGTAGCGAACTCGAGACTTACGGGTTAGGAGTCCAGCTCTCTACCGCTAGACCACTCCGTCCCCTGTGTCGCTATGTTACCCTATAATCTGTGTTTCTCTGTTACCCTATAATCTCTGTCTCTATGTTACCCTATAATCTCTTTCTCTATGTTACCCTATAATCTGTGTCTCTATGTTACCCTATAATCTCTATGTTACCCTATAATCTGTTTCTCTGTTACCCTATAATCTCTGTCTCTATGTTACCCTAAAATCTCTGTCTCTATGTTACCCTATAATCTCTGTCTCTATGTTACCCTATAATCTCTGTCTCTATGTTACCCTATAATCTCTGTGTTACCCTATAATCTCTGTCTCTATGTTACCCTATAATCTCTGTCTCTATGTTACCCTATAATCTCTATGTTACCCTATAATCTCTGTCTCTATGTTACCCTATAATCTCTATCTTACCCTATAATCTGTGTCTCTATGTTACCCTATAAACTCTGTCTCTATGTTACCCTATAATCTCTGTCTCTATGTTACCCTATAATCTGTGTATCTATGTTACCCTATAATCTCTGTCTCTATGTTACCCTATAATCTGTGTCTCTATGTTACCCTATAATCTCTATGTTACCCTATAATCTGAGTCTCTAAGTTTACCCTATATCTCAACTTGTCTACGGCGACGTGTGGCAGACATATGAAATCGAGGCTTGGAGAAAACTTTCGTGGCAGCCTCGCTTTGACACATTCTTCATGCTTGTGCCGCAGCAAACAAGGGGCATAATTTGACAGTCAACGGACAGCTTTAGATAGTTGTTTGTCCCTGATTAGCTCCCCTACCCTAGTCGTCACTTGCCCGTACCGCTCAACTCGCTACATGAACAACTGTGAACAGGCGGGTTGCAGGGCTTCTCAACCTGTACAACCCTGTCTCAACCTGTACACAACTGTCTCAACCTGTACAACCCTGTCATAAGACAACAGCCTGTTGATGGAAGCAAGACAACAGCCTGTTGATGGAGGCAACAGCCTGTTGATGGAGGCAACAGCCTGTTGATGGAGGCAACAGCCTGTTGATGGAGACAAGGCAACAGCCTGTTGATGGAGACAACAGCCTGTTGATGGAGACAAGGCAACAGCCTGTTGATGGAGACAACAGCCTGTTGATGGAGACAACAGCCTGTTGATGGAGACAAGACAACAGCCTGTTGATGGAGACAAGACTACAGCCTGTTGATGGAGACAAGACTACAGCCTGTTGATGGAGGCAACAGCCTGTTGATGGAGGCAAGGCAACAGCCTGTTGATGGAGACAAGACAACAGCCTGTTGATGGAGGCAACAGCCTGTTGATGGAGGCAAGGCAACAGCCTGTTGATGGAGGCAACAGCCTGTTGATGGAGGCAAGGCAACAGCCTTTTAATGAAGCCAAGACATCGTATATCATTCAATCTTTTCATAACGTTTACAGATTGCACGCATATCAATCCAAAAAGTTATAATGGATAACATCTTCCCAAACCTTCCTCACCCCCTCTCCCACCCCGCTCAATAAGTTTTTTTAGCATCTAGTTACAGCATAATTACTAAACTCACATCCGATTAATTTATCTAATTAAATTAATTAGTTTCATTTAAACATTTTATGAAATGAGGTGCAATTTTTTTTTTAACTTTGTTTACTTTACGCTTTCTTTTCTCGTGTGGCCTGTTGTGCATTTAAGATACTCGTCAATTACCGAACACTAATTACCGAACACTAATTAAGTTTTGTAATAGCGCCATGCGCTGGGCGGTCTCTAGCGCGTGATTACCAGGTGTTTCTCCTCGTTGTATGTGGGTCAGTGGTGATACAGCCAGGTTGTATGTGGGTCAGTGGTGATACAGCCTGGTTGTATGTGGGTCAGTGGTGATACAGCCTGGTTGTATGTGGGTCAGTGGTGATACAGCCTGGTTGTATGTGGGTCATTGGTGATACAGCCAGGTTGAATGTGGGTCAGTGGTGATACAGCCTGGTTGTATGTGGGTCAGTGGTGATACAGCCTGGTTGTATGTGGGTCAGTGGTGATACAGCCTGGTTGTATGTGGGTCATTGGTGATACAGCCAGGTTGAATGTGGGTCAGTGGTGATACAGCCTGGTTGTATGTGGATCAGTGGTGATACAGCCTGGTTGAATGTGGGTCAGTGGTGATACAGCCTGGTTGTATGTGGATCAGTGGTGATACAGCCTGGTTGTATGTGGGTCAGTGGTGATACAGCCTGGTTGTATGTGGGTTAGTGGTGATACAGCCTGGTTGTATGTGGGTCAGTGGTGATACAGCCTGGTTGTATGTGGGTCAGTGGTGATACAGCCTGGTTGTATGTGGGTCAGTGGTGATACAGCCTGGTTGTATGTGGGTCAGTGGTGATACAGCCTGGTTGTATGTGTTGTGATACAGCCTGGTTGTATGTGGGTCAGTGGTGATACAGCCTGGTTGTATGTGGGTCAGTGGTGATACAGCCTGGTTGTATGTGGGTCAGTGGTGATACAGCCTGGTTGTATGTGGGTCAGTGGTGATACAGCCTGGTTGTATGTGGATCAGTGGTGATACAGCCTGGTTGAATGTGGGTCAGTGGTGATACAGCCTGGTTGTATGTGGATCGGTGGTGATACAGCCATGTTGTATGTGGGTCAGTGGTGATACAGCCTGGTTGTATGTGGGTTAGTGGTGATACAGCCTGGTTGTATGTGGGTCAGTGGTGATACAGCCTGGTTGTATGTGGGTCAGTGGTGATACAGCCTGGTTGTATGTGGGTCAGTGGTGATACAGCCTGGTTGTTTGTGGGTCAGTGGTGATACAGCCTGGTTGTATGTGGGTCAGTGGTGATACAGCCTGGTTGTATGTGGGTCAGTGGTGATACAGCCTGGTTGTATGTGTTGTGATACAGCCTGGTTGTATGTGGGTCAGTGGTGATACAGCCTGGTTGTATGTGGGTCAGTGGTGATACAGCCTGGTTGTATGTGGGTCAGTGGTGATACAGCCTGGTTGTATGTGGGTCAGTGGTGATACAGCCTGGTTGTATGTGGATCAGTGGTGATACAGCCTGGTTGAATGTGGGTCAGTGGTGATACAGCCTGGTTGTATGTGGATCGGTGGTGATACAGCCATGTTGTATGTGGGTCAGTGGTGATACAGCCTGGTTGTATGTGGGTTAGTGGTGATACAGCCTGGTTGTATGTGGGTCAGTGGTGATACAGCCTGGTTGTATGTGGGTCAGTGGTGATACAGCCTGGTTGTATGTGGGTCAGTGGTGATACAGCCTGGTTGTTTGTGGGTCAGTGGTGATACAGCCTGGTTGTATGTGTTGTGATACAGCCTGGTTGTATGTGGGTCAGTGGTGATACAGCCTGGTTGTATGTGGGTCAGTGGTGATACAGCCTGGTTGTATGTGGGTCAGTGGTGATACAGCCTGGTTGTATGTGGATCAGTGGTGATACAGCCTGGTTGTATGTGGGTCAGTGGTGATACAGCCATGTTGTATGTGGGTCAGTGGTGATACAGCCTGGTTATATGTGGGTTAATGGTGAAACATGCTGGGCCACTTAATGGTGACACAGACGGGTTAATTTTTGTTGGCAAATCACACAAAAATCCCTCAATCAAAACTTAGCACCCACAACCCACCAATCAAAACTTAGCATCCACAACCTACCAATCAAAACTTAGCACCCACAACCCACCAATCAAAACTTAGCATCCACAACCTACCAATCAAAACTTAGCATCCACAATCTACCAATCAAAACTTAGCACCCACAACCCACCAATCAAAACTTAGCATCCACAACCTACCAATCAAAACTTAGCACCCACAACCCACCAATCAAAACTTAGCATTAACAACCTACCAATCAAAACTTAGCATCCACAATCTACCAATCAAAATTTAGCATCCACAACCTACCAATCAAAACTTAGCATCCACAACCTACCAATCAAAACTTAGCATCCACAACCTACCAATCAAAACTTAGCATCCACAACCCACCAATCAAAACTTAGCATCCACAACCTACCAATCAAAACTTAGCATCCACAACCTACCAATCAAAACTTAGCATCCACAACCCACCAATCAAAACTTAGCATCCACCATCCACCGTAAACAACATAACAGAAACAACAAGCCAACCATGACCTATGACCTTCTCCGATAAGACTAGACCCCCCCCCCCGCCCGTCCTGACACTTGCTGTCCCGGGCTACACGTGGTATGTGGGTGACACGGGCGGCCATGACAGCCAAGTTTGGTCACGTGATTAGCCTCGCCATGTCGCCCTCACTATTGGGCTCGACACGGAATAACCCGCGACACTGTATCATGGTATCAACCTGCGTCAGTGCGTCAGTGGTGTCACCCTCGCGACACTGTATCATGGTATCAACCTGCGTCAGTGCGTCAGTGGTGTCACCCTCACGACACTGTATCATGGTATCAACCCGCGTCAGTGCGTCAGTGGTGTCACGCTCGCGACACTGTATCATGGTATCAACCTGCGTCATTGCGTCAGTGGTGTCACCCTCGCGACACTGTATCATGGTATCCACCCGCGTCATTGCGTCAGTGGTGTCACCCTCGCGACACTGTATCATGGTATCCACCCGCGTCAGTGCGTCAGTGATGTCACGCTCGCGACACTGTATCATGGTATCAACCTGCGTCATTGCGTCAGTGGTGTCACCCTCGCGACACTGTATCATGGTATCCACCCGCGTCATTGCGTCAGTGGTGTCACCCTCGCGACACTGTATCATGGTATCCACCCGCGTCAGTGCGTCAGTGGTGTCACCCTCGCGACACTGTATCATAGTATCAACCTGCGTCATTGCGTCAGTGGTGTCACCCTCGCGACACTGTATCATGGTATCCACCCGCGTCAGTGCGTCAGTGGTGTCACCCTCGCGACACTGTATCATAGTATCAACCTGCGTCATTGCGTCAGTGGTGTCACCCTCGCGACACTGTATCATGGTATCCACCCGCGTCAGTGCGTCAGTGGTGTCACCCTCGCGACACTGTATCATGGTATCAACCCGCGTCAGTGCGTCAGTGGTGTCACCCTCGCGACACTATATCATGGTATCAACCCGCGTCAGTGCGTCAGTGGTGTCACCCTCACGACACTGTATCATGGTATCAACCCGCGTCAGTGCGTCAGTGGTGTCACCCTCGCGACACTGTATCATGGTATCAACCTGCGTCAGTGCGTCAGTGCTGTCACCCTCGCGACACTGTATCATGGTATCAACCTGCGTCAGTGCGTCAGTGGTGTCACCCTCACGACACTGTATCAGGGTATCAACCCGCGTCAGGGCGTCAGTGGTGTCACCCTCACGACACTGTATCATGGTATCAACCTGCGTCAGTGCGTCAGTGGTGTCACCCTCGCGACACTGTATCATGGTATCAACCCGCGTCATTGCGTCAGTGGTGTCACCCTCACGACACTGTATCATGGTATCAACCCGCGTCGGTGCGTCAGTGGTGTCACCCTCGCAAAACTGTATCATGGTATCAACCCGCGTCAGTGCGTCAGTGGTGTCACCCTCGCGACACTGTATCATGGTATCAACCCGCGTCAGTGCGTCAGTGGTGTCACCCTCGCGACACTGTATCATGGTATCAACCCGCGTCAGTGCGTCAGTGGTGTGACCCTCGCGACACTGTATCATGGTATCAACCCGCGTCAGTGCGTCAGTGGTGTCACCCTCACGACACTGTATCATTGTATCAACCCGCGTCAGTGCGTCAGTGGTGTCACCCTCGCGACACTGTATCATGGTATCAACCCGCGTCAGTGCGTCAGTGGTGTCACCCTCGCGACACTGTATCATGGTATCAACCCGCGTCAGTGCGTCAGTGGTATCACCCTCACGACACTGTATCATGGTATCAACCTGCGTCAGTGGTGTCAAACCGCGTCATTGTATTACTGATATCAACCAGAGTCAGTGGTGTTACTCCTCGTAGCTGCGTCAATGGATTCACCATGCGTCGTGGCGTCACAAGTTTCACTAGTGCCACCCCGCGTCATGACGCCAGTGGTGTCACCCATGCTACAGCGTCAGTGGTTCCCCTCAGTGGCGTAGCGAGGTCAGGTGTCACCCGGTGCTGCACTTAATGGTGTCATCCCCCAGAGACGTAGCGACCCTTCCCGGGGACAAATTTTCGATTTGCACCCTCCCCCCCCCCCCCTCAAACTTTCGATTTGCACACCCTCCCTTCAAACTTTCGATTTGCACCCCACTTCAAACTTTCGATTTGCACCCTTCCCCCCCCCCCCTCTCTCTCTCTCTCTCTCTTAAAACACTATTTAACACTCGAATTAATCACTTAATTGAGTGGAATTATCATTTTTCTCTATATATTCTGCTATTTTTTGCCTTGGTGTCACCCCCCTAAATGGTGTCACCCGGTGCCGTCCGCACCCCCGCCCCCCCCCCCCCCCTCTCTACGCCTCTGGTTCCCCTCGCACTCTGGAGCTCGTGAATACTTGAATCAGTGGTTCCCCTAGTTTGGCTAGGGTCATCTCTAAAGCCGATGGTTCGTGGAGTTTCCCAGGAGAAATAAAAAGCAGTTCGCTGATATTTAGCTCCGATCGCCAAAACGTTGGTTGTCATTTTCAAGAAGCTGGTTCCATGTATTTTTTAACAAAAAAATGCGTCAAACATTTTAAAATAAAAGTGCTAAGCAACGAATAAATCAGATATAGGTACTCTACTAACAATAAGCAGTCTGTATCCGTGCTAGCTAGGGTAAACCTGCAATGCTAAAGTGAACTGAGAGAATTCAGACACTCGGAATAGACACACTGCGAAATACAGGCACACTGCGAAATACAAACACACTGCGAAATACAGGTACACTGCGAAATACGGACACACTGCGAAATACAGGTACACTGCGAAATACGGACACACTGCGAAATACAGCCACACTGCGAAATACAGGTACACTGCGAAATACGGGCACACTGTGAAATACATGAACTTGGCAAAACTGGTAGAAAGTGGCATAACTCTAGCAGTAAATAGATAGAGTGGCATAACTCTAGCAGTAGAAAGTGGCATAACTCTAGCAGTAAATAGATAGAAAGTGGCATAATTCTAGCAGTAGAAAGTGGCATAACTCTAGCAGTAAATAGATAGAAAGTGGCATATCTAGCACTAAATAGATAGAAAGTTTCATAACTCTAGCAGTTAATAGATAGAAAGTGGCATAACTCTAGCAGTAAATAGGTAGAAAGTGGCATAATTCTAGCAGTAAATAGATAAAAAGTGGCATAACTCTAGCAGTAAATAGGTAGGAAGTGGCAAGACCCTAGCAGTAAATAGGTAGAAAGTGGCATAACTCTAGCAGTAAATAGAAAATGGCATAACTCTAGCAGTAAATAGGTAGAAAGTGGCAAGACCCTAGCAGTAAGTAGGTAGAAAGTGGCATAACTCTAGCAGTAAATAGATAGAAAGTGGCATAACTCTAGCAGTAAATAGATAGACAGTGGCATAACTCTAGCAGTACAGACAAAAGGCCTTCATCAGCAGATATGATGTTGTTTACTTTCGATGGCCAGGCTGACATTTAAGCTTTGACCTTTTTGACCCGAGGGTTGGCACGGGGTTGGCAGAGGGTTGGCCGGCCGGCCAGAGGGTGTAGCGATGTTTAGATTGGGCTTGTAGGCTGGTCTGTTAGTGTTTGGTTTGGCGATCTGTGAACAGACAACTCTGCTAGAGCCTGTCTCATCGCTTGCTGCCCCTGTCTCACGTTACGGCACCACGCTGGATACCGCTGCTAACGATATCAGTTGCTCACTCGTCAGCTCTATCTAGTACCCAGCCAGCTAAGTCCTCAGATCTCTATAATCACCTAGAAACCCTAAACTCGATATAGTACACTAGCAACCCTATCATCCCCTGTCCTCAGCTCTCTACAGTACCCAACCTTTCCTCAGCTCTCTACAGTACCCAACCTTTCCTCAGCTCTCTACAGTACCCAGCCTGTCCTGTCCTCAGCTCTCTACAGTACCCAACCTTTCCTCAGCTCTCTACAGTACCCAACCTTTCCTCAGCTCTCTACAGTACCCAGCCTGTCCTCAGCTCTCTACAGTACCCAACCTGTCCTCAGCTCTCTACAGTACCCAACCTTTCCTCAGCTCTCTACAGTACCCAGCCTGTCCTCAGCTCTCTACAGTACCCAACCTGTCCAGTCCTCAGCTCTCTACAGTACCCAGCCTGTCCTCAGCTCTCTACAGTACCCAACCTGTCCTGTCCTCAGCTCTCTACAGTACCCAGCCTGTCCTCAGCTCTCTACAGTACCCAACCTGTCCTGTCCTCAGCTCTCTACAGTACCCAACCTGTCCTCAGCTCTCTACAGTACCCAACCTGTCCAGTCCTCAGCTCTCTACAGTACCCAGCCTGTCCTCAGCTCTCTACAGTACCCAACCTGTCCTCAGCTCTCTACAGTACCCAGCCTGTCCTCAGCTCTCTACAGTACCCAACCTGTCCAGTCCTCAGCTCTCTACAGTACCCAGCCTGTCCTCAGCTCTCTACAGTACCCAGCCTGTCCTCAGCTCTCTACAGTACCCAACCTGTCCAGTCCTCAGCTCTCTACAGTACCCAGCCTGTCCTCAGCTCTCTACAGTACCCAGCCTGTCCTCAGCTCTCTACAGTACCCAACCTGTCCTCAGCTCTCTACAGTACCCAACCTGTCCTGTCCTCAGCTCTCTACAGTACCCAACCTGTCCTCAGCTCTCTACAGTACCCAACCTGTCCTCAGCTATCTACAGTACCCAGCCTGTCCTCAGCTCTCTACAGTACCCAACCTGTCCTCAGCTCTCTACAGTACCCAACCTGTCCTGTCCTCAGCTCTCTACAGTACCCAACCTGTCCTCAGCTCTCTACAGTACCCAACCTGTCCTGTCCTCAGCTCCCTACAGTACCCAACCTGTCCTGTCCTCAGCTCTCTACAGTACCCAACTGTCCTGTCCTCAGCTCTCTACAGTACCCAACCTGTCCTCAGCTCTCTACAGTACCTAGCCTGTCCTCAGCTCTCTACAGTACCCAACTGTCCTGTCCTCAGCTCTCTACAGTACCCAACCTGTCCTCAGCTCTCTACAGTACCCAGCCTGTCCTGTCCTCAGCTCTCTACAGTACCCAACCTGTCCTGTCCTCAGCTCTCTACAGTACCCAACCTGTCCTCAGCTCTCTACAGTACCCAACCTGTCCTCAGCTCTCTACAGTACCCAGCCTGTCCTGTCCTCAGCTCTCTACAGTACCCAACCTGTCCTCAGCTCTCTACAGTACCCAGCCTGTCCTGTCCTCAGCTCTCTACAGTACCCAACCTGTCCTGTCCTCAGCTCTATACAGTACCCAACCTGTCCTCAGCTCTCTACAGTACCCAACCTGTCCTCAGCTCTCTACAGTACCCAACCTGTCCTCAGCTCTCTACAGTACACAACCTTTCCTCAGCTCTCTACAGTACCCAACCTGTCCTGTCCTCAGCTCTCTACAGTACCCAACCTGTCCTCAGCTCTCTACAGTACCCAACTGTCCTGTCCTCAGCTCTCTACAGTACCCAACCTGTCCTCAGCTCTCTACAGTACCCAGCCTGTCCTGTCCTCAGCTCTCTACAGTACCCAACTGTCCTGTCCTCAGCTCTCTACAGTACCCAACCTGTCCTCAGCTCTCTACAGTACCCAACCTGTCCAGTCCTCAGCTCTCTACAGTACCCAGCCTGTCCTCAGCTCTCTACAGTACCCAACCTTTCCTCAGCTCTCTACAGTACCCAGCCTGTCCTGTCCTCAGCTCTCTACAGTACCCAGCCTGTCCTCAGCTCTCTACAGTACCCAACCTGTCCTCAGCTCTCTACAGTACCCAACTTGTCCTGTCCTCAGCTCTCTACAGTACCCAACCTGTCCTCAGCTCTCTACAGTACCCAACCTGTCCTGTCCTCAGCTCTCTACAGTACCCAGCCTGTCCTGTCCTCAGCTCTCTACAGTACCCAACCTGTCCTCAGCTCTCTACAGTACCCAACCTGTCCTCAGCTCTCTACAGTACCCAACCTGTCCAGTCCTCAGCTCTCTACAGTACCCAGCCTGTCCTCAGCTCTCTACAGTACCCAGCCTGTCCTCAGCTCTCTACAGTACCCAACCTGTCCTCAGCTCTCTACAGTACCCAACCTGTCCAGTCCTCAGCTCTCTACAGTACCCAACCTTTCCTCAGCTCTCTACAGTACCCAGCCTGTTGGTCCTCAGCTCTCTACAGTACCCAGCATGTTGGACCTCAGCTCTCTACAGTACCCAACCTTTCCTCAGCTCTCTACAGTACCCAACCTTTCCTCAGCTCTCTACAGTACCCAACCTGTCCTCAGCTCTCTACAGTACCCAGCCTGTCCTGTCCTCAGCTCTCTACAGTACCCAACCTGTCCTGTCCTCAGCTCTCTACAGTACCCAGCCTGTCCTCAGCTCTCTACAGTACCCAGCCTGTCCTCAGCTATCTACAGTACCCAACTGTCCTGTCCTCAGCTCTCTACAGTACCCAGCCTGTCCTCAGCTATCTACAGTACCCAACTGTCCTGTCCTCAGCTCTCTACAGTACCCAGCCTGTCCTCAGCTCTCTACAGTACCCAACCTGTCCTGTCCTCAGCTCTCTACAGTACCCAGCCTGTCATGTCCTCAGCTCTCTACAGTACCCAGCCTGTCCTCAGCTCTCTACAGTACCCAACCTGTCCTCAGCTCTCTACAGTACCCAGCCTGTCCTCAGCTCTCTACAGTACCCAACCTGTCCTGTCCTCAGCTCTCTACAGTACCCAGCCTGTCCTGTCCTCAGCTCTCTACAGTACCCAACCTGTCCTGTCCTCAGCTCTCTACAGTACCCAACCTGTCCTCAGCTCTCTACAGTACCCAACCTGTCCTCAGCTCTCTACAGTACCCAGCCTGTCCTGTCCTCAGCTCTCTACAGTACCCAACCTGTCCTCAGCTCTCTACAGTACCCAGCCTGTCCTGTCCTCAGCTCTCTACAGTACCCAACCTGTCCTGTCCTCAGCTCTATACAGTACCCAACCTGTCCTCAGCTCTCTACAGTACCCAACCTGTCCTCAGCTCTCTACAGTACCCAACCTGTCCTCAGCTCTCTACAGTACACAACCTTTCCTCAGCTCTCTACAGTACCCAACCTGTCCTGTCCTCAGCTCTCTACAGTACCCAACCTTTCCTCAGCTCTCTACAGTACCCAGCCTGTCCTCAGCTCTCTACAGTACCCAACTGTCCTGTCCTCAGCTCTCTACAGTACCCAGCCTGTCCTCAGCTCTCTACAGTACCCAACCTGTCCTCAGCTCTCTATAGTACCCAACCTTTCCTCAGCTCTCTACAGTACCCAACCTGTCCTCAGCTCTCTACAGTACCCAACCTGTCCTGTCCTCAGCTCTCTACAGTACCCAACCTTTCCTCAGCTCTCTACAGTACCCAGCCTGTCCTCAGCTCTCTACAGTACCCAACTGTCCTGTCCTCAGCTCTCTACAGTACCCAGCCTGTCCTCAGCTCTCTACAGTACCCAACCTGTCCTCAGCTCTCTACAGTACCCAACCTTTCCTCAGCTCTCTACAGTACCCAACCTGTCCTCAGCTCTCTACAGTACCCAACCTGTCCTGTCCTCAGCTCTCTACAGTACCCAACCTGTCCTGTCCTCAGCTCTCTACAGTACCCAACCTGTCCTCAGCTCTCTACAGTACCCAACCTTTCCTCAACTCTCTACAGTACCCAACCTGTCCTCAGCTCTCTACAGTACACAACCTTTCCTCAGCTCTCTACAGTACCCAACCTGTCCTGTCCTCAGCTCTCTACAGTACCCAACCTGTCCTCAGCTCTCTACAGTACCCAACTGTCCTGTCCTCAGCTCTCTACAGTACCCAACCTGTCCTCAGCTCTCTACAGTACCCAGCCTGTCCTGTCCTCAGCTCTCTACAGTACCCAACCTGTCCTGTCCTCAGCTCTCTACAGTACCCAACCTGTCCTCAGCTCTCTACAGTACCCAACCTGTCCTCAGCTCTCTACAGTACCCAGCCTGTCCTGTCCTCAGCTCTCTACAGTACCCAACCTGTCCTCAGCTCTCTACAGTACCCAGCCTGTCCTGTCCTCAGCTCTCTACAGTACCCAACCTGTCCTGTCCTCAGCTCTATACAGTACCCAACCTGTCCTCAGCTCTCTACAGTACCCAACCTGTCCTCAGCTCTCTACAGTACCCAACCTGTCCTCAGCTCTCTACAGTACACAACCTTTCCTCAGCTCTCTACAGTACCCAACCTGTCCTGTCCTCAGCTCTCTACAGTACCCAACCTTTCCTCAGCTCTCTACAGTACCCAGCCTGTCCTCAGCTCTCTACAGTACCCAACTGTCCTGTCCTCAGCTCTCTACAGTACCCAGCCTGTCCTCAGCTCTCTACAGTAACCAACCTGTCCTCAGCTCTCTACAGTACCCAACCTTTCCTCAGCTCTCTACAGTACCCAACCTGTCCTCAGCTCTCTACAGTACCCAACCTGTCCTGTCCTCAGCTCTCTACAGTACCCAACCTGTCCTGTCCTCAGCTCTCTACAGTACCCAACCTGTCCTCAGCTCTCTACAGTACCCAACCTTTCCTCAACTCTCTACAGTACCCAGCCTGTCCTCAGCTCTCTACAGTACCCAACCTGTCCTGTCCTCAGCTCTCTACAGTACCCAACCTTTCCTCAGCTCTCTACAGTACCCAGCCTGTCCTCAGCTCTCTACAGTACCCAACTGTCCTGTCCTCAGCTCTCTACAGTACCCAGCCTGTCCTCAGCTCTCTACAGTACCCAACCTGTCCTCAGCTCTCTACAGTACCCAACCTTTCCTCAGCTCTCTACAGTACCCAACCTGTCCTCAGCTCTCTACAGTACCCAACCTGTCCTGTCCTCAGCTCTCTACAGTACCCAACCTGTCCTGTCCTCAGCTCTCTACAGTACCCAACCTGTCCTCAGCTCTCTACAGTACCCAACCTTTCCTCAACTCTCTACAGTACCCAGCCTGTCCTCAGCTCTCTACAGTACCCAACCTGTCCTGTCCTCAGCTCTCTACAGTACCCAGCCTGTCCTCAGCTCTCTACAGTACCCAACCTGTCCTCAGCTCTCTACAGTACCCAACCTGTCCTCAGCTCTCTACAGTACCCAGCCTGTCCTGTCCTCAGCTCTCTACAGTACCCAACCTTTCCTCAGCTCTCTACAGTACCCAGCCTGTCCTCAGCTCTCTACAGTACCCAACCTTTCCTCAGCTCTCTACAGTACCCAACCTGTCCTGTCCTCAGCTCTCTACAGTACCCAACCTGTCCGGTCCTCAGCTCTCTACAGTACCCAACCTGTCCTCAGCTCTCTACAGTACCCAACCTTTCCTCAACTCTCTACAGTACCCAGCCTGTCCTCAGCTCTCTACAGTACCCAACCTGTCCTGTCCTCAGCTCTCTACAGTACCCAGCCTGTCCTCAGCTCTCTACAGTACCCAACCTGTCCTCAGCTCTCTACAGTACCCAACCTGTCCTCAGCTCTCTACAGTACCCAGCCTGTCCTGTCCTCAGCTCTCTACAGTACCCAACCTTTCCTCAGCTCTCTACAGTACCCAGCCTGTCCTCAGCTCTCTACAGTACCCAACCTTTCCTCAGCTCTCTACAGTACCCAACCTGTCCTGTCCTCAGCTCTCTACAGTACCCAGCCTGTCCTCAGCTCTCTACAGTACCCAACCTGTCCTGTCCTCAGCTCTCTACAGTACCCAGCCTGTCCTCAGCTCTCTACAGTACCCAACCTGTCCTGTCCTCAGCTCTCTACAGTACCCAACCTGTCCTGTCCTCAGCTCTCTACAGTACCCAACCTGTCCTGTCCTCAGCTCTTTACAGTACCCAACTGTCCTGTCCTCAGCTCTCTACAGTACCCAACCTGTCCTGTCCTCAGCTCTCTACAGTACCCAACCTTTCCTCAGCTCTCTACAGTACCCAGCCTGTCCTCAGCTCTCTACAGTACCCAACCTGTCCTGTCCTCAGCTCTCTACAGTACCCAACCTTTCCTCAGCTCTCTACAGTACCCAGCCTGTCCTCAGCTCTCTACAGTACCCAACTGTCCTGTCCTCAGCTCTCTACAGTACCCAGCCTGTCCTCAGCTCTCTACAGTACCCAACCTGTCCTCAGCTCTCTACAGTACCCAACCTTTCCTCAGCTCTCTACAGTACCCAACCTGTCCTCAGCTCTCTACAGTACCCAACCTTTCCTCAACTCTCTACAGTACCCAGCCTGTCCTCAGCTCTCTACAGTACCCAACCTGTCCTGTCCTCAGCTCTCTACAGTACCCAGCCTGTCCTCAGCTCTCTACAGTACCCAACCTGTCCTGTCCTCAGCTCTCTACAGTACCCAACCTGTCCTCAGCTCTCTACAGTACCCAACCTGTCCTCAGCTCTCTACAGTACCCAACCTTTCCTCAGCTCTCTACAGTACCCAACCTTTCCTCAGCTCTCTACAGTACCCAGCCTGTCCTCAGCTCTCTACAGTACCCAACCTGTCCTGTCCTCAGCTCTCTACAGTACCCAACCTGTCCTGTCCTCAGCTCTCTACAGTACCCAACCTGTCCTCAGCTCTCTACAGTACCCAACCTGTCCTCAGCTCTCTACAGTACCCAGCCTGTCCTGTCCTCAGCTCTCTACAGTACCCAACCTGTCCTCAGCTCTCTACAGTACCCAACCTTTCCTCAGATCTCTACAGTACCCAACCTGTCCTCAGCTCTCTACAGTACCCAACCTGTCCTGTCCTCAGCTCTCTACAGTACCCAGCCTGTCCTGTCCTCAGCTCTCTACAGTACCCAACCTGTCCTGTCCTCAGCTCTCTACAGTACCCAACCTGTCCTGTCCTCAGCTCTTTACAGTACCCAACTGTCCTGTCCTCAGCTCTCTACAGTACCCAACCTGTCCTGTCCTCAGCTCTCTACAGTACCCAGCCTGTCCTCAGCTCTCTACAGTACCCAGCCTGTCCTCAGCTCTCTACAGTACCCAGCCTGTCCTCAGCTCTCTACAGTACCCAGCCTGTCCTCAGCTCTCTACAGTACCCAACCTGTCCTCAGCTCTCTACAGTACCCAACCTGTCCTGTCCTCAGCTCTCTACAGTACCCAGCCTGTCCTCAGCTCTCTACAGTACCCAACCTGTCCTCAGCTCTCTACAGTACCCAACCTTTCCTCAGCTCTCTACAGTACCCAACCTGTCCTCAGCTCTCTACAGTACCCAACCTTTCCTCAACTCTCTACAGTACCCAGCCTGTCCTCAGCTCTCTACAGTACCCAACCTGTCCTGTCCTCAGCTCTCTACAGTACCCAGCCTGTCCTCAGCTCTCTACAGTACCCAACCTGTCCTGTCCTCAGCTCTCTACAGTACCCAACCTGTCCTCAGCTCTCTACAGTACCCAACCTGTCCTCAGCTCTCTACAGTACCCAACCTTTCCTCAGCTCTCTACAGTACCCAACCTTTCCTCAGCTCTCTACAGTACCCAGCCTGTCCTCAGCTCTCTACAGTACCCAACCTGTCCTGTCCTCAGCTCTCTACAGTACCCAACCTGTCCTGTCCTCAGCTCTCTACAGTACCCAACCTGTCCTCAGCTCTCTACAGTACCCAACCTGTCCTCAGCTCTCTACAGTACCCAGCCTGTCCTGTCCTCAGCTCTCTACAGTACCCAACCTGTCCTCAGCTCTCTACAGTACCCAACCTTTCCTCAGATCTCTACAGTACCCAACCTGTCCTCAGCTCTCTACAGTACCCAACCTGTCCTGTCCTCAGCTCTCTACAGTACCCAGCCTGTCCTGTCCTCAGCTCTCTACAGTACCCAACCTGTCCTGTCCTCAGCTCTCTACAGTACCCAGCCTGTCCTCAGCTCTCTACAGTACCCAACCTGTCCTCAGCTCTCTACAGTACCCAACCTGTCCTCAGCTCTCTACAGTACCCAACTGTCCTGTCCTCAGCTCTCTACAGTACCCAACCTGTCCTCAGCTCTCTACAGTACCCAACCTTTCCTCAGCTCTCTACAGTACCCAACCTGTCCTCAGCTCTCTACAGTACCCAACCTGTCCTGTCCTCAGCTCTCTACAGTACCCAGCCTGTCCTCAGCTCTCTACAGTACCCAACCTGTCCTCAGCTCTCTACAGTACCCAACCTGTCCTGTCCTCAGCTCTCTACAGTACCCAGCCTGTCCTGTCCTCAGCTCTTTACAGTACCCAACCTGTCCTCAGCTCTCTACAGTACCCAGCCTGTCCTGTCCTCAGCTCTCTACAGTACCCAGCCTGTCCTCAGCTCTCTACAGTACCCAACTGTCCTCAGCTCTCTACAGTACCCAACCTGTCCTCAGCTCTCTACAGTACCCAGCCTGTCCTGTCCTCAGCTCTCTACAGTACCCAACCTGTCCTCAGCTCTCTACAGTACCCAACCTGTCCTCAGCTCTCTACAGTACCCAACTGTCCTCAGCTCTCTACAGTACCCAGCCTGTCCTGTCCTCAGCTCTCTACAGTACCCAACCTGTCCTCAGCTCTCTACAGTACCCAACTGTCCTCAGCTCTCTACAGTACCCAACCTGTCCTCAGCTCTCTACAGTACCCAGCCTGTCCTGTCCTCAGCTCTCTACAGTACCCAACCTGTCCTCAGCTCTCTACAGTACCCAACTGTCCTCAGCTCTCTACAGTACCCAACCTGTCCTCAGCTCTCTACAGTACCCAGCCTGTCCTGTCCTCAGCTCTCTACAGTACCCAACTGTCCTGTCCTCAGCTCTCTACAGTACCCAACCTGTCCTCAGCTCTCTACAGTACCCAACCTGTCCAGTCCTCAGCTCTCTACAGTACCCAGCCTGTCCTCAGCTCTCTACAGTACCCAACCTTTCCTCAGCTCTCTACAGTACCCAGCCTGTCCTGTCCTCAGCTCTCTACAGTACCCAGCCTGTCCTCAGCTCTCTACAGTACCCAACCTGTCCTCAGCTCTCTACAGTACCCAACTTGTCCTGTCCTCAGCTCTCTACAGTACCCAACCTGTCCTCAGCTCTCTACAGTACCCAACCTGTCCTGTCCTCAGCTCTCTACAGTACCCAGCCTGTCCTGTCCTCAGCTCTCTACAGTACCCAACCTGTCCTCAGCTCTCTACAGTACCCAACCTGTCCTCAGCTCTCTACAGTACCCAACCTGTCCAGTCCTCAGCTCTCTACAGTACCCAGCCTGTCCTCAGCTCTCTACAGTACCCAGCCTGTCCTCAGCTCTCTACAGTACCCAACCTGTCCTCAGCTCTCTACAGTACCCAACCTGTCCAGTCCTCAGCTCTCTACAGTACCCAACCTTTCCTCAGCTCTCTACAGTACCCAGCCTGTTGGTCCTCAGCTCTCTACAGTACCCAGCATGTTGGACCTCAGCTCTCTACAGTACCCAACCTTTCCTCAGCTCTCTACAGTACCCAACCTTTCCTCAGCTCTCTACAGTACCCAACCTGTCCTCAGCTCTCTACAGTACCCAGCCTGTCCTGTCCTCAGCTCTCTACAGTACCCAACCTGTCCTGTCCTCAGCTCTCTACAGTACCCAGCCTGTCCTCAGCTCTCTACAGTACCCAGCCTGTCCTCAGCTATCTACAGTACCCAACTGTCCTGTCCTCAGCTCTCTACAGTACCCAGCCTGTCCTCAGCTATCTACAGTACCCAACTGTCCTGTCCTCAGCTCTCTACAGTACCCAGCCTGTCCTCAGCTCTCTACAGTACCCAACCTGTCCTGTCCTCAGCTCTCTACAGTACCCAGCCTGTCATGTCCTCAGCTCTCTACAGTACCCAGCCTGTCCTCAGCTCTCTACAGTACCCAACCTGTCCTCAGCTCTCTACAGTACCCAGCCTGTCCTCAGCTCTCTACAGTACCCAACCTGTCCTGTCCTCAGCTCTCTACAGTACCCAGCCTGTCCTGTCCTCAGCTCTCTACAGTACCCAACCTGTCCTGTCCTCAGCTCTCTACAGTACCCAGCCTGTCCTGTCCTCAGCTATCTACAGTACCCAACTGTCCTGTCCTCAGCTCTCTACAGTACCCAGCCTGTCCTCAGCTCTCTACAGTACCCAGCCTGTCCTGTCCTCAGCTCTCTACAGTACCCAACCTGTCCTCAGCTCTCTACAGTACCCAGCCTGTCCTCAGCTCTCTACAGTACCCAACCTGTCCTGTCCTCAGCTCTCTACAGTACCCAACCTGTCCTCAGCTCTCTACAGTACCCAACCTGTCCTGTCCTCAGCTCTCTACAGTACCCAACCTGTCCTGTCCTCAGCTCTCTACAGTACCCAACCTGTCCTGTCCTCAGCTCTCTACAGTACCCAACCTGTCCTCAGCTCTCTACAGTACCCAGCCTGCCCGTGAGTGTGGTGCCTAAAGAGGCGAGGGCTACAAACAAATGGAGCCGAGCTGAACTGACATTTCGACCAAAACAGTAGCAAGCAAAACATGACGGCTGATCCAGGGAAACATAATCAAGCGCACCCTGACACTCTGGGGGTGAAGGGAACCAATCGTGTGTGGATATACTGCAAGGGGACGTTATTGTTTCCCTCGCGTGTAGGTGGCACTGTGGCTCAGCTGCACGCAGCCGTGCTGTTCACCGGCTGCACGTGAGTTACAGCTGGGTTCTCACCGCTGCAGACGTTTGACCAAAGTGTCAATAAAAAGAGACATTTGTCAAGCATTTTCTGATCGAGCCTTTGATACACTCCGCTTTCTGGAGCGAGTGACACAATCAGACATTTCCGTCCCACGTGATACCCGTCAAAAGGCCAGGGACCCCACGTGACTGGGCTGCTGGGATCCAGTCAGCCGCTTCCTGTTGCCGTACCTGACGTAACGCGGACCTGTGCGCACCCGTCAATTGTTTCAGTCTGTGGGGGTGGGGGTGGGGGTGGGGGTGGGGTATGAGGGGAGTTGAATGTACTGGAATGTGTGGGGTCAAAGGTCATCGAGTAATATTTTTTCAGGCTGATGTGAGTCATGTTTATATCACTGCTAATGTTAGCATTTGTCTCCGGGCATTGTCCTTAGTGTCTGACGTCACATTGTCCTTAGTGTCTGACGTCACATTGTCCTTAGTGTCTGACGTCAAGTTGTCCTTAGTGTCTGACGTCAAGTTGTCCTTAGTGTGTGACGTCACATTGTCCTTAGTGTCTGACGTCAAGTTGTCCTTAGTGTCTGACGTCAAGTTGTCCTTAGTGTCTGACGTCAAGTTGTCCTTAGTGTCTGACGTCACATTGTCCTTAGTGTCTGACGTCACATTGTCTTTAGTGTCTGACGTCACATTGTCCTTAGTGTGTGACGTCACATTGTCTTTAGTGTCTGACGTCACATTGTCCTTAGTGTGTGACGTCACATTGTCCTTAGTGTCTGACGTCACATTGTCTTTAGTGTCTGACGTCACATTGTCTTTAGTGTCTGACGTCACGTTGTCCTTAGTGTCTGACGTCACATTGTCCTTAGTGTCTGAAGTCACATTGTCTTTAGTGTCTGACGTCACATTGTCCTTAGTGTGTGACGTCACATTGTCCTAAGTGTCTGACGTCACATTGTCGTTAATGTCTGACGTCACATTGTCCTTAGTGTGTGACGTCACATTGTCCTAAGTGTCTGACGTTACATTGTCGTTAATGTCTGACGTCACATTGTCCTTAGTGTGTGACGTCACATTGTCCTAAGTGTCTGACGTCACATTGTCGTTAATGTCTGACGTCACATTGTCCTTAGTGTGTGACGTCACATTGTCCTAAGTGTCTGACGTTACATTGTCGTTAATGTCTGACGTCCATAGTGTAAAAAAAAACCCACCACCACAAACGACAGAGGCTTGGGTTTATTTAGCTGATGTTTACAAGGTCCCGTTTGGCTTATACCTGGGGCCATAAGGTTCAGGGGACCTTCGTCTACATTATGTTACAGCTAGAGTGGTGTGGGGGCTGGATCATATAACACCACACAATTTAGATGGCCATACACCACCACATAATTTAGATGGCCATACACCACCACATAATTTAGATGGCCATACACCACCACAAAATTTAGATGGCCATACACCACCATAGAGTTTAGATGGCCATACAACACCACACAATTTAGATGGCCATACAACACCATACAGTTTAGATGGCCATACAACATCACCTAATTTAGAGGACTTCAAGCTATAGAGGATTTTTGATTTCCATGAGAAATGAAGCTGTGGCCTTAGATTTGACTGAGGTTTACCCGCGGTGGTAATAGGCTAAACCTAGTGCTAAACGTTTGCCAAACCTAGTGCTAAACATTTGCTAAACCTAGACTTAAACTCTGCTAAACTGCTCTACTCGAACTTGATTTCGGATGTAAGTAGTATATTAGGTCCCTTTTGGGTATTATTTTTGGCGGAGCAGGGGATGGTGAGGAACAATGACATATAGTAAAATACTCGGGAGCAGGATGGTGAGGCGGGACAATGACATATAGCAAAATACTCCCAGCCTGGCGCATCGGGATGGTGAGGGTGGGTGAGCAGGATGCGCAGGCGGGACAACGAGATATAGTAAAATACTACGCCAACTGGGGTTGGCGGAGCAGTGAAGGGTGAGTCACCTTTTGGTGACCTTGTGACGTAATCAGTGACCTTGTGACGTAATTAGTGACTTTGTGACGTAATCACTGACCTAGTTACGTAATTTTAATGCGTTTTTTAATTAGTTTTAATGAGTTTTTAAAATTTTAATTAATTTTTTATTAACGAGTTACGTAATTTAATTACTTTGATTGTATTTTTATTTTGTTTAATTTGTTGTTTACTTGTTGTTTAAATTAATTACTTTGTTTATATTGTGTAATTTTTATTAACAAGTTACGTAATTTGATTATTTGTTTACTTTTTAATTATTTTTATTTTGTTTATTTTGAATTTTATTTTATTTTATAATTAGTTAAATTATTATTAACTAGTTACGTAATTTGATTTTAATTACTTTGTTTAATTTATTTATTTGATATATATATATATTTTTTTTTTGTTGTTTAATTTGTTGGTTTGTTTGAACGTATGTATGTTTTAAATAAAAGACTAACACTATCATGTACTAGAACAGTCTCTGTATACCAGCCTTTAACCAGACATGTATCACCTGTTACGTATCGACCGCCCGCGAAGTTTTCTCGGCGCTGCCCGTTTTAATGGGAATGTATTGATCGCACCCACGGGACCATCGGGACAACGGGCGCGTTAATATTGATTCCACACACGGCCATCAAATGATGGTCCGCCTAATTAATTTGGTCATGCATCGTGGGTTTATGTCGACTACAAACATCCATTAGAGACACCTGTTACTCGCTAATGGCACCCGACACGTATCGATCCACATGCGATCCTTTGTTCTTGTCAACCACCGTACAAGGGCCAAGTTAATATTGATCGAACCCACTGACCATCAGTATGATGGTCCACCTATGTGTAATTTTTATTAACGAGTTACGTAATTTGATTTTAAAGTTTTTTAAATTTTTAAATTTTTAATTTTATTTTATAATTAGTTTAATTATTATTAACGAGTTACGTAATTCGATTTTAATTTTTTAAATTTTTAAATTTTTTTTTTTTTTTTTTTTTAAATTATTATTTTTAAATTTTATTTTTAATTGTTGTTTACTTGTTGTTTAATTTAATTACTTTGTATAATTTATTTGTTTGAAATTCATTTTAATTAGTTTGCTTTTAATTTCTTTGTTGTACGCCGTTTAAAATAAAAGACTAACACTAGCGTGTACTAGAAAGTGTCATTGTGTATAACATCCATTTAACCACAGCTGTTACTTATTAGTGACAGCTTGTACTTATCGATCCGCCCGTGATCCTCCCCAGCGCTCCCCGTGGTTGCTTAATAGCGGGCTCACTGAAGCGATCACAACAGGTAATTAATCGAAGCCATTAAGTCCCTCTCCGCGTTAAGTGTGGCGACAGCTGGTGCTGTAATTAGTCACGGCTCTCGGCTTTTTTCATTAGACTACAGCTGTACATGAACTATGTTCACATATCGTACGCCCGGTCATTCTTTGATCAAATTAAAAAATTTTGTTTCCACATGTCCTGCGAACCGTCCCTTGCTATGTATGAAAGATTAATGGTTGTAACTATTCGCTTATAGCGAGGGTCAGCGAAAACAAAAATATATTTAAGGGTCGGAATTTTCTTTCAACCACCGTTAAGTCAGGTTTTGAGACGAAACGAAGTCTCGGTAGGTTCGTGTTTTTTAATGGGCGACAGGGCGACTTGGTGCGTTGGTACGTAGGTATGCGTGGGTAGACATGTTTTTTTACAAGTCTGGAAAAGTAATTAAGTTTTTTATGACCGTTCCGATTTTCTTTTGATCTGACCACCATTTGACCACACTGAGCCAGATAAATTTAACAATTGTCGCAGCGGGGTTTATTTTAAGTGCACCCCGTGCACGCTTGTTTACATTTTAAAAGACGTGTCGCGTGTCTTCCCCTTACGGCTTCCCTAATAGAGAAACGAGAGGAAAGACAACTGTTCTAAAATTAGAACAGCCTTGTCTACAGACACGAGTATCGTCCCTTGTGAAAAAATTCGCGTCAGAATCCTTAACTAAACAGTCAATTTCTTTAAAAAGTTAAAAAATAATTTAGGAAGACAAGGGTTAACAAAATATATATCTTAGTCTTGCAGCAGATTACCTTCCCATGTTCGCTTTAGTATTACAGTTTTCATCAATCTTCTTTTTGACTTGAACTTCTTTAATTTTTAAGAAAGTTTACTTATACATAATACATTACGTCTAATGACAATTTTTTATTTTTACCACTCAATGTATTTTCTTTTTCTATATCTTACATTGTCATCTTAATTTTTGATCACCTTAGGTGGTGGTAAGGTGGTAAGGTGGTGGTAAGGTGGTGGTAAGGTGGTGGTAAATTTGCTTAAGATTATAAACTTCAAGTTTTAAAAATCAACAACGTTATAGTACGTCGTGTCAAATGACACACCGTTAAAATGTCTACATTTAAAGTTCACCAAAATAATGACGTAAAAACTAAATATCATATGACATTAGCATACATATCATTCAATCTAATCACTCTAAAGTACAAATCAATAATTTTTATTGATTAAGGGGCTGGGTGATTTATTTTTTATTCGGGTGCCCAGGGAAGGTTTGGAGTTGGTTGGGACAGATTTTATACACGAGTCGGTGACGTTTTCACCGAGGCTGTAGTTGATAGTGTGGGGGTGGGGGGGGTGGGGGGGGTGTTTAAAAGGTCCCTTCTAAACTTTATGTCGGCTGTAGTTGATAGTGTGGGGGTGGGGGGTGGGGGGTGTTTAAAAGGTCCCTTCTAAACTTTATGTCGGCTGTAGTTGATGGTGGGGTGGGGGGTGTTTAAAAGGTCCCTTCTAAACTTAATGTCGGCTGTAGTTGATGGTGTGGGGGTGGGGGGTGTTTAAAAGGTCCCTTCTAAACTTAATGTCGGCTGTAGTTGATAGTGTGGGGGTGGGGGTCGGGGGGTGTTTAAAAGGTCCCTTCTAAACTTGATGTCGGCTGTAGTTGATGGTGTGGGGGTTGCGGGTGGGGGGGGGGGTGTTTAAAAGGTCCCTTCTAAACTTGATGTCGGCTGTAGTTGATGGTGTGGGGGTGGGGGGTGTTTAAAAGGTCCCTTCTAAACTTTGTCGGCTGTAGTTGATGGTGGGGTGGGGGGGTGTTTAAAAGGTCCCTTCTAAACTTGATGTCGGCTGTAGTTGATGGTGGGGTGGAGGTGTTTAAAAGGTCCCTTCTAAACTTGATGTCGGCTGTAGTTGATGGTGGGGTGGGGGGTGTTTAAAAGGTCCCTTCTAAACTTGATGTCAGCTGTAGTTGATGGTGTGGGGGTGGGGGGTGTTTAAAAGGTCCCTTCTAAACTTGATGTCGGCTGTAGTTGATGGTGGGGTGGGGGGTGTTTAAAAGGTCCCTTCTAAACTTGATGTCGGCTGTAGTTGATGGTGTGGGGGTGGGGGGTGTTTAAAAGGTCCCTTCTAAACTTGATGTCGGCTGTAGTTGATGGTGGGTGGGGGGTGTTTAAAAGGTCCCTTCTAAACTTGATGTCAGCTGTAGTTGATGGTGTGGGGGTGGGGGGTGTTTAAAAGGTCCCTTCTAAACTTAATGTCGGCTGTAGTTGATAGTGTGGGGGTGGGGGTCGGGGGGTGTTTAAAAGGTCCCTTCTAAACTTGATGTCAGCTGTAGTTGATGGTGTGGGGGTGGGGGGTGTTTAAAAGGTCCCTTCTAAACTTGATGTCAGCTGTAGTTGATGGTGTGGGGGTGGGGGGTGTTTAAAAGGTCCCTTCTAAACTTAATGTCGGCTGTAGTTGATAGTGTGGGGGTGGGGGTCGGGGGGTGTTTAAAAGGTCCCTTCTAAACTTGATGTCAGCTGTAGTTGATGGTGTGGGGGTGGGGGGTGTTTAAAAGGTCCCTTCTAAACTTGATGTCGGCTGTAGTTGATGGTGGGGTGAGGTGTTTAAAAGGTCCCTTCTAAACTTGATGTCGGCTGTGGTTGATGGTGGGGTGGGGGGGGGGTGTTTAAAAGGCCCCCTCTAACAACAATTGAGAACGGCTGCTGAAACCGGAAGCCGTCATAAGCCTGTCACGTGACAATCTCGGGCCGAAAGCCTTCTGGGATAGATAGAGGTGTCAAGGGGGTAGCACACCCCCGCGCTGCCTCGCAGAGATAGAGGTGTCATGGACTGTGTAGAACGCACATTGGTGCGCTCCGGGCTGCGATGAGGATCTGATGCCATAGCAGGCCCGACCCAGCGGCCCAGCCCTCGCATGTATCCTAGGCCGTGAGTAAATACAGAGCTCGTGTTTATGGGGGTCGGGCCGGCTCGGGGTAAGTCACTTGTTTATGATGGCCCGGGCCGACCCGCAGTCAGTAGCAATCGGCGCTGACACATCTAAATTAAAATCAGCTGGCGGCTATTTCCACGTGACGTCATCAAACACAACTGCCTGGCCTGGTGTATTCACACATTCGAGGCTGAGCTAAGGTGAGTAACACAAGTACTCACTCCGTCTCACTCTCTTCCACCTCATTTTCTTCAAGTTTCTTCCAAACCATCACCCCATCACCCCCCACCCCATCAGCCCCCACCCCATCACCCCCACCCCATCACCCCCACCCCATCAGCCCCCACCCCATCACTCCCCCACCCCATCACCCCCACCCCATCACCCCTACCCCATCACTCCCCCACCCCATCTACCCCCCCCCCCCCATCATTCCCCCACCCCAACTCCCCCCACCTCAATGCCCTGTCTGTACTTAGTTATCTGCCTGTTGGAACAAGTGTCAGCCATGTTTGTTTGTTCGTATTTCTGTAAGCAAGATTTTTTGTTTTTTTAAACTATCAAAGTTAACTTAGTTCTTGGTCATAAAACTTTGGAAACTATTGAAGCATAATAAAAACTTCCTACTTTAAAGTTTTCCCAGAGGAAACGAAACAAAACACCAGCAACAAAAGTTTAGGAAGATTCTTTTCGATTTTCGCTGTGGTAAACCGTACCCAACACCATTGGTATCGATATCTATATACCCCACACCGTTGGTATCGATCTATATACCCCACACCGTTGGTATCGATCTATATAACCCACACCGTTGGTATCGATGTCTATATACCCGACACCGTGGTATCGATATATATATATATATATATATATATATATATATATATATATATATATATATATATATATATATATATATATATATATATATATATATTACACCGTTGGTATCGATATATATATATATATATATATATATATATATATATATATATATATATATATATATATATATACCAAATTACACTTTTGATATAGGTATATATATATATATATATATAGATACCTCACACCGTTGGTATCGATATCTATATACCCCACCCCCACCCCCACCCCATCCATATCTGGGACACTGGGCATCACTGGGCACTGGGCATCACTGATGTCTGGGGTGAGACCCCGGATGTCCCAGGCGTGACGTGGAACTAACACGTGACCCCCGCCACCACGAGCAGACGACTCCCATCGCTAAACCAAACTTTGGTTGGCGCAGCAGACGACCGCCCCTGCCTTCTGCTAGCGGCGAGTGACTCCTGCAGACCACGGGAAATAACTCGAGCGACGACTGTTGACAAATGACTGGAACTTGGCTACGGCCCAGTCGTATTGTGTCCATCACGTCAATGTGGAAACTCTAGCCCTGACTGCAGACGTGACTAGCCCTGACTTCCCGCCAGTAATTCACAACATCGAGGTACAGCATTGTCTGCCCCTGCCTCGCCCACATTACCCGGCCTGCAATAAAACAGCAACACGACTAATCCCCGGCTCGGCAAAGTCCCCATGCATTGTGGGGCCGCTCCTTCTGTTTCAATGCGGGCTTCTGTTTACCCCCGTCTCTTGACGCCCGATTCCAAATTTTAAACTTCGGCTCCGCGGCAAAAACATGTTTCAAAATGTTTGCTCTTTCAACTGGCGACAAATGGCGGACAATTCTGGCCATTCTAATAACAAAGCAATGCTGCCGATAGAATATAACAAAGGAAATCACCCAATCAAATAATAAAACAAGCAATGCTGCCGATAGAATATAACAAAGGAAATCACCCAATCAAATAACAAAGCAATGCTGCCAATAGAATATAACAAAGGAAATCACCCAATCAAATAATAAAACAAGCAATGCTGCCAATAGAATATAACAAAGGAAATCACCCAATCAAATAATAAAACAAGCAATGTTGCGGATATAATATAACAAAGGAAATCACCCAATCAAATAATAAACCAAGCAATGCTGCCGATAGAATATAACAAAGGAAATCACCCAATAAAATAACAAAGCAATGCTGCCAATAGAATATAACAAAGGAAATCACCCAATCAAATAATAAAACAAAGAATGCTGCCAATAGAAAACGATAATGCTGTCAAGAAAAAAATTACAGAACAGGTGGAACTACACTTCTAAAATTAACCAAACGATGTTTAATAAAATGACTATTTATAGAGCAGCTTATCATATTGAAACAAAGCGAACTCGGTAAATATAAGTAATTATAACTTATAACAAAGCAAATTAAGTAAATAGAAATATAGAACAAAACAAAGCATCTTTGTATTAATCACTCTAGGTTGGTCAACATTGAACTAATTAAAACAACATCCGAATAAATTAAAATCGAATGGGGTAATTTCTGAGAGAAAATGAATAGTTCCCTCAGTGATTATGTTTGGAGCCACCGACAAACGGCCTTATAAAAGCCCCCATAAAGCCACGAGACAAGTCAGAAAATTCCCGACCGGCGAGCCGAGAGTATCCGTGACCGGTCAATTAGCCGGCTATTGGCACAGACAGGTGGGGTTACATCTAAGTAGTGCCGGGCTCCCCCTGTGGCGTCCCGTGCCGGCACAAGCCGGGCTCCGGTTGCCGGGGGACGTGGCGGCGACCTGGTGTGGGGGAGGGGGGCTGGCTCGACGCCCCTGAGGCCTGTGTGGGGACGGACTAGCTGAGATTTGATCCCGCTCCCTGAGACGTTTTAAATTGACCAGACGTCGATTGCTGGTCGGAGGAAGATTTGGTCGCGGCTAAACCAACAAGGGGAGTGGGTCAAAGGTCAACAAAAAACATGTCGCAGCGATCATCTGACCCACTCATACAGATCCTTCTCGCTTGCTGGTCTCCACAATACAAAATTTGTCCTTCATTTTTTTTAAATAGTTTGCATTTTTTGACGAAAGACGATAGCGTTGACCTTTGACGTTCTTCGACTCCAATTTGTGGATACACCAAGTCACAAAAAGTGTCGTTTTCTAAAGTTAAGGTCATAAAGTCATGAAGTCATAAAGTCATGAAGTCATAAAGTCATGAAGTCATAAAGTCATGAAGTCATAAAGTCATAAAGTCATAAAGTCATAAAGTCATGAAGTCATAAAGTCATAAAGTCATAAAGTCATAAAGTCATAAAGTCATGAAGTCATAAAGTCATGAAGTCATATAACATGAGTCAAGTCAATCTGGTCTTTCAGTCAGGTAGAACAGAAAACAGTGAGATGACTCAAGGTGCCAACCTGGTCAACTTGAGGTGACAACCTGGTCAACTTGAGGTGACAACCTGGTCAACTTGAGGTGTCAACCTGTTCAACCCGTGGTGACAACCTGGTCAACTTGAGGTGCCAACCTGGTCAACTTGAGGTGACAACCTGGTCAACTTGAGGTGACAACCTGGTCAACCCGTGGTGACAACCTGGTCAACTTGAGGTGACAACCTGGTCAACTTGAGGTGACAACCTGGTCAACCCGTGGTGACAACCTGGTCAACTCGAGGTGACAACCTGGTCATCTTGAGGTGACAACCTGGTCAACTTGAGGTGACAACCTGGTCAACCCGTGGTGACAACCTGGTCAACCCGTGGTGACAACCTGGTCAACTTGAGGTGACAACCTGGTCAACTTGAGGTGACAACCTGGTCAACTCGAGGTGACAACCTGGTCAACTTGAGGTGACAACCTGGTCAACTTGAGGTGACAACCTGGTCAACTTGAGGTGACAACCTGGTCAACCCGTGGTGACAACCTGGTAAACCCGTGGTGACAACCTGGTCAACTTGAGGTGACAACCTGGTCAACTTGAGGTGACAACCTGGTCAACCCGTGGTGACAACCTGGTCTACTTGAGGTGACAACCTGGTCAACTTGAGGTGACAACCTGGTCAACCCGTGGTGACAACCTGGTCAACCCGTGGTGACAACCTGGTCAACCCGTGGTGACACCTGGTCAACTTGAGGTGACAACCTGGTCAACCCGTGGTGACAACCTGGTCAACTTGAGGTGACAACCTGGTCAACTTGAGGTGACAACCTGGTCAACCCGTGGTGACAACCTGGTCAACCCGTGGTGACAACCTGGTCAACCCGTGGTGACAACCTGGTCAACCCGTGGTGACAACCTGGTCAACCCGTGGTGACAACCTGGTCAACCCGTGGTGACAACCTGTTCAACCTGAGGTGACAACCTGGTCAACCCGTGGTGACAACCTGGTCAACCACACTAGTCACCATTAGACTACCTGCTACCATAGCGGCCACCATTAGGCTACCTGCTACCACACTAGGCTACCTGCCAGTACTTATCACCGTCTCAATGATCCACTGAATGTACTCCAAACTTTCTCACAACAGTCGATGGTCGGCTGCGTGACTTTACACCAAGTATCTTTGAGCAGACTTGGGGAAACTGATCTCCCGCCAAAAGGGTACATACAGACAAGTGAGCCGACAGACAAACAGACAGACAAACAGACCGTCGGGTGGGACAAATATTCGCCATCATGGCGGCGGAAACCCCTTCATTAATGAATCACTTAGGACGGTAAACAACGAGCCGGTTTTTTCCTCCACGACCTCACTGGCCCCAGCAATCGCCGGAAATTGCCGGCCGGAAGTCTTGCTCACGCGCAGAGGTCTCCTTCGTCAAATTATCCGAGGGCAGCGTGAATTTTTGCACGCGTTAACTTTAACCCAAACCTGCCCCGGATAGAACCAGTAGCCTCAGCACTCGTCCCGTGGTTGCTTTTGTTTCAGCCACAAACTAGACGTGCGGTCGGTACAAACTAGACGTACGGTCGGTACAAACTAGACGTACGGTCGGTACAAACTAGACGTACGGTCGGTACAAACTAGACGTACGGTCGGTACAAACTAGACGTACGGTCGGTACAAACTAGACGTACGGTCGGTACAAACAAGACGTACGGTCGGTACAAACTAGACGTACGGTCGGTACAATAAGACGTACGGTCGGTACAAACTAGACGTACGGTCGGTACAAACTAGACGTACGGTCGGTACAAACTAGACGTACGGTCGGTACAAACTAGACGTACGGTCGGTACAAACTAGACGTACGGTCGGTACAAACTAGACGTACGGTCGGTACAAACTAGACGTACGGTCGGTACAAATTAGACGTACGGTCGGTACAAACTAGACGTACGGTCGGTACAAACTAGACGTGCAACTACACAACATTCTTTCAGTAGATAGTGGAAAGGTGTGTTATTTGTACTCGCTATAAAACCAAAAATAAAATAAGAAAAACTTCATGTGGAATCAACAAAGTGATACCATATAGCCTACACCAACAAAGTGATACCATATAGCCTACAACAACAAAGTGATACCATATAGCCTACACCAACAAAGTGATACCATATAGACTAAAACAACAAAGTGATACCATATAGCCTACACCAACAAAGTGATACCATATAGCCTACACCAACAAAGTGATACCATATAGCCTACACCAACAAAGTGATACCATATAGCCTACACCAACAAAGTGATACCATATAGCCTACACCAACAAAGTGATACCATATAGCCTACACCAACAAAGTGATACCATATAGCCTACACCAACAAAGTGATACCATATAGCCTACACCAACAAAGTGATACCATATAGCCTACACCAACAAAGTGATACCATATAGCCTACACCAACAAAGTGATACCATATAGCCTACACCAACAAAGTGATACCATATAGCCTACACCAACAAAGTGATACCATATAGCCTACACCAACAAAGTGATACCATATAGCATACAGAAAGTGATACCGTATAGCCTAAAGAAAGTGATTCCATATAGCCTACACCTACAAAGTGATACAACGTGCCTGTCGTCAGGTAAATCCGTCCACAAGTTGAATCATACAACTTACCTGTCGTCAGGTAAATCTGTTCCACTAGTTGAATCATACAACTTACCTGTCGTCAGGTAAATCTGTTCCACTAGTTGAATCATACAACTTACCTGTCGTCAGGTAAATCTGTTCCACTAGTTGAATCCTACAACTTACCTGTCGTCAGGTAAATCTGTTCCACTAGTTGAATCATACAACTTACCTGTCGTCAGGTAAATCTGTTCCACTAGTTGAATCATACAACTTACCTGTCGTCAGGTAAATCTGTTCCACTAGTTGAATCCTACAACTTACCTGTCGTCAGGTAAATCTGTTCCACTAGTTGAATCATACAACTTACCTGTCGTCAGGTAAATCTGTTCCACTAGTTGAATCATACAACTTACTTGTCGTCAGGTAAATCTGTTCCGGTATGGTTGGCTGTGACATAAGGTTGGATGTGGGGTTGTGTGGACACTGTAGATGTGGGGTTGTGTGGACACTGTAGATGTGGGGTTGTGTGGACACTGTAGATGTGGGGTTGTGTGGACACTGTAGATGTGGGGTTGTGTGGACACTGTAGATGTGGGGTTGTGTGGACACTGTAGATGTGGGGTTGTGTGGACACTGTGGATGTGGGGTTGTGTGGACACTAGATGTGGGGTTGTGTGGACACTGTAGATGTGGGGTTGTGTAAGGGTGATAGCTGTGGTGTATGTGTGGTGGAGGTGCTGTGTGTGGTGGGTTAGGTGAGAGTGCGGTGGGTATTATGTGTGTAGTGCTAGGGTGGGAATGTGGGGTGGGGAGTGGCTGGGTTGTGTGTGTGTATGTGTGTGTGTGTCTGTGTATCTGTGTATGTGTGTGAGTGTGGTGCTCTGTCTGTGTATGTGTGTATGTGTATGTGTGTCTGTGTGTGTATATGTGTGTGTGTCTGTGTGTGTGTCTGTGTGTGTGTGTGTCTGTGTGTCTGTGTATGTGTGTGAGTGTGGTGCTCTGTGTGTGTATGTGTGTGGGTATGTGTGTCTGCGTGTGTGTATATGTGTGTGTGTGTCTGTGTGTCTGTGTGTGTGGTGCTGTGTGTGTGTCTGTGTGTGTGTATATGTGTGTCTGTGTCGGTGTGTGTATGTATGTTTGTGTGTGTGTGTGGTGCTGTGTGTGTGTGTGGTGCTGTGTGTGTATGTGTCTCTGTGTGTATATATGTGTGTCTGTGTGTGTGTCTGTGTGTGTATATGTATGTGTGTATGTGTGTGTGTCTGTGTGTGTGTCTGTGTCTGTGTGTGTGTCTGTGTGTGTGTCTCTATTTCACGACACGACGGAGTGAGCTGTAACCGGGTCAACACTGGCCAGATTAATTGGACAAATAATCAAGTTCTACCAGGTTCCGTCAATGAATGCATGCCGGTGTCCTGTTTCCAGCTGTCCGAATGCTTGATTCCGTCTTCAAACAAATGGCCCGACCCCCGGGACTAGGCCCTACCCCCGGGACAAGGTCCTCTATTGAACGCCGATAGACCGCCGACACTCGGGTTAAGGTTAGGGTTACAGATATGATTGCTGCGTCTAGGGGCGTGGCCAAGATTTGGTCGAGATAAGAACAAAATTTTCAAGGGCCAGAAACCTACTCCATGATTCCAGAAGATGACATGTTCGCTGTTTATTTTAAATTTAGCGACATGTTCGCTGTTTATTTTAAATTTAGCGACATGTTCGTTGTTTATTTTAAATTTAGCGACATGTTCGTTGTTAGCTTTTAAATTTAGCGACATGTTCGCTGTTAGCTTTTAAATTTAGCGACATGTTCGTTGTTAGCTTTTAAATTTAGCGACATGTTCGTTGTTAGCGACATGTTCGGTGTTAGCTTTAAAATTTAGCGATATGTTCCTTTTTTTATTTTTTTTTAATTTAGCGACATGTTCGTTGTTAGCTTTTAAATTTAGCGACATATTTGTTGTTAGCTTTTAGTTCTTCAGGCATCTCTTCCTTCGCCCCTTTTTTCCCAGCCCCCGAAAGTTTAAAGTGCCTCGCCCCAAAGAAAAAAGTCTGAAAGAAACACTGAAAATGTTTGTTGTTATTTAAATTAGCGACGTATTTGTTGTTAATTTTCATTTTCTAGTTAGCTACTGTCTCGATATAGGCTGTTTTTTTAGCTGTTTATCTTAAACTGGTCTACAAATGTCATAAGCTGGTCTACTAATGTCATAAACTGGGCTACAGATGTCATAAGCTGGGCTACAAATGTCATAAGCTGGGCTACAAATTGTCATAAACTGGGCTACAGATGTCATAAGCTGAGCTACAAATGTCATAAACTGGGCTACAGATGTCATAAGCTGGTCTACAAATGTCATAAACTGGGCTATAGATGTCATAAGCTGGGCTACAAATGTCATAAGCTGGGCTACAGATGTCATAAGCTGGTCTACAAATGTCATAAACTGGTCTACAAATGTCATAAACTGGTCTAAAATGTCATAAACTGGGCTACAGATGTCATAAGCTGGTCTACAAATGTCATAAACTGGGCTACAGATGTCATAAGCTGGGCTACAGATGTCATAAGCTGGTCTACAAATGTCATAAGCTGGGCTACAGATGTCATAAGCTGGTCTACAAATGTCATAAGCTGGTCTACAAATGTCATAAGCTGGGCTACAGATGTCATAAGCTGGTCTACAAATGTCATAAGCTGGGCTACAGATGTCATAAGCTGGTCTACAAATGTCATAAGCTGGGCTACAGATGTCATAAGCTGGGCTACAGATGTCATAAGCTGGTCTACAAATGTCATAAGCTGGGCTACAGATGTCATTAGCTGGTCTACAAATGTCATTAGCTGGTCTACAGATGTCATAAGCTGGGCTACAGATGTCATAAGCTGGGCTACTGCAGTAAACGAATATTGATTTTATCAGATGACAAGCAGAAGTGCTTAAATTTGAATTTCTAATTCGATAAATCAGATTTTTGAACAGTGTACACCGTTGTGGGTGGCGATAATCCAACTAATCCGTCTTATGATTTAATCCACAGAGGACACGTCTAGGTCTAAGAACTCAGGCGAGGTTCCTTAGATTGATTCTACGTGCAACTTCTTGCACAGTCATACTGGGTGCAACTTCTTGCCACGACTTAGCCACTGTTTTATTCCAAGGGGAGCAATCGATAGTTTTCGAAAAGAAACGTTTTTTTTAATATTAGTGATTACCGCCCTTCATATAAAGCAACAAATAGTTTTGCAATGTTCAATGAATACACTGCTAGTTCACCTAATTTTGTCCACTGATAGTTTATTTACTTCACTACATCAAGGGACACAACACCTTCTTGCTTTATTTGTTCGTCTATTTATTTTAATTAATTTATTTTTTGGGTCAAGGATGAACTTCTGACAAATAATTCAAAATCCCATCCTTCCACTGTCTGTCTGTTTGTTTGACTGTCTGTATGTCAATGTCTGTTTATGCCTATGTGAGTCTATGTCTGTGTTTGAATGCCTGCAAATCAGTCCGTCCGTCCTTCCGTCCGTCCGCTCATCCGTCCGTCTATCGGTCTCTCTGCCTGCCTATCTAGCAAGAAATTGACTGCAACTGATTAACCTGACATCAAATGTTCACCTGACATCAAATGTCCACCTGACATCAAATGTTACCTGACATCAAATGTTCACCTGACATCATATGTTCACCTGACATCAAATGTTACCTGATATCAAATGTTGACCTGACATCAAATGTTGACCTGACATCTGATGTCCACCTGACATCAAATGTTCACCTGACATCTAATGTCCACCTGACATCAAATGTCACCTGACATCAAATGTTGACCTGATTTCCCCAGCAAGACCATCCTCCTCCAACATGTCAGTCCTGTTTGCTGACCCCCCCCCCCCTCCCCATCCAACATGTCAGTCCTGTTTGCTGACCCCCCCCCCCTCCCCATCCAACATGTCAGTCCTGTTTGCTGACCCCCCCCCCTCCCCATCCAACATGTCAGTCCTGTTTGCTGACCCCCCCCCCCTCCCCATCCAACATGTCAGTCCTGTTTGCTGACCCCCCCCCCCTCCCCATCCAACATGTCAGTCCTGTTTGCTGACCCCCCCCTCCCCCTCCCTCTCCTCCCACATTTTGGCTTGAATCAGCAGAGGGTCATATTGATATTAAGAGTAGGGAGTGGGTCATAGCACGCAGGTAGCTACACAGGTGAGTGTGTACGGTCTAGCACACCTCATTAAGAGTAGGGAGTGGGCCATAGCACGCAGGTAGCTACACAGGTGAGTGTGTACGGTCTAGCACATCTGATTAATGTTGGCGAGATTCACAAAGTGGCCGTAGGCGACGTTATTAATCCCCAAAACAATGAGGTTAGTGTCGTGTTGATATTGCCAAGTTCCGTGTCCTCTATATATTGTCAAGTTCAGTATAATTTTATATTGTCAAGTTTAGTGTCCTGTATATGTTGTCAAGTTCAGTGTCGTTTTTATATTGCCAAGTTCAGTGTCGAGTTTATATTGCCAAGTTCAATGCCCAGTTTATATCGTGAAGCTCTTGTTTGTTTGTCCGTGTATGTGTCGCACATTGAAATTATTAATGACGTTCTCTGACAAGTTGTAATGAAGGTCATGTTGGTGTAATGAAGGTCATGTTGGTGTAATGAAGGTCATGTTGGTGTAATGAAGGGTGGGGGGGGGGGGGTTGGGTAGAGATTTCAAACGGTAATATTGGCCTTTATTTAAAAGGTTGCCAGTATACACAGTAAACTAAAACACAAACTACAGACAAAAATTATTGAACTACAACACATGCAGACGACACTTTGTGAACAGCATTAGCAGACGACAATTTGTAAACTGCAACACTTGCAGACGATAATCCGTCCTTGTCATTTTTACCTTCGGGGCGTGTGGCAATCTCCACATCTTTGTAACGTCACGTGTGACGTCATCCGTCCACACAGCGATCTGCCGTGCTGCTGCCGGATAGCTGTGTAGTACGTCATCAAGTTGACTGTTAACCTCTTTAAGGTCGTGTCAAACGTTCAGTTTAAAGACAGGGTACACAGGTAGGGCGGTGTTTCATGTGTGTCATTCTGTGTGTGATCTGTTTTTGACCTGTGTCATTCTGTTTGTGATCTGTTTTTGACCTGTGTCATTCTGTTTGTGATCTGTTTTTGACCTGTGTCATTATGTTTGTGATCTGTTTTTGACCTGTGTCATTCTGTTTTTGACCTGTGTCATTCTGTGTGTGTTGAGCTAGGTCTGGTGTCAGCAGTAGGCCTTTTTATAGCTGGCCTAATGTTCCAGCTAGGCCTAATGTTCCAGCTATGTCTAATAATCCAGCTAGGCCTAATGTTTCAGCTAGGCCTAATGTTCTAGCTAGGCCTAATGTTTCAGCTAGGCCTAATGTTCTAGCTAGGCCTAATTTTCTAGCTAGGCCTAATGTTCCAGCTAGGCCTAATGTTTCAGCAAGGCCTAATGTTCTAGCTAGGCCTAATGTTTCAGCAAGGCCTAATGTTCTAGCTAGGCCTAATGTTCTAGCTAGGCCTAATGTTTCAGCTAGGCCTAATGTTCTAGCTAGGCCTAATGTTTCAGCTAGGCCTAATGTTCTAGCAAGGCGTAATGTTCTAGCTAGGCCTAATGTTCTAGCTAGGCCTAATGTTCTAGCTAGGCCTAATGTTTCAGCTAGGCCTAATGTTTCATCTAGATCTAGGTCTATTATCAGCTAGACCGCGCGTTTGCTGGTAAAGAAAGCGTTGTCTGCTGTTCGTATATGAGATGAAACGTTCAAATTAAAATGTTTACAAACAGTAGCGTACGCAGGGGGGGAGCAGGGGGAGCAGCCGCTCCCCCTCTGGCCATTTTCAGCAAAGTGGCGCCTTTTTGGAAACTTTTTAAACTCAAAGTTTTAAACAATGATATTTGTTAAAAAAATATTTTTGTTCGGCACATCTTTGTAAATCACAAGATTTCTTTTCATGCAGCAATTAAGCATTATTGTACTAGTCTAGTACTGTCTACGTTTACAACACGTATTAACAGCTGCATCAGTTTGCCGTTCTAAAAATAACCATTACGATGCAATGCAATGCAATGTTTAAAAAACATCTACGGGTGGTACCACTTGACAAGAGGAGTGTTAAGTTTAAATCCACGGTATAATGTATAATGTATTTGTTTAAAAATAATTGAATAAGAAAATGTTATACTTAAAACTTCACACATAATTACTTTATATATACAGTTTGAATCGTGTGATTGATTTTTTTTAAAATTACAATACAGAAACAAATACAACTACTGTGACACCTCTATTTAAATTTACGTATGGGCAAACTGCGTAGCGGTGGGGAAATTTTGACAAGGTTAAACAACGTCATCATGATGAAGTAGTAGTATTCTTACAGTTTGGGCGATACTGATTAAGATTACAAATTATATAAAACAGTATTAACTTTATATTAATTATTATTTTAGTTTACTAGATCTAGATCTATATTTAAAT
The DNA here is from genome assembly GCF_028476545.2 of Physella acuta. Classification (NCBI taxonomy): domain Eukaryota; kingdom Metazoa; phylum Mollusca; class Gastropoda; family Physidae; genus Physella; species Physella acuta. Next base: position 571,058 of record NW_026731744.1, on the reverse strand, counting down.
TTGAATAAGGCTATATTTTGTATTTAAAAAACAACTCAACTTAAACTAACCCTGATAGCACAGTTAATTATCCGCTCAGCTGATGTATCGTTTGAACTTGTTTCCAATAGTTAGTAATTATAAAAAAAAAATCGCACCATTTAAATTATTTGGTGTATCATACTAACTATATTGCGACTAAGACAACAGTTGAGCTTAGAATTCGTTAGTTAAGAGGTTATTAAATGGAAAGGAAACCAGAAAAGAAAAAATATTCGGGGTGGGAGGGGAAGAGATTGAAAGAAATTTCAGAGCGCCAACAATCGTCATCCAAATGTGTCAAACTGGATACATATTTTTCAAGCTGTACGCCTTTAACTGCTACAACAATACAACCAGAGGTTGATGTGTCTCAAGATACCCAAGTACAAAATGTACAAGCAACAACATCATCTAATATGCAGAATAAGTCGTCGAGACTCAAGACAATAAGGTAATGTCTATAGACATTTTAGAAGACACCCATTTAGAAGAGGATATTGACAGTACAATGCCAGTCAAACTTAAAGCTATAATCGATATAAGTCTGAAATATCCTACAGATCCTTTTTTGTTTTGTGAAACACCCATAACACCGGATCTAGTACATGCATTACTTGAGTTTGGTCCTTGTCAACCAGGCCTCAAAGATACTTATAAAGATTTTCCAAAAAATGTAACTGGTCGGCACTTTAGTGCCAGTTGGTACAAGAAAAAACCCATACAAAATGTGGTCGTGAAATAATACGACACTGGCTAGTATATTCGCCCAAGGCAAATTATATGATTTGTTTTGCTTGTTGGCTCTTTAAACACAAGTCAGCTCTTTAAACACAAGTCAGCTCTTTAAACACAAGTCAGCTCTTTAAACACAAGTCAGCTCTTTAAACACAAGTCAGACACTTGGGGCGATCCAAAATTGGGTTGTATGAACTTTGCAAAAGGTCCCGACAAAATTAACAAACATGAAAACTCTGAAAGTCACAAGATTGCAGAGAGAGAACTTTTAATTACAAAATTCCGACTTTACAAAGACAGAACCATAATATGTGACATTTTAACATCAGAAAAGAAGGAAATAGAAAAAAAACCAGAGTAATACTGGAAAGTATTATAGATGCAGTTCTCTATTTGGGAAAACAGGGATTGGCGTTTAGGGGCCATCGTGAATCCCAAGGTTTAGGAGAAGCTACATTAAATGAAGGCAACTTTTTGGAACTTATTAAACTCATTTCTAAGAAAGATGATTTGCTAAAACAACATTTACTTTTCGGTGACAGAAATGCAACATACTTAAGTCCGGGTATGCAAAACGACTTAATTAAGTCTATATCAGCCCAAATTTTAAAGAAGATAGTAGGTGAAATTAAGATAGCTAGGTATTTCGCTGTGATTGCAGATTCAACTATCGACATTAGTAGAATGGATCAATTTTCTTTGTCGATCAGATATGTTACTGAACATGGAGACGCCATCGAAAGATTTATCCAATTTTGTGAGCTTCCTGAAGCTAGTGCAGAGGTTTTTTTTTTTAAAATGCTTCTTACAGCAGTCACAGACTTAGGGCTGTCAATGACCATGTGCTATGGTCAGTCCTACGATGGAGCAAACACCATGTCTGGTGAAATATCGGGCGTACAAAAATGAGTTAGAGAAATAGCTCCACATGCATTCTTCACACACTGATGTGCTCACAATTTAAATTTAATTCTGATAGATGCTGTTTCATCTAATATTCAAACACAGCTGTTTTTTTGGAGTTCTGGAAAGCATATATACATTTTTTACCGGAAGTCTACCTCGTCTTTCTATATTGCAAGAGGAGCAACGCAACAACATAGAAGCATTTTCATTAACACTGAAACGACTTAGTGATAAAAGATGGGCTTCTAGAAAGACAGCAGTAGATTCTATATTGCAGAATTTACCAGCACTAGTTCTTGCATTGCGAAGAATAGTTGACGGTGAAGTTAAAAACTCTACTTCTAAACAGATTGCCGAAGGAAAGGGAATTCTTGTTACAATAGAGACCTTTAAGTTTTTAGTTGTTTTAATGTTTTGGAAAAGAATTGTGCATAAGGCTTTTAACGTATCCATTTATTTACAGAAGAGTAGCATTGATATGTTAACAGCCTTTCGATTAATTCAGATTTTTGAAAATGAGATGAGTAGCTGGAGAAATGAATTTGAATCAGAATTTGAGCAGATTGAGAACGAAGCCACTGAGCTCGCTGAGAAATGTGATATTCGTACGGAGTATAAGCAGCACAGGTTATACAAACGAAAAAGATTCCATGACGAAGGAACAGAGGATACTCAGATATCTGACTCTAGGAAAAAATTCATTGTTCAAACTTATTTAGTGTCACTTGACTCTGTCATTACTAGTACAAACACAAGGTTTCAAAATTTTAAAGATGTGTCTTCCAAGTTTTGTTGCTTAGACCCAAAACATTTAGCATTAGATGACAGTTTAATACAGTTGGAGCAATTAGCAGTGACGTACTCGGATGTTGTTGAAAGTGGAACTGAAGTAGTGCAGGAATTCGTATCATTTAGAACATTTTACCAAGAAGTTTTTAGTGCAAGCAGTGTAAACAAGGGAGTTTCAACTGAAAAAGAACCTCTAGAAATAGCGGTGACAGTAAACAGCATTCTGAAATTCATGATAGCTAATGACTTGTGTTCTGTGTATCCAAACCTGTCCACTTTGTATCGTATATTTCTGACTTTACCAATAAGCAGTGCCGGAGCAGAAAGATCCTTCAGCCGTCTTAAACTCCTGAAAACATACATCCGTTCTACTATGAACAAAGACAGGTTGTCCAGCTTAGCCCTGATTACGATTGAACGACAATTAGCTTCTGATGTTGATTTAAAAGACGTAATTGATCGTTTTGCTAAAATGAAACCTCGACGAAAAAGGATGTTGTAGTTCTAACAGAAGTTCTAGAGTACAGGATAAAACAAAATTGCTATCAAACGTGTTACATAGGCCTTACTAAATACTGTTTCTTTTTTAATTTAAAATGAATACCGTTTTGTAAAACTGATTAAGCAATAAAAAATATATTCATTTACGCGTCTTATGCATTCCAATTTTTAGAAGACATAATGCAATTATAAAGTAAATTGTACGAGGATGACAAAAACAGACTACGCCCTATTTATATATATATATATATATATATATATATATATATATATATATATATATATATATATATATATATATATATATATATATATATATATATGTATATATATATATATATATATATATATATATATATATATATATATATATATATATATATATATATATATATATAGAACATTACACATTCGGCGCCTTTTTTTGCTATTTTTCGCTCCCCCTACACTGAAAACCTGGATACGCCTCTGTTTACAAATTATTGTTTTATACAAAACAAAGATCTAATACTTGTCCCACACCCACTTCGTCTACTTGTCACATCAACATAGGCGTCGCGAGGAGGGGGGAGGTGCGGACAGCACCGGGTGACACCATTTGGGGGGGGGGGGGGGGCAACATCACCTAAACATGAAAACTGTTGAGAAAACAATGTTACATCCAACTGTATTAATAAAAGACTATAGATAATTAGTATTAACTGGCGGTGGGTGACAACAACTGCAAAATGCAGGGAGGTGTCACCAATACCCACACACACACATATATATATATATATATATATATATATATATATATATATATATATATATATATATATATATATATATATATATATATATATGTATATAAGCTATACTTTTTCTTTTGGTGGTGGGGGTTACACCATGAGGTGCCGCAGTGGGTGACACTCGACCTAGCGACGCCACTGTCCACCAATATATCCTCTACTTGTCCCATCAATACATCCTCTACTTGTCCCACCCCTACATCCTCTACTTGTCCCACCCCTACATCCTCTACTTGCCCCACCCCTACATCCTTTACTTGTCCCATCAATACTTCCTCTACTTGCCCCACCCCTACATCCTCTACTTGCCCCACCCCTACATCCTCTACTTGTCCCACCCCTACATCCTCTACTTGCCCCACCCCTACATCCTCTACTTGCCCCACCCCTACATCCTCTACTTGCCCCACCCCTACATCCTCTACTTGCCCCACCACTACATCCTCTACTTGCCCCACCCCTACATCCTCTACTTGCCCCACCCCTACATCCTCTACTTGCCCCACCCCTGGCTACAGGACATTACCCCCCTGTATATCTCCCTCCCCCCCGAACATATCCCCCCCGTATTTACCCCCCGGAGCAATTACCCCCCTGTCAATTACCCCCCGGGGAATTACCCCCCCCCCCCCCCTCTCAAGTTAAAATCCTAACTCTAACTAGAATTTTTTACCTATATACTACTTTAATCCAAACCTTAAGAAAAAGACCAAAACTTAAGCATCCACCTTAGCGTAAAACTTCACACAAAACCAAAACCAAAGCTAGACACAACCCTAACCCTAACACTAGCTCTAACCCTAACCCTTGCCCTAACCCTAGCCCTAACCCTAACCCTGGCCCTAACCCTAACCCTAACCCTAGCCCTAAAACCTAACCCTAACCCTAGCCCTAGCCCTAACCCTAACCCTAACCCTTGCCCTAGCCCTAAACCTAACCCTAACCCTAACCTTAGCCCTAACCCTAGCCCTAAAACCTAACCCTAACCCTAACCCTAGCCCTAGTCCTAACCCTAGCCCTAGCCCTAACCCTAACCCTAACCCTAGCCCTAACCCTAGCCCTAGCCCTAGCCCTAACCCTGTCCGGGGGGGGGGGGTAATGTCCTACTGGGCGGGGGGTAATTGACAGGGGGGGTAATTACTCTGGGGGGGGGGGGGGGTAATGTCGGGGGGGGAAATATCCGGGGGGTAATTGACAGGGGGGAAATGCCCTGTTCCCCCCACCCCTACATCCTCTACTTGCCCCACCCCTACATCCTCTACTTGCCCCACCCTTACTTCCTCTACTTGCCCCACCCCTACATCCTCTACTTGCCCACCCGTACATCCTCTACTTGCCCCACCCCTACATCCTCTACTTGCCCCACCCCTACATCCTCTACTTGCCCCACCCCTACATCCTCTACTTGCCCCACCCCTACATCCTCTACTAGCCCCACCCCTACATCCTCTACTTGCCCCACCCCTACATCCTCTACTTGCCCCACCCCTACATCCTCTACTTGCCCCACCCCTACATCCTCTACTTGCCCCACCCCTACATCCTCTACTTGCCCACCCCTACATCCTCTACTTGCCCCACCCCTACATCCTCTACTTGCCCCACCCCTACATCCTCTACTTGCCCCACCCCTACATCCTCTACTTGCCCCACCACTACATCCTCTACTTGCCCCACCCCTACATCCTCTACTTGCCCCACCCCTACATCCTCTACTTGCCCCACCCCTACATCCTCTACTTGCCCCACCCCTACATCCTAAATATTTCCCAGCATGCTCGAGCTGATGACGTGGACGGAAATCATCGAAGACCTCAAGGTTGAAGGGAATTTCAAGATGGCCGCCATTTTCGACCTGACCGGCACGAAAATCGCCGAGACTTCCGGTGCCGCCCTAACGGAAGAGGACGCGGTGGGCGTGATGAAAGCCCTGGACGCCGCCGCCTCCATGCTGTACGGGCTGTTCCTGTTGGGGTCAAAGTTCAGCTGCATCAACGTTGACCCATCCACCGTCATTGGCCAGGCCAATGGTCACGTGTTTGTGGCCAACCGGAACCAGAACCTTCTCGTCTGCGCAGTCTCAGACGCGCCGAGCAGGACTTCCTGTTTGGGGACGGTCAGGAATTTTATCAGCCGGCTGGGGACCCAAGGTGCCCCTGAGGCCTTGGTGCCCAGCCTGATGTAAACCTGGCAAGGGCAGAGAGGACTTGCCACGGTGCACTGTGCTGCTATACCAGGGTGCACTCTGGTGCACAGTGCATTGGGTTAACGCACACTTTGATAAAATAGGTCTCATCAGGACTAGTGGTCAAAATACAGAGACATCACTATTCCATTTTAAGGGACATAACTATACCAGCTTCATTCCAAGGGACATCACTGCAGTAGTTTAGTTCCAAGGGACATAACTATACTAGTTTAGTTTTAATTTAGTTTCAATTGAACGCTCTACCTATGTAGCTGTTTTAATTACGTTAAGTTGTGATCTACTTTTGTCTGCACTATTAGCATGCTGTGTTTTATTTTGAGTAAAGAAAAAAATACAAGATATCAAAAAAAAAAACTATTAGCATGCTGTCCCCACCCACCCTTCCACCCACCATATCACGACTTAAACTGTCCTTAGCTGTAGATATGTAAGTTAGAGTATGCCCAAATCTTAACCTGTGTGTCCTTATGTGTAAGCCTAAGTCTGAAGTATATGTCCCTATGTGTTGTCGCTGTGTGTATATGAGTGTGTACGGCCAAGTGGTCGATTGTTAGCCTCTAATAGATGTAATCAGCACACAGGATGAGAGTAAAAACATTTGACTAAAGCACTTGACTAAAGAAACATTTGACTTAAGCACTTGACTAAAGAAACATTTGACTTAAGCACTTGACTAAAGAAACATTTGACTTAAGCACTTGACTAAAGAAACATTTGACTAAAGCACTTGACTAAAAACATTTGACTCAAGAACTTGACTAAAAACGTTTGACTAAAGCACTTGACTAAAAACACTTGACTAAAAACATTTGACTCAAGCACTTGACTAAAAACATTTGACTAAAGCACTTGACTAAAAACATTTGACTAAAGCACTTGATTAAAAACATTTGACTAAAGCACTTGTCTAAAAACATTTGACTAAAGCACTCGACTAAAAACATTTGACTAAAGAAACGGTTGACTAAAGCACTTGACTAAAGAAACATTTGACTAAAACATTTGACTTGACTAAGCAAACAATAAATATAACTGTCCTAACAATTCACATTATATAAACTTTTTCAAAATTCTGTGGAAAAATATTTAAGTTCAATAAAAAATTAAAAAGTTACTTCTGGTTTGTTCCACTTATTCATAGGTGCTGTGTCTAATTATTCTTATGTTTATAAGTTAATTAAATATTGCATAAACATTCAGTCTCTTACATGGGCTCAGTCTCTGGTTAACCAACCGCCAACACTTTCCGGTTAGACAACCATTTAACCACCAACACTTTCCGGTTAGACAACCATTTAACCACCAACACTTTCCGGTTAGACAACCATTTAACCACCAACACTTTCCGGTTAGACAACCATTTAACCACCAACACTTTCCGGTTAGACAACCATTTAACCACCAACACTTTCCGGTTAGACAACCATTTAACCACCAACACTTTCCGGTTAGACAACCATTTAACCACCAACACTTTCCGGTTAGACAACCATTTAACCACCAACACTTTCCGGTTAGACAACCATTTAACCACCAACACTTTCCGATTAGACAACCATTTAACCACCAATACTTTCCGGTTAGACAACCATTTAACCACCAATACTTTCCGGTTAGACAACCATTTAACCACCAATACTTTCCGGTTAGACAACCATTTAACCACCAATACTTTCCGGTTAGACAACCATTTAACCACCAACACTTTCCGGTTAGACAACCATTTAACCACCAATACTTTCCGGTTAGACAACCATTTAACCACCAATACTTTCCGGTTAGACAACCATTTAACCAGCTACGCTACCCGGTTAGCCAACCATTTAACCAGCTACGCTACCCGGTTAGACAACCGGTTAGACAACCATTTAACCAGCTACGCTACCCGGTTAGCCAACCATTTAACCAGCTACGCTACCCGGTTAGACAACCGGTTAGACAACCATTTAACCAGCTACGCTACCCGGTTAGCCAACCATTTAACCAGCTACGCTACCCGGTTAGACAACCGGTTAGACAACCATTTAACCAGCTACGCTACCCGGTTAGCCAACCATTTAACCAGCTACGCTACCCGGTTAGACAACCGGTTAGATAACCATTTAACCAGCTACGCTACCCAGTGCACAAAGAGCTCACGTAGCTCGCCATAGCGAATAAATACTGGCTCTAATTTATTAAAATGACGTCATATGTTCCCGGTGACACAGAACATGTTCCCGGTGAGACGGAACATGTTCCCGGTGACACAGAACATGTTCCCGGTGACACAGAATATGTTCCCGGTGACACAGAACATGTTCCCGGTGAGACGGAACATGTTCCCGGTGACACAGAACATGTTCCCGGTGACACAGAACATGTTCCCGGTGACACAGAACATGTTCCCGGTGACACGGAACATGTTCCCGGTGACACAGAACATGTTCCCGGTGACACAGAACATGTTCCCGGTGACACGGAACATGTTCCCGGTGACACGGAACATGTTCCCGGTGACACAGAACATGTTCCCGGTGACACGGAACATGTTCCCGGTGACACGGAACATGTTCCCGGTGACACGGAACATGTTCCCGGTGACACAGAACATGTTCCCGGTGACACGGAACATGTTCCCGGTGACACGGAACATGTTCCCGGTGACACAGAACATGTTCCCGGCGACACAGAACATGTTCCCGGTGACACGGAACATGTTCCCGGTGACACGGAACATGTTCCCGGCGACACGGAACATGTTCCCGGTGACACGGAACATGTTCCCGGTGACACGGAACATGTTCCCGGTGACACGGAACATGTTCCCGGTGACACGGAACATGTTCCCGGTGACACGGAACATGTTCCCGGTGACACAGAACATGTTCCCGGTGACACGGAACATGTTCCCGGTGACACGGAACATGTTCCCGGTGACACGGAACATGTTCCCGGTGACACAGAACATGTTCCCGGTGACACAGAACATGTTCCCCCTGAGATCTGCCAGCGACACACAAACATCTGTTTCTACAACTTGAATATGATGTAAGGGAGACAACAATAACTAAGATCGCCTAAATAATTCTTGGGTTACTTCCCTTGTATTATCTTATTTTTATTTTATTTATTTTTTCTGTTGTTCTGTGTGGGGCATTTGTCCTGACGACAATAAGAGCACACTGTGGGACATTTGTCCTGACGACAATAAGAGCACACTGTGGGACATTTGTCCTGACGACAATAAGAGCACACTGTGGGACATTTGTCCTGACGACAATAAGAGCACACTGTGGGACATTTGTCCTGACGACAATAAGAGCACACTGTGGGACATTTGTCCTGACGACAATAAGAGCACACTGTGGGACATTTGTCCTGACGACAATAAGAGCACACTGTGGGACATTTGTCCTGACGACAAGAAGAGCACACAAGAATTTCCTCACGACCTTGAACTTGTCAAAACCACCTGTAACATTGCTGTCACAAGCCGAGATGACACTGCACTGTTCTGACAGGTGGAGCAAGAAGTTGTAAACAGGTGTTAGAGACAGGTGTTAGAGACAGGTACAGGTGTAAGGTAGACGTGTAAGATACAGGTATAAGGTACAGGTGTAAGGTAGAGGTGTAAGGTACAGGTGTAAGGTAGAGGTGTAAGGTACAGGTGTAAGGTTGTAAGGTACAGGTGTAAGGTAGAGGTGTAAGGTAGACCTGTAAGGTACAGGTGTAAGGTAGAGGTGTAAGGTACAGGTGTAAGGTAGACCTGTAAGGTACAGGTGTAAGGTAGAGGTGTAAGGTAGACCTGTAAGGTACAGGTGTAAGGTAGAGGTGTAAGGTAGACCTGTAAGGTACAGGTGTAAGGTACAGGTGTAAGGTAGAGGTGTAAGGTAGACCTGTAAGGTACAGGTGTAAGGTACAGGTGTAAGGTACAGGTGTAAGGTACAGGTGTAAGGTACAGGTGTAAGGTAGACCTGTAAGGTACAGGTGTAAGGTAGACCTGTAAGGTAGAGGTGTAAGGTAAAGGTGTAAGGTAGAGGTGTAAGGTAGACCTGTAAGGTAGAGGTGTAAGGTAGACCTGTAAGGTAGAGGTGTAAGGTAGAGGTGTAAGGGTGTAAGGTAGAGGTGTAAGGTAGACCTGTAAGGTAGAGGTGTAAGGTAGAGGTGTAAGGTAAAGGTGTAAGGTAGAGGTGTAAGGTAGACCTGTAAGGTACAGGTGTAAGGTAGAGGTGTAAGGTACAGGTGTAAGGTAGAGGTGTAAGGTAGACCTGTAAGGTACAGGTGTAAGGTAGAGGTGTAAGGTACAGGTGTAAGGTAGAGGTGTAAGGTACAGGTGTAAGGTTGTAGGGTACAGGTGTAAGGTAGAGGTGTAAGGTAAAGGTGTAAGGTAGAGGTGTAAGGTAGACCTGTAAGGTAGAGGTGTAAGGTAGACCTGTAAGGTAGAGGTGTAAGGTAGACCTGTAAGGTAGAGGTGTAAGGTAGAGGTGTAAGGTAGAGGTGTAAGGTACAGGTGTAAGGTACAGGTGTAAGGTAGAGGTGTAAGGTAGACCTGTAAGGTAGAGGTGTAAGGTACAGGTGTAAGGTAGAGGTGTAAGGTAGACCTGTAAGGTACAGGTGTAAGGTACAGGTGTAAGGTTGTAGGGTACAGGTGTAAGGTAGAGGTGTAAGGTAGACTTGTAAGGTAGAGGTGTAAGGTAGAGGTGTAAGGTAAAGGTGTAAGGTAGAGGTGTAAGGTAGACCTGTAAGGTAGAGGTGTAAGGTAGACCTGTAAGGTAGAGGTGTAAGGTAGACCTGTAAGGTAGAGGTGTAAGGGTTTACAGAAGCTTTACGTGACGTGGCTATTTTAGAACGAAGAAATATGTCTCGAGCTGGAAATAAGGCTCATGTTTTAATGAATTGTCCCGGATGTACTAAGATAATTTGTCAAAAAACATTTTTTCCGGAACAGTTGGAATTACAAGAGACAGGGCATTGATATGACAGTTGTTAGTTTGTTGGGGCCAGTCATTGTTTGAATGAGTGCTGTCTTAGATGTGTGCTGTCTTAGATGTGTGATGTCTTAGATGTGTGCTGTCTTAGGTGTGTGCTGTCATGTGTGCTGTCTTAGATGTGTGCTGTCTTAGCTGTGTGCTTTCTTAGCTGTGTGCTGTCTTACATGTGTGCTGTCTTAGCTGTGTGCTGTCTTAGATGTGTGCTGTCTTAGATGTGTGCTGTCTTAGATGTGTGATGTCTTAGATGTGTGCTGTCTTAGATGTGTGCTGTCTTAGATGTGTGCTGTCTTAGATTGTGCTGTCTTAGATGTGTGCTGTCTTAGATGTGTGCTGTCTTAGCTGTGTGCTGTCTTAGATTGTGCTGTCTTAGATGTGTGCTGTCTTAGATGCGTGCTGTCTTAGATGTGTGCTGTCTTAGCTGTGTGCTGTCTTAGATGTGTGCTGTCTTAGATTGTGCTGTCTTAGATGTGTGCTGTCTTAGATGTGTGCTGTCTTAGATTGTGCTGTATTAGATGTGTGCTGTCTTAGATGTGTGCTGTCTTAGATGTGTACTGTCTTAGTTGTGTGCTGTCTTAGCTGTGTGCTGTCTTAGCTGTAAGCTGTCTTAGATGTGTGCTGTCTTAGATGTGTGCTGTCTTAGATGTGTGCTGTCTTAGATTTTGCTGTCTTAGATGTGTGCTGTCTTAGATGTGTGCTGTCTTAGATGTGTACTGTCTTAGTTGTGTGCTGTCTTAGCTGTGTGCTGTCTTAGCTGTAAGCTGTCTTAGATGTATGCTGTCTTAGATGTGTGCTGTCTTAGATTGTGCTGTCTTAGATGTGTGCTGTCTTAGCTGTGTGCTGTCTTAGATTGTGCTGTCTTAGCTGTGTGCTGTCTTAGCTGTAAGCTGTCTTAGATGTGTGCTGTCTTAGATGTGGTTGTTTTATTAGTCAGCTTCCCCCTGTTAAACCTGATACAAATAACAGTTTGTATCAGCTAGATGTGCTGTCATAAGCTAGAAATGCTGTCATAAGCTAGATGTGCTGTCATAAGCTAGATGAGCTGTCATAAGCTAGATGTGCTGTCATAAGCTAGATGTGCTGTCATAAGCTAGATGTGCTGTCATAAGCTAGATGTGCTGTCATAAGCTAGATGTGCTGTCATAAGAATTAAGATCTGTTATGTTTGACGGCTACCCCTAGCTTAAAAGCCGCAACAAGAGAAATAACTCTTCCGCTTTATTCACCGCTGTTACCGCCCTTTGATCAGGCAATTATCTGCTCAATTAGCTCCCTTCCATAATTGGCCAAACATGACGACTTGTAGCAATAGTACAATGTGAGAGAAATGTTGACTGAATGTTGACAGCGGTCAGCTGTCAAGTTTTAATATTGGCCATGGTTTTATGGTGATGTTTTTGTTTGTTCTTGTGATGTTTGTTGTTGTGGTGTTTGTTGTATTACTTTAGCTTGTGAGAGAATCAGGATTCCACCTAACTTTCCTTGTACTGAATCATCTATGCTATGACCCATTAAAGTATTGACCAATCTATGCTATGACCCATTAAAGTATTGACCAATCTATGCTATGACCCATTAAAGTATTGACCAATCTATGCTATGACCCATTAAAGTATTGACCAATCTATGCTACGACCCATTAAAGTATTGACCAATCTATGCTATGACCCATTAAAGTATTGACCAATCTATGCTATGACCCATTAAAGTATTGACCAATCTATGCTATGACCCATTAAAGTATTGACCAATCTATGCTATGACCCATTAAAGTATTGACCAATCTATGCTATGACCCATTAAAGTATTGACCAATCTATGCTATGACCCATTAAAGTATTGACCAATCTATGCTATGACCCATTAAAGTATTGACCAATCTATGCTATGACCCATTAAAGTATTGACCAATCTATGCTATGACCCATTAAAGTATTGACCAATCTATGCTATGACCCATTAAAGTATTGACCAATCTATGCTATGACCCATTAAAGTATTGACCAATCTATGCTATGACCCATTAAAATATTGACCAATCTATGCTATGACCCATTAAAGTATTGACCAATCTATGCGGTTACCAGTTATATCACTGCTACATCCCATCTATATTATGACTCGTCCATGTAATGACCCAATGATGACTCGTCCATGTAATGACCCAAATGATGACTCGTCCATGTAATGACCCAAATGATGACTCGTCCATGTAATGACCCAAATGATGACCCGTCCATGTAATGACCCAAATGATGACCCGTCCATGTAATGACCCAAATGATGACCCGTCCATGTAATGACCCAAATGATGACCCGTCCATGTAATGACCCAAATGATGACCCGTCCATGTAATGACCCAAATGATGACCCGTCCATGTAATGACCCAAATGATGACTTGTCCATGTAATGACCCAAATGATGACTCGTCCATGTAATGACCCAAATGATGACTCGTCCATGTAATGACCCAAATGATGACTCGTCCATGTAATGACCCAAATGATGACTCGTCCATGTAATGACCCAAATGATGACTCGTCCATGTAATGACCCAAATGATGACTCGTCCATGTAATGACCCAAATGATGACCCGTCCATGGAATGACCCGTGTGTCTAACCAACCTCCCTGTGTCACGGGCTTCTCCTCTAACGGTCATCACGTGACGGTGTGAAACACGAGCCTAACACACGTGCTAATTATTGATTGTGACCCAGTTGGGTGTGTAGGAGGACGAGCAGCGTGCTGCTGTCAAGTGTGCACGGCCCTCGTTAATCCTCGCTGTGTCGCCCTGTGCACGTCGCGCTTCATGACAATAGAGGACAGGACAATAGAGGACTGGGCAACTGAGGACAGGACAATACAGACCAGGGTGATAGAGGACAGGACAACAGAGGACAGAACAAGAGGACAGGCAATGTGTTGTTTAGAAAACCGCAGTTGAGCAGATGTGTAGCCAGCCGTCAGATCAATGTTGTATGTGGTGGATGTGGTAAGACAACCTTGAGACACTTACGACAGCCAAACCACATGTGTGTCTGCTGTCTCATCACTTCCACATAACCGTGTGATGTCATTTCACATGACCTCGTGCAATATGTTTACATAGGTCATCATTTCCCCAGGATTCGTGTTGTTATAACCTGTGATACGACTCGTGTTTTCCCAACCCTCGAATCTTCTCGTCTCTCCCACCTTCATGGCGTGATGGGCTGAGGGCGGAGGGATTATTTGGATTATTTGGATTATTTGGATTATTTGGATTATTTGGATTATCGCAGTTTTATTCAGCTGTTGGGAAAGTTGATGTACAAGTTTAAAACATTTCCGTGCCACCTAGTGAGAATATCTAAAACTTCGTGCTACCGATTGTGAAGATCTAAAAACTCCGTGCCATCCAGTGTGAAGGTCTAGAAACTCCGTGCTAAAAAAACTCTGTGCCACCTAGTGTGACAACTGGACGGCGGATGTGACCATGAGCTGGGACACACCCCCAACATGGCGTCGGTTCTACCGTCTTGTAACACCAGTGACGTCATGGCCCAGCTGGCCAACGTGACGTCACCGACCGATGACGTCTACGACCACGAGGGGGCCATGGAGTTTATCGTGGCCACTCTGCTTGTCTACTGCCTCATCGGCATCGCTGGCCTGCTGGTGATGAAGATACGGAGGCGGGCGTCCATGGGCCAGAGGTAGGTCAATTAGGTAGGTCACTTAGGTCAGGTAGGTAGGTCACTTAGATAGGTCACTTGGATAGGTCAGATAGGTAGGTCAAGTAGATAGGTCAAGTAGGTAGGTCAAGTAGGTAGGTCACTTAGATAGGTCAGGTAAGTATGTCACTTAGGTAGTTCAGGTAGGTAGGTCAAGTAGGTAGGTCATTTAGATAGGTCACTTAGATAGGTCACTTAGATAGGTCACTTAGATATTAATTAGATAGGTCACTTAGATAGGTCAGGTAGGTAGGTCAAGTAGGTAGGTCATTTAGATAGGTCACTTAGATAGGTCACTTAGATATTAATTAGATAGGTCACTTAGATAAGTCAGGTAGGTAGGTCACTTAGGTAGGTAATTAACGATGGGAAGTCATAGGTCATTTACAGAACAGAATTAGGTCTTGTAGATAGGTCAAGTATGATATTGGGGTTTGGTGTAAGGTGAGGTAAGTTTTTGTACCTGAAAGACACGGAGTTTTTAAATTTCCTGTAGCATACTTTATATATTATCAGAAAAATAGCCTCAGCTAACAGACTTATGCCAGGTTCTCATTTTAGCTGAGTAATCTCTTTTATGCTTTGATTGATGCTGGTGACATGAAATGTAGCTGACTTGAATGTCTCCGCTTGGTTTTGAACCCAGGACCGTGACGATGCGCGAGGAACACATCCAGAGCTACATCAAGCAGGCGGACGATCTCAGGCTGGCTGGGTACAGAGATAAGCTGAAGATTGAGGCCAAGAGGTGGGTACCCACTCTCTCAAACTGTACCCACTCTTTCAAACTGTACCAACTATCTCAAACTGTACCCACTCTCTCAAACTGTACCCACTCTTTCAAACTGTACCAACTATCTCAAACTGTACCCACTCTCTCAAACTGTACCCACTATCTCAAACTGTACCCACTCTCTCAAACTGTACCCACTCTCTCCACTCTCTCAAACTGTACCCACTCTCTCAAACTGTACCCACTCTCTCAAACTGTACCCAATCTCTCAAACTGTACCCACTATCTCAAACTGTACCAACTATCTCATACTGTACCAACTATCTCAAACTGTACCCACTCTCTCAAACTGTACCTACAATCTCAAACTGTACCTACTCTTTCAAACTGTACCAACTATCTCAAACTGTACCCACTATCTCAAACTGTACCCACTCTCTCAAACTGTACCAACTATCTCAAAGTGTACCCACTCTCTCAAACTGTACCAAATATCTCAAAATGTACACACACTCTCAAACTGTACCAACTATCTCAAACTGTACCCACTATCTCAAACTGTACCAACTATCTCAAACTGTACCCACTCTTTCAAACTGTACCAACTATCTCAAACTGTACCCACTCTCTCAAACTGTACCTACTATCTCAAACTGTACCTACTCTTTCAAACTGTACCCACTATCTCAAACTGTACCCACTATCTCAAACTGTACCAACTATCTCAAACTGTACCTACTCTTTCAAACTGTACCAACTATCTCAAACTGTACCCACTCTCTCAAACTGTACCAAATATCTCAAACAGTACACACACTCTCAAACTGTACCCACTCTCTCAAACTGTACCAAATATCTCAAACAGTACACACACTCTTAAACTGTACCCACTATATCACAACTGTACCCACACTCTCAAACTGTACCAACTATCTCTAACTGTACCCACTATATCACAACTGTACCCACTCTCTCAAACTGTACCAAATATCTCAAACAGTACACACACTCTCAAACTGTACCCACTATATCACAACTGTACCCACACTCTCAAACTGTACCCACTATATCACAACTGTACCCACACTCTCAAACTGTACCAACTATCTCTAACTGTACCCACTATATCACAACTGTACCCACACTCTCAAACTGTACCCACACTCTCAAACTGTACCAACTGTCTCTAACTGTACCCACTATACCACAACTGTACCCACACCCTCAAACTGTACTTGATATACCATTTCTATCTCACCTTATATGTACCTGTTCTTGCTGATGTAAATATAAAACGTCACAACTCCATGACTACCTGGGTTACAACACAACGCCACGTTTTTCCTACACAATGACAAACAAAAGACAAACAGATCGATCTACACCAAACAATAGATTGGTCCCATCTATAATTTCATTGTTCCACAACCAAGATCTATCTTGATAAATTATTCAAACTCCTCCAATACATGACTTGAATCAGCATTTTCTTTCTGTTAACAGCATTTTGAGCATTCTTTCTGTACCAACAACAGGGGATGTGTCAAAATTGTGGTTGCTATATGTAGAGTGTCATGGCATTGAACTGTGGAGTCATGACATTGTACTGTGGAGTCATGACATTGTACTGGGAGTCATGACATTGTACTGTGGAGTCATGGCTTTGTACAGTGAGCCATGGCATTGTACTGGGAGTCATGACATTGTACTGTGGAGTCATGACATTGTACTGGGAGTCATGGCATTGTACTGGAAGTCATGGCATTGTACTGGGAGTCATGACATTGTACTGTGGAGTCATGGCATTGTACTGGGAGTCATGGCATTGTACTGGGAGTCATGACATTGTACTGGGAGTCATGGTCTTGTACTGGGAGTCATGGCATTGTACTGGGAGTCATGGCATTGTACTGGGAGTCATGGCATTGTACTGGGAGTCATGGTCTTGTACTGGGAGTCATGGCATTGTACTGGGGAGTCATGACATTGTACTGGGGGAGTCATGACATTGTACTGGGGATTTATGATATTGTACTGGGGAGTCATGTTATTGTACTGTGGAGTCATGGCATTTTACTGTTGAGTCATGGCTTTGTACTGGGGAGTCATGACATTTTACTGGGAGTCATGACATTGTACTGGGGAGTCATGGCATTGTACTGTGGAGTCATGACATATTACTGGGATACATGACATTGTACTGGGAAGTCATGGCATTGTACTAGGGAGTCATGACATTGTACTGGGGAGTCATGACATTGTACTGGGGAGTCATGGCATTGTACTGGGAGTCATGGTATTGTACTGGGAGTCATGGCATTGTACAGGGAGTCATGGCATTGTACTGGGAGTCATGGCATTGTACTGGGAGTCATGGTCTTGTACTGGGAGTCATGGCATTGTACTGGGGAGTCATGACATTGTACTGGGGATTTATGACATTGTACTGGGGAGTCATGACATTGTACTGGGGAGTCATGGCATTGTACTGGGAGTCATGACATTGTACTGGGAGTCATGACATTGTACTGGGAGTCATGGCATTGTACTGGGGAGTCATGACATTGTACTGGGGATTTATGACATTGTACTGGGGAGTCATGACATTGTACTGGGGAGTCATGGCATTGTACTGGGAGTCATGACATTGTACTGGGAGTCATGACATTGTACTGGGAGTTATGGCATTGTACTGTGGAGTCATGACATTGTACTGGGGAGTCATGGCATTGTACTGGGAGTCATGGAATTGTACTGGGAGTCATGGCCTTGTACTGGGAGTCATGGCATTGTACTGGGAGTTATGGCATTGTACTGTGGAGTCATGGCATTGTACTGGGAGTCATGACATTGTACTGTGGAGTCATGGCATTGTACTGGGGAGTCATGACATTGTACTGGGAGTCATGACATTGTACTGGGGAATCATGGCATTGTACTGGGAGTTATGGCATTGTACTGTGGAGTCATGACTTTGTACTGTGGAGTCATGACATTGTACTGTGGAGTCATGGCATTGTACTGGGAGTCATGGCATTGTACTGGGAGGCATGACATTGTACTGGGAGTCATGGAATTGTACTGGGAGTCATGGCATTGTACTGGGGAGTCATGGCATTGTACTGGGAGTCATGGCATTGTACTGGGAGTCATGACATTGTACTGGGAAGTCATGACATTGTACTGGGGAGTCATGGAATTGTACTGAGAGTCATGACATTGTACTGGGGAGTCATGACATTGTACTGGGGATTTATGACATTGAACTGGGGAGTCATGGCATTGTACTGGGGAGTCATGACATTGTACTGGGAGTCATGGCATTGTACTGGGAGTCATGGCCTTGTACTGTGGAGTCATGACATTGTACTGTGGAGTCATGACATTGTACTGGGAGTCATGACATTGTACTGGGAGTCATGACATTGTACTGGGAGTCATGACATTGTACTGGGAGTCATGACATTGTACCAGGGAGTCATGGCATTGTACCTGTTGCACGCACGCTTACACTCGGTCAGCTGATCTCTAATGTCACCTGACCTCGCTAACTTTAAATCATCCATTAGGGCATCCACCAGGTCCAGTTTTATGTCAGCTAATTCCCCGGCTCGATCAGTCAGTCATTCTTCTTTATGTTCCATCCATCTAATGTTTCCTGTATGCTCCCTGTATGTTATCTGTAGGTTCCCTGTGTTTCACCAATCTAATGTTCCCTGTGTCCCACGAATCTAATGTTCCCTTTTGTTCTCTGTGTTCCACCCATCTAATGTTCCCTGTATGTTCCCTGTGTTCCACTCATCTTATGTTCCCTGTGTTCCACCAATCTAATGTTCCCTGTGTTCCACCAATCTAATGTTCCCTCTGTTCCACCAATCTAATGTTCCCTGTGTTGCACCCATCTTATGTTCCCTGTGTTCCACCAATCTAATGTTCCCTGTATGTTCCCTGTGTTCCCAGGATGATGTACTACATAGAGAGCATCGAGCGGAGAAAAAGTGAGGCGGGGAGTGTCATGGAGGTCACAACTTTTCTAGAAGATTCCTCCACACAGACCAGCCCGCTAACCATCGCAGAGGAACCATCATTTACCATCGCAGAGGAACCATCATTTACCATCGCAGAGGAACCATCATTTACCATCGCAGAGGAACCATCATTTACCATCGCAGAGGAACCATCATTTACCATCGCAGAGGAACCATCATTTACCATCGCAGAAGAACCATCCTTTAATTTGCCGACTCAGCAATTTTTGACTTATGCAGGTTCGAACACATTGCCGCCAAACATTGGTCGGGATGTCAGAAGTTGTGGGTTCAAAACCCACTTGAGCTCAAGTGCACTACTGACGACTTACGAAGTTCCAGACATTAGCACGAACAATCTGACGAACAACGTGCCGGCTCACGTGACAAACGTGCCGGCTCACGTGACAAACGTGCCAACTCACGTGACAAACGTGCCGGCTAACGTGACAAACGTACCGGCTCACGTGACCAACAACGTGCCGGCTCACGTGACGCACGTGCCGGCTCACGTGACAAACGTACCGGCTCACGTGACAAACGTGCCGGCTCACGTGACAAACGTACCGGCTCACGTGACAAACGTGCCGGCTCACGTGACCAACAACGTGCCGGCTAACGTGACAAACAACGTGCCGGCTCACGTGACAAACGTGCCGGCTCACGTGACAAACAACGTGCCGGCTCACGTGACAAACGTGCCGGCTCACGTGACAAACGTGCCGGCTCACGTGACAAACGTACCGGCTCACGTGACCAACAACGTGCCGGCTCACGTGACGCACGTGCCGGCTCACGTGACAAACGTACCGGCTCACGTGACAAACGTGCCGGCTCACGTGACAAACGTACCGGCTCACGTGACAAACGTGCCGGCTCACGTGACAAACAATCTGACCACGGAGAGACCAGCCACACAAGAGGACATGTGTGTTCAGGAGGACATTGAGGACAATAACGACGAGCACATGTCCTTGATTTAACACCACACACACGCTTACATACACCACACCATATACCACACCACACACCACACCATACACACCACACACATCTGAACACAACAGAACATCACTTAAACTGTTTAACTTACACACTAGTGCCTTCAGTATTTCCTTCAAGACATCGTTTAAACAATACTCTTTCTTAATGAGTTTTAATTGGTTCTATGCATATATATATATATATATATATATATATATATATATATATATATATAGGTTTGTGTTTGTATCTTCTTCGATGTATAGCGACGACTAGCATATATTCTAAAAATCTACTATCTATGTACCCCGGTAAATAAAACGTTAATCTTGACCTTCGATAGAGAAGTCTAGAAACAATGATGTACCTGACTGATTGAGAGACTGAATGATCGAGTGATTGACTTTTGAGATGTGTGTGACCCTAGCTTTTGTCGACCATCGACCAATGGAATGACCCTAGCCTACTGTTGGATGTTACGACTGACCAAACACCTTGCTAAATAAATCAAACATTTTTCTTTGATCAGTGTTTGATTTTTTGCATAGTTCATTGTTCTATGTCTCTACAGGATTATCTGCCCTGAAGAGTTTCACACTCGATATGTCATCGGTGTTCAAAGAGAAACAGAGTTTCTTCCAGGCATCTCTTGAACTATGACCCGACCCACGTGTCTGTAACTGACTTGAACTTTGACCCTATCCACGTGTCTGTAACTGACTTGAACTTTGACCCTATCCACGTGTCTGTAACTGACTTGAACTTTGACCCTATCCACGTGTCTGTAACTGACTTGAACTTTGACCCGAACCACGTGTCTGTAACTGGCTTGAACTTTGACCCTATCCACGTGTCTGTAACTGACTTGAACTTTGACCCGACCCACGTGTCTGTAACTGACTTGAACTTTGACCCGCTCCACCGTGTGTGCACCGGAGCGTGACCTCCAGTTGACGCACGATTGCCCACATTCAATGGCCGTCAACAAAATGGAACCTCGTCGATCTTAGGTCAATATCAAATCGATTTGCCAAGGCCGCGTTCACATCACTGCTGTTGATTACCTGTTTACGTGGGTCTAGAGCAGGGGTCTCCAAACTACGGCCCGCGGGCCGGATGCGGCCCGCGAGGTCATTTTATCCGGCCCGCGACGATCTTTTTGTCCACTGAATAAATGTTTGTTGGAAGTAGCTGAGGAGCTTTGCACAGAAAATTCAAAACAATTTTAAAATTGAACTTTGAAATTTGTATATATTTCTATATAAATTATATTTCGTTGGGGGGGGGGGGGCGACGACCCTGAAGAGATACCTTAAAGAAACTCTGGCCCCCGAACTGATATTTAATAGTTAATGCGGCCCTCGGGCTGAAAAGTTTGGAGACCCCTGGTCTAGAGGAAGGAAAACTCATTTCTGTCATTTTTTTCTTTGTTGTAGTAGGGTCTCCTCATCGTGACCAGAGTAGCTTACCTGTGAGTTTTGTTCAGCTGTGTTAATTACCTGTTACCTGAGTTATCTGTTACTTGAGTTACCTGTTTCTTGTGTTATCTATGAGAAAGTTACTTGTTAGTAAGAGTTACCGGTGTGAAAATTACCTGTGTGAAAGTTACCTTGTGAAAGTTACCTGTGTGAAAGTTACCTGCGATGTTACTTGAGTTACCTGTTTCTTGTGTTATCTATGAGAAAGTTACTTGTTAGTAAGAGTTACCTGTGTGAAAATTACCTGTGTGAAAGTTACCTTGTGAAAGTTACCTGTGTGAAAGTTACCTGCGAAGAAATTACCTGTGTGAAAGCAACCTCACCTGTTGTATAAACGAGTTACCTGGAAGAGCCCGTACCTCACGCTACTCCCCCCCCCCCCACCCACCCCCCCCCACCCCACCCCCACCTCCCGTGTGTGAAACCAGGCACTGAGCCACCTGAACGCGCCGTCCACCTGTTGGTTGTGGCACCGCCATAGAATCTCAGACTTCTAGTACGGTGTGCTTGGCCTGGAGCCGTTACACAGGTGATTTCTGGACCCACGGGGTAAGGTAAGGTAGGGTAGCCTGTGGTAGCCTGTGGTAGCCTGTGGTAGTCTTCAGGTAGCCTGTGGTAGTCTATGGTTGTCTTTAGGTAGCCAGTGGTAGCCTGTAGTAATCTAATATGTATCTTGTGAAAGCCTGTGGTAGCCTTCCGTTCCGTCTGTAAGTCTGTTTTTGGTCTTTCTGTCGGTCTGTAGGTCTGTATATGTGTAGGTCTGTCTGTAAGTCTGAATTTAGGTCAGTCTAATATGTCTATTTGTGTGTCTATAGGTCTGTGTCTGCCTGTGGGTCTCCCACTACTCACCCCCAGGGTCGGGCCGTCTGTTAAGACTACCCAGGGGTGACTGGGTGTGGCACGTGACGTCATAAGACAATCGTGTCGCTAGTGTAAGGGAGAAAACTCTTGTTGTTTGTTTACAGTTTACAGTTAGTCTATGTTTCAGTCTCCCCTTGATTGTGTCAGGTCATTATACAAAAATTAAACTAATTGAAGATTGAAGTCAGAAATAAAGCCATTATTTCAGGTTTCTTTTCACTATTAGATTACACTAGAATACCCGTCATCCCTTGGATAACTGTGGGTTTCGGGGGTCATCCATCAAAAAACATCACGTCTGTCACTCAGAGGCATAGCGAGCCTTCCCGGCGCCCGGGGACAAACTTTTCGATTTTAACCCCCCCCCCCAAGATTTCGATTTTCAACCCCCCCCCCTCAAACTTTTGATGTGCACCCCCTCCCCCCCCCCCACTCAAACTTTCGATTTGAACCCCCCTCAACCTTTCAATTTATTTTTCCAAACCATTTTGGCGCCCCAACATACGTCCCCCCGCCCCCCCCCCCTTCACTCCCCCCCCGCCTCCCCTCCCCCCCCCCCGCCTCCCCTTCCCCCCCCCGCCTCCCCTACCCCCCCCCCCCCCGCCTCCCCACCCGCCCCCCCCCCCCTCCTCGCTACGCTACTGCAGTGTCACTTATCGTCACAAAAACAGAGCCCACATTCAAAAATATGTTTCTTATCTTTTAAAAACACCGAAAACACCGATTTCGGACTATCCCTTCATATACTGACGTCACATGTGACCTACTCAACTCTACTTCACCTGCCCAGTGTCCCGCCAAGTCTCAGACAACATGTTTTTATCGTTTAAAAAACGATTCCAGCCGAGCATGTCTCTGACCACACTATCCTTTCATATGGTTAGGACAAAGAAACAGATGAACTCTACTTCACCTGCCCTGTATCCTGCCAAGTTCAGATAGGCAACTTTATCATTAACATCTAAAAAAAAAAAATTGAAAAAAAAAATCATTTTTTATCATTAACATCTAAAAAAAAAAAAAATTGAAAAAAAATATCATTGACATATTGGTCTAGAACCTGTACCACTGGCATGAGAGCGGACTACGCTACAAACTTAGCTATTTACTCCTGACGTCACAAATGAATTTTTATACTATACTTTGATGCAACTTGATTTCGAGCGTCTAGTCTAGAAGTAGTAACTTTCAAATTAAATTTTATCTTAAATTAGCCAAACAAAGATTTATATAAAATAATTAAGGCCTGAAATAGATTCTAGATGTATTAAGGCCTGAAATAGATTCTAGATGTAGAATTTACATTAAGTCTAGATTTAGAATTTACATTGAGTTTAGTGATCTAGATCTAGGCTAGATTCATAAATTTCCTTCGACATCTGATCTTTAGATCTAGAGAAATTTATTGTAAAACTAAATGAAAAAAGACAGTTGAAAATTGATATAAGTGTTGGAACGTAATAAATACAGCAAACGGACGTATTGTTAAAGTTATGACCGACAGAAAATTAGATTTAGAACGCGTTAAACTTTGGAATGGGAACACAATTTTCTTCGATAGGCGCCGCCATTTTATTGTACTAAAGAGTCAACAAAAAACTCTGACGTCACTATCAAGGGACGTCACTATCCCCACAAAGTTTATTCAAAGTATTAACATTTTTTAAAAAATACGGTTAATTTAACAATGAATAAATCAATAAATTAATTAACGTCTTTAAATAAATTTGTGATTAACAGTCTGTCTGCATTAAAAAATTATTCTCTACCTGCATACTATTTTACAGCTTTCCAGATAGAGCCGAACATATCAGGATACTTGATCAGGCAAACAAACAAATAAATATTCAAACATGTAAACAAACTTGACTTTTAGTAGTATATAGATGTATATCTCATACCTATATACCAACTACAAAAAAAATCACTTTCCCTAGCTTAAAGAGTAAATTAACAATTTGTTAAGTTACGGGTCTCTCGCTAGGGTATTTTGTTACTGTCACTTTCTAGATCAAGTGAGGCAAACTTGTCGCTTTCAGTTTGACATATCTAAGTATTGCTGTGTTCTTGTATCCCTGTGTTGACACATGTGTGTTGTGTGTAGTGTGTTGGCACAAATCTATGTTTACAATCACACGTACACTGCTGTGTGTTTGCTTCCTTCAAGTCACACAAAGTTTTTAACAAGATGTTTAACCAAACTTTACTAGACAGAAATATGTTACAGTAATAAAACATATCTTCCCCACTGAAGTGCTGACTATCTGTGACTTGATTTGCAGAAACTAACGCTAATTCTAACACAGTTAACTCATAGCTAGTGGTGGTGGTCTGTTAAACAGCTTTATCTAAGTTTATCTTTTTTTCTAGACTATATATATATATATATATATATATATATATATATATATATATATATATATATATATATATATATATATATATATATATATATATATATATATATATATATATATATATATGGGTGTGTGTGTAAACACGAAGGCCTACATTTCATTTACAGGAAGACAGATGATACTGAGCTAATTAAAATATTTCTCAATACTTTACAACACGGCATTCATTACCCAACTCCAGTTGGTAACACCGGTATGAAACCTTGCCCTACCCCCACTCTCATCCCCCTACCCCCTCCACCCCCACCCCCGTAGTTTGTATTGATCCCTGCACCTACCTTAACCCGTGACGCAGCTCATTAAACAAAGAAATGACAGTCAAGTCTGCTCTTGCTATTGTCCTCTCTACAGATCAATCAAAATGTATAGGCCTGCATATACCTGGCTGTATCTATATACCTGCATATACCTGGCTGTATCTATATACCTGCATATACCTGGCTGTATCTATATACCTGCATATACCTGGCTGTATCTATATACCTGCATATACCTGGCTGTATCTATATACCTGCATATACCTGGCTGTATCTATATACCTGCATATACCTGGCTGTATCTATATACCTGCATATACCTGGCTGTATCTATATACCTGCATATACCTGGCTGTATCTATATACCTGCATATACCTGGCTGTATCTATATACCTGCATATACCTGGCTGTATCTATAGAGCCTACTTGCCTGGTGTCTGAAGGCAATACAAGACAGACGTGTGTAGGTAAAGACCGGCATCCCTAACACTGACCACACCCCAACACAAACTGCCCCTAACACTGACCACACCCCAACACAAACTGCCCCTAACACTGACCACACCCCAACACAAACTGCCCCTAACACTGACCACACCCCAACACAAACTGCCCCTAACACTGCACACCCCCACACAAACTGCCCCTAACACTGACCACACCCCAACACAAACTGCCCCTAACACTGACCACACCCCCACACAAACTGTATTTAACACTGACCACACCCCCACACAAACTGCCCCTAACACTGACCACACCCCAACACAAACTGTCCCTAACACTGACCACACCCCAACACAAACTGCCCCTAACACTGCACACCCCCACACAAACTGCCCCTAACACTGACCACACCCCAACACAAACTGCCCCTAACACTGACCACACCCCCACACAAACTGCCCCTAACACTGACCACACCCCAACACAAACTGCCCCTAACACTGACCACACCCCAACACAAACTGCCCCTAACACTGACCACACCCCAACACAAACTGCCCCTAACACTGACCACACCCCAACACAAACTGCCCCTAACACTGACCACACCCCAACACAAACTGCCCCTAACACTGACCACACCCCAACACAAACTGCCCCTAACACTGACCACACCCCAACACAAACTGCCCCTAACACTGACCACACCCCAACACAAACTGCCCCTAACACTGACCACACCCCCACACAAACTGCCCCTAACACTGACCACACCCCAACACAAACTGCCCCTAACACTGACCACACCCCCACACAAACTGCCCCTAACACTGACCACACCCCAACACAAACTGCCCCTAACACTGACCACACCCCAACACAAACTGCCCCTAACACTGACCACACCCCAACACAAACTGCCCCTAACACTGACCACACCCCAACACAAACTGCCCCTAACACTGACCACACCCCCACACAAACTGCCCCTAACACTGACCACACCCCAACACAAACTGCCCCTAACACTGACCACACCCCCACACAAACTGCCCCTAACACTGACCACACCCCAACACAAACTGCCCCTAACACTGACCACACCCCCACACAAACTGTATTTAACACTGACCACACCCCCACACAAACTGCCCCTAACACTGACCACACCCCAACACAAACTGTCCCTAACACTGACCACACCCCAACACAAACTGCCCCTAACACTGACCACACCCCCACACAAACTGTATTTAACACTGACCACACCCCCACACAAACTGCCCCTAACACTGACCACACCCCAACACAAACTGTCCCTAACACTGACCACACCCCAACACAAACTGCCCCTAACACTGCACACCCCCACACAAACTGCCCCTAACACTGACCACACCCCCACACAAACTGCCCCTAACACTGACCACACCCCACACAAACTGCCCCTAACACTGACTACACCCCCACTCAAACTGCCCCTAACACTGACCACACCCCAACACAAACTGTATTTAACACTGACCACACCCCCACACAAACCAGCGCCCGGGGACAAACTTTCGATTTGCACCACCCCCCCCCCCCCCGCTCAAGATTTAGAATTCCCCCCCCCCCTCAAACTTTTGATTTGCACCCCCCCCCACCTCCACAAGATTTCGATTTGCACGCACCCCCACCCCCCTCAAACTTTCGATTTGCACCCCACCCCCTTCAAGATTTCGATTGGCAACCCCCCCCCCCTCAAGCTTACAATTTATTTTTCCAACCCATTTTGGCGCCCCCTAAGGTCGGCGCCCGGGGACTTATGTCCCTCGCATCCCCCGCCCCCGCCCCCCCCCCTCGTTACGCCTCTGCAAACTGCCCCAAACACTGACCACACGCCCACACAAACTGTATTTAACACTGACCACACGCCCACACAAACTGTATTTAACACTGACCACACCCCAACACAAACTGCCCCAAACACTGACCACACCCCTCTCTCTTATAGCAATCGACCGTCTCAAGAATTTGATAAAAGAAACTTCTAATAACTCGGTCACAGTTCTCAGGATATACGATCCGGCTGTGCTATAATTAGACACCCGATCTCTAGGGGTGCCAAACACGTGGTCACGTGCCGTTCCCTGAAGGCCGATTATTTGAAGGTCATGTTTATTCACAGGTCGATAGTTTTAGAAATCTAGAAGTTTCGAACTGACAAACACGTCAATATACACACAATACTTACAGTACTTGTCCCGAATAAACTAGCTCATCAACAAAACCAATGTTAAACGTGAACACGTCCAGCACAAATCGTCAGCAATCTAAAGTTCCCTGAATTGTTCCCTAAAGTTCCCTGGATTGTTCCCATCTTTTGGAAAAGTCATCATCAGGCTTACTTGATCTGTTTTCCTTTTCGTAAAGAACGGATGAAACTTTGGGCATCTTTGGGCATCTCTGGGCATCTTTGGGCATCCTTGGGCATATCTGGGCATTTCTAGGCGTCTTTGGGCATCATGTCTGGTCTAATCTGCCGGTCATTTGCTTGTCTTGGTGGTCAACCAATTCACTTCAACTGACGTGGTGGTCAACCAATTCACTTCAACTGACGTGGTGGTCAACCAATTCACTTCAACTGACGTGGTGGTCAACCAATTCACTTGAACTGACGTGGTGGTCAACCAATTCACTTCAACTGACGTGGTGGTCAACCAATTCACTTCAACTGACGTGGTGGTCAACCAATTCACTTCAACTGACGTGGTGGTCAACCAATTCACTTCAACTGACGTGGTGGTCAACCAATTCACTTCAACTGACGTGGTGGTCAACCAATTCACTTCAACTGACGTGGTGGTCAACCAATTCACTTCAACTGACGTGATGGTCAGTCAACCAATTCACTTCAACTGACGTGATGGTCAGTCAACCAATTAACTTCAACTGACGTGATGGTCAGTCAACCAATTAACTTCAACTGACGTGATGGTCAGTCAACCAATTAACTTCAACTGACGTGATGGTCAGTCAACCAATTAACTTCAACTGACGTGATGGTCAGTCAACCAATTAACTTCAACTGACGTGATGGTCAGTCAACCAATTCACTTCAACTGACGTGATGGTCAGTCAACCAATTCACTTCAACTGACGTGATGGTCAGTCAACCAATTCACTTCAACTGACGTGATGGTCAGTCAACCAATTCACTTCAACTGACGTAATGGTCAGTCAACCAATTCACTTCAACTGACGTGATGGTCAGTCAACCAATTCACTTCAACTGACGTGATGGTCAGTCAACCAATTCACTTCAACTGACGTGATGGTCAGTCAAGAACTTCACTTCAACTGACGTGATGGTCAACCAATTCACTTCAACTGACGTGATGGTCAGTCAACCAATTCACTTCATCTGACGTGATGATCAGTCAACCAATTCACTTCAACTGACGTGATGGTCAGTCAACCAATTCACTTCAACTGACGTGATGGTCAGTCAACCAATTCACTTCAACTGACGTAATGGTCAGTCAACCAATTCACTTCAACTGACGTGATGGTCAGTCAACCAATTCACTTCAACTGACGTGATGGTCAGTCAACCAATTCACTTCAACTGACGTGATGGTCAGTCAAGAACTTCACTTCAACTGACGTGATGGTCAACCAATTCACTTCAACTGACGTGATGGTCAGTCAACCAATTCACTTCAACTGACGTGATGGTCAGTCAACCAATTCACTTCAACTGACGTGGTGGTCAGTCAACCAATTCACTTCAACTGACGTGGTGGTCAGTCAACCAATTCACTTCAACTGACGTGGTGGTCAGTCAACCAATTCACTTCAACTGACGTGGTGGTCAGTCAACCAATTCACTTCAACTGACGTGATGGTCAGTCAACCACTTCACTTCAACTGACGTGAAGGTCAACCAATTCACTTCAACTGACGTGATGGTCAGTCAACCACTTCACTTCAACTGTCGTGATGGTCAGTCAACCAATTCACTTCAACTGACGTGATGGTAAACCAATTCACTTCAACTGACGTGGTGGTCAGTCAACCAATTCACTTCAACTGACATGGTGGTCAACCAATTCACTTCAACTGTCGTGATGGTCAGTCAACCAATTCACTTCAACTGTCGTGATGGTCAGTCAACCAATTCACTTCAACTGACTTGATGGTCAGTCAACCAATTCACTTCAACTGACGTGATGGTCAGTCAACCAATTCACTTTAACTGTCGTGGTGGTCAGTCAACCACTTCACTTCAACTGACTAGATGGTCAGTCAACCAATTCACTTCAACTGACGTGATGGTCAGTCAACCAATTCACTTCAACTGTCGTGGTGGTCAGTCAACCACTTCACTTCAACTGACGTGATGGTCAATGTGTGTGTGTGTGTGTTGTTGCCGTCTGGTAACATCAAGAAAAAGGTAGGCCGGGTCAAAGGTCGTCAGAAAAAACTTCCTTTATTGTTACATCATCTGTTATGACGTCATAGACCTTCCTGGCATCTTACTTCCGCTACCAGAAAAAAAATCAGCCGTCAGATTCGAGGCGTGTTTGACCTATCGGCGCATGCGTGACCTCTCTGTCTGGTTCCAGTCACAGGTAGATGGTCGTCTGTCTAGGCTAGGGTATTTACCTGTACGTCTGTCGGCTTGGGTATTTACCTGTACACCTGCCGGCTTGGGTACTTACCTGTATATCTGCAGGTGTAGGTACTTACCTGTACACCTGCAGGTGTAGGTACTTACCTGTACACCTGCAGGTGTAGGCACTTACCTGTACACCTGCAGGTGTAGGTACTTACCTGTACACCTGCAGGTGTAGGTACTTACCTGTACACCTGCAGGTGTAGGTACTTACCTGTACACCTGCAGGTGTAGGTACTTACCTGTACGTCTGCAGGTGTAGGTACTTACCTGTACACCTGCAGGTGTAGGTACTTACCTGTACACCTGCAGGTGTAGGTACTTACCTGTACGTCTGCAGGTGTAGGTACTTACCTGCATATCTGCAGGTTAGGTACTTACCTGTACGTCTGCCGGCGTGGGTACTTACCTGTACACCTGCCGACGTAAGTACTTACCTGTACGTCTGTAGGTTAGGTACTTACCTGTACGTCTGCCGGCTTGGGTACTTACCTGTACACCTGCCGGCTTGGGTACTTACCTGTACACCTGCCGGCTTAGGTACTTACCTGTATGTCCGCAGGTTAGGTACTTACCTGTACGTCTGCCGGCTTGGGTACTTACCTGTACACCTGCCGGCTTAGGTACTTACCTGTACACCTGCCGGCTTAGGTACTTACCTGTATGTCTGCAGGTTAGGTACTTACCTGTACACCTGCCGGCTTAGGTACTTACCTGTATGTCTGCAGGTTAGGTACTTACCTGTACACCTGCCGGCTTAGGTACTTACCTGTATGTCTGCAGGTTAGGTACTTACCTGTACACCTGCCGGCTTAGGTACTTACCTGTATGTCTGCAGGTTAGGTACTTACCTGTACAACTGCCGGCTTAGGTACTTACCTGTATGTCTGCAGGTTAGGTACTTACCTGTACACCTGCCGGCTTGGGTATTTACCTTCAGGTTAATCAGGTTGACCTGTCATTGATTGATTTAGTTGACCTGTTAGACTCACATCAATCTCGGTCTTGTTGTCTTTGGGTTCTAAACCTCAGTTAATTCTCTATTGAACTTTCTATTGCACCTTTTATTGCACCTTTTATTGCACTTTTTCTTGCACTTTCTAGCCCATGTGAGAAACAACCTGGCACGTCAAGTTTAATGGTCTAAAAATAGCCCGGCTCATCAGACACGTCACCATAAAACTAACCGTTTCTTCCCGCCTATTGTTGAGACGCCGGCGAAAACCTTCTCTGATCTAACAATCGGCAATCAATTTCAGTCACGTGACTCCGAAAACCAATCGCAGCGGCCGAGATCTAGTATCTACATCCGGGTGCTTGGTGAGAGAAAGGCCCAGGGGAAGGAACTCTCATTTCTCCTATCTGCTGCCAGAGTGACCGGCAGTGCTGACTTTTGCTGGCATGCTGCTCTGATTGCGTCACAGCTGTGATTACGTCACACACTGACCACCATGGGATCGGGGGCGTCGACCACACCCAAGGCGGAGAAACCTGGCAGGGGGCCGGAGGACCTGGCCAAAAAGAGGGTAAGTCGGGTTAGAGTTAAGGTTCGTTCATGGCCCGCACATCAGGGGAACTAGAAGTCGGGTTAGAGTTAAGGTTCGTTCATGGTCTGCACGTCATGGGAACTAGAAGTCGGGTTAGAGTTAAGGTTCGTTCATGGTCTGCACGTCAGGGGAACTAGAAGTCGGGTTAGAGTTAAGGTTCGCTCATGGCCTGCACGTCAGGGGAACTAGAAGTCGGGTTAGAATTAAGGTTCGTTCATCGCCTGCACGTCAGGGGAACTAGAAGTCGGGTTAGAGTTAAGGTTCGTTCATGGCCCGCACATCAGGGGAACTAGAAGTCTGGTTAGAGTTAAGGTTCGTTCATGGCCCGCACGTCATGGGAACTAGAGTCACCGCCCTTTGATCAGCGCTGTGTGACGTCACACACTATTACAGATGAGCTAAAGAAGATCGATCACGATAAAAAAAAATCAATAATCGAACCGTGTTAAACCCCCAACCCCTTCCTCGTGGTAGTTTCCGGTTTCTAGTGAACCCCAGCCTTGACCTTGGTGACTGCTGGTGTAGAGTTACAGGCAGGTGACTTCAACAGTCAGAGGGCGACAGTCATGTCATAGTGGCTTGACTTAAGTCAACGGCAGAGGGCGACAGTCATGTCATAGTGGCTTGACTTAAGTCAACGGCAGAGGGCGACAGTCATGTCATAGTGGCTTGACTTAAGTCAACGGCAGAGGGCGACAGTCATGTCATGGTGGTTTGACTTAAGTCAACGGCAGAGGGCGACAGTCATGTAATGGTGGCTTGACTTAAGTCAACGGCAGAGGGCGACAGTCATGCCATAGTGGCTTGACTTAAGTCAACACGGCAAGCTCGTGAGTGCTTGTGTGACTTTGTGTGACTCTGTGTGGCTCTGTGTGGCTCTGTGTGACTTTGTGTGGCTCTGTGTGACTTATGTGCATGTAATCTGAGTGCTATTTTGATGTGCTATTTTGATGTGTTATTACCAACTAACCCAAATTAATATTGGTGACACAACCATTTGCATTAACAGTTTGGTGTGATGTTGTGTAATCATTACGATCACAAGCGTGATGTTATGTAAAGATGTATAGTAAAATTTGTGTTTGTAGTTGGTGTTAGGGTTAGAAGAGAATTTCACATCCAAAGCTACTTATGTCCTTAGGGCTTCAAATATGTCCCTTACACTTGCAAAATTCAGCCAGTCTACACTTACAGCATTTAGTCAGTCTACACTTGTAACATTTAGTCAGTCTACACTTGCAACATTTAGTCAGTCAACACTTACAACATTTAGTTAGTCAACACTTACAACATTTAGTCAGTCAACACTTACAACATTTAGTCAGTCATGTCTATACTTACAACATTTAGTCAGTCAACACTTACAACATTTAGTCAGTCATGTCTATACTTACAACATTTAGTCAGTCAACACTTACAACATTTATTCAGCCAACACTTACAACATTTAGTCAGTCATGTCTATACTTACAACATTTAGTCAGTCAACACTTGCAACATTTAGTCAGTCTACACGTACAGCATTTAGTCGGTCTACACTTGCAACATTTAGTCAGTTATGTCTATATTTACAACATTTAGTCTGTCATGTCTACACTTACAACATTTAGTCAGTCAACACTTACAACATTTAGTCAGTCAATACTTACACCATTTAGTCAGTCAACACTTGCAACATTTATTCCGTTTACACCACGATGTTGTTGTTTTGAGTTAAGTCTAAATGGCTAGCGCCCAAACAACCTGCCATTAATCATTGAGCAGGAAGTCTCCAGATAAAACACTTTGATCAACATAAGTAAGACACGCACATATTTATGTCATTCATATATTTGTAAGAGCGAGATAGCGGCTGACAGAGGTATTGATTGGCCTGCTAGATCACAACAATTAGGGTTTAAATCAAACAAGTAATCGATAACCTCACGATCGATTAATGCAGGCTTCAACGTGAGAACTGTCCTCTAGTTTATAGGACACAGTCCTGTTCTAGGACACACTCACACCCCACCAACATCCCCACCCACACCAGTCGCCAATCACACTCACACCCCACCACTCCCCCCACCTTATCCGTGGGTGTTTTGTTGTGTGTGACACATGTGCGCCAATGTTTGTCCTGAAGTGGCAG
This sequence comes from Physella acuta, assembly GCF_028476545.2. NCBI lineage: Eukaryota > Metazoa > Mollusca > Gastropoda > Physidae > Physella > Physella acuta. Next base: position 536,874 of record NW_026731744.1, on the reverse strand, counting down.
TTGATTGGTTAACATTGTTGTATCACCAGATGTCGCTTCACACTTCCGTCTCACACTACCACAAGAGCCAAGCCCCGCCCCCTCCCGCTCCTCCCCTCAGCAGAAAACATGAGATCTTCAAGGAGGGGGAGGGAAAGGAGGTGGAACAGCACGTTAGCAACGTGAGTAGAATCTGACTTGTGGACACACAGGTGGTCAGACAGGTGGTTAGACAGGTGGACAACAGATGGACAGACAGGTGAACAGACAGGTGGACAGACAGGTGGACAGACAGGTGGACAGACAGGTGAACATACAGGTGGACAGACAGGTGGGCAGACAGGTGGACAGACAGGTGAACAGACAGGTGAACAGACAGGTGAACAGACAGGTGGACAGACAGGTGAACAGACAGGTGGACAGACAGGTGAACAGACAGGTGAACAGACAGGTGAACAGACAGGTGGACAGACAGGTGAACAGACAGGTGGACAGACAGGTGGACAGACAGGTGAACAGACAGGTGGACAGACAGGTGGACAGACAGGTGGACAGACAGGTGGACAGACAGGTGGTCAGAGAGAGATACAGCTGCTTATTAAAAAGTGCCCCTATGTCTGACTCCAGCTGAAGCCGGAGATGAACTATGGGACCTTCAAGGAGCTGGTCCAGTACCTGACCGGGCCTGACCACTGGTCAGACGTTGACCGACTCCGCTCCATCTTTCGCTGGGTCACGTCAGTCAATGTTTTCAATGTCAAGGTAACGTGTGCTTGAGTGTAGAGTTTGAGTGGAGCTTAAGGTGAGAGTGGAGCTCAAGGTTAGAGCTTAAGTTTAGAGCTGAAGGTTAGAGCTTAAGGTTAGAGCTTAAGATGAGAGTAGAGCTTAAGGTTAGAATAGAGCTTAAGGTTAGAGTAGAGCTAACCGTTAGAGCTTAAGGTTAGAACTTAAGGTTAGAGCAGAGCTTAGGGTTAGAGTAGAGATTAAGGTTAGAGCTTAATGTTATAGTAGAGCTTAAGGTTAGCGTAGAGCTTAAGGTTAGAGTTGAATCCAAGGGTCCCTGTTGGGTTACCCTTGTCCTCACTATTGCTGACGTCACTAACCGCCTGATCAACCCTGTCCGCAGGTTGAGCGCCAACCCCCAGCCAACTCCCCCATGGACTACTTCCTGAAGATACAAAACAACGCGGGAAACCACGCCCACCTTTTAGCCGGCCTCTGTCAGTAAGTCTTTTGTCATGACGTCAGATTGTCATTTCCTGCTGTCATGTCTGTCCTGAGACTAACCCCCCCCCCCCACTCTATCACGTGACAGACTGGCCAACATCCCCTGCACCATCCTGAACGGGGTCAACAAGAGCGCCGCCTACGAGTGCGGCAAGCGCGTGGACCGCTCGCGCATGTCCGCCCAGTGGAACGCTGTCTACGTCAGCAACAGCTGGAGGTTCATTGACGCTTTCTGGGCCAGCTCGTGTGTCGTCGGCAAAAAGTCAGGTCAGTTGGGGTCAGTTGGGGTCAGTACAGATGGCCAAATGTCAGGTCAGTTGGGGTCAAGGTCAGTTGGGGTCAGTTGGGGTCTCAGGTCATTCGGGGTTAAGGTCAGTTGGGGTCTCAGGTCAGTTGGGGTTAAGGTCAGTCGGGGTCAAGGTCAGTTGGGGTCTCAGGTCAGTTGGGGTCTCAGGTCATTCGGGGTCTTAGGTCAGTTGGGGTCTCAGGTCAATTGGGGTCAGTTGGGGTCTTAGGTCAGTTGGGTTCTCAGGTCAGTTGGGGTCTCAGGTCAGTTGGGGTCTCAGGTCAGTTGGGGTCAGTTGGGGTCTTAGGTCAGTTGGGGTCTCAGGTCAGTTGGGGTCTCAGGTCAGTTGGGGTTAAGGTCAGTTGGGTTCTCAGGTCAGTTGGGGTCTCAGGTCAGTTGGGGTCTCAGGTCAGTTGGGGTTTCAGGTCAGTTGGGGTCTCAGGTCAGTTGGGGTCTCAGGTCAGTTGGGGTCTCAGGCCAGTTGGGGTCTCAGGTCAGTTGGGGTCTCAGGTCAGTTGGGGTTAAGGTCAGTTGGGGTCTTAGGTCAGTTAGGGTTTCAGGTCAGTTGGGGTGTAACGGACACCAATCTATCAGCCAGATAGATGGCGAACGCTCCCGGATTCGTTTAACTGATTACACACAGATGGCGACAAGCCTAAATAAAAGAAAGTTGACACACTAGCTCGCTAGGACTCGTAATTGATGTCTAGGGGAAACACTAGAGAAACTAATGATGCCAACAAAACATTTAATCTGCATATAACTTGTAATGAGTGTACAAAGTAGTGGCAGAACACTAGATTTATACAGGAATAAAAATAGATTCACAGAATGAACAAAACCCAACTTACAATTCGTGGGAAAAAATAATATGATACACTATCACAGCTTTTAACACTTCAGAAAATCACCACAGTATACACATCACTGCTATAAGCATAAAGAATTACTTAACCACAAGTAATATAATATTATGCTACTTAAACAACTTAGTACTAAACGGCAACACACAGGGCTTATGACTCTCGACGACGTCTGATCAAAATGAACTGCCTCGAAACGCCTGTGCGCAGTCTATTTATAGACTTAGGTAACATGGAAGGTCACCTTCAAATCATCAGACCATTGGTTGGGGTGGTCATCTGGTCTGAATCAATCAATCATCTCTTGATGGAAAATTTCTGAGTCTAAGACTCTCTTAGTAAGACAGCGGAAAAAACCGGTCATTGTACCACAGACCATATATGGTAAGGTAACAAATGTAACTAAAAATAACCAGACCTAAGTAGGTCACAGGGGTCTCAGGTCAGTTGGGGTCAAGGTCAGTTGGGGTCTCAGGTCAGTTGGGGGTCTCGGGTCAGTTGGGGTCAGTTGGGGTCAGTACAGATGGCCAAATGTCAGGTCAGTCGGGGTCAGTTCAGATGGCCAAAAGTAAGTCCGTTGAGGTCAGCTCAAATGGCTAAAAAGTCAGGTGAGCTGTTGTGAGCTTAGTTTTCCAGCTCGTATGTTGCCCATTGAGCTCCTGACCTGAGTTGACCTCTGCCCGCAGGTGAGTGGACCTTGATGGACTCAGACGGCGAGTTGGTCGAGGCGGACGAGGACCAGAACGAGGGGGAAACGCTGCACCGGATCAACGAGTTCTACTTCCTGCCGGACGCCGACCAGTTCATCTGGACACACTTCCCAGACGACAGCCGGTGGCAGCTGCTCCAACATCCGGTCACCTTGGCCGAGTTTGAAGAACACTACTACGTCAGAGAACGTTTTCACATTTTAGGTTCGTGTCACCTTACTATTTCCATCGTGATATATATATATATCTATATCTATATATATATATATATATATATATATATATATATATATATATATATATATATATATATATATATATATATATATATATATATATATATATATATATATATATATATATATATATATGGATATCCACACCGTCCAGAAACGCGGACAGTTCGTATCCCAAGGTCTCAATGCTGTAGCTACAAAAAAAAAGTCTTTGAAACGTCCCCCAATAGCACTTTGCGAGTTGGTCTAAAAGGTCTCTGAGACGCTCCACTGTCTGAATAGCTTCATTGTGTCGGCTCTTAGTTCCATTATAGAGACTTTACAAGAAAATTCGAAATCGATGGCTTTACAATGTGACTGGTGACATTACTATCAGAATGTGACGACATTACCATCTGAACGTGACTGACGACATTACCATCAGAATAGCTGGGCTGAGACCTCGGTATGTGAGGGCACGTTAGTGGCTGGAGTTGACTCTAACCCAAACCCTGGGGTGGGGTTTATCACTTTCTGTTCTTGAGTTTAACAAGTCACGTGATCAGGTCATGTATCACAGTTCACGCCCTTTATACCTGCTACAGGTGTGCCATGACCTTTCTACTTGTTCCAGGTCCGTCTACCTGTTGCCTGTCACTACCTGTCTACCTGTCGCCTGTCACTACCTGTCTACCTGTTACCTGTCACTACCTGTCTACCTGTCGCCTGTCACTACCTATCTACCTGTCGCCTGTCACTACCTATCTACCTGTCGCCTGTCACTACCTGTCTACCTGTTACAGGCCTGTCACTACCTGTCTACCTGTCGCCTGTCACTACCTATCTACCTGTCGCCTGTCACTACCTGTCTACCTGTTGCCTGTCACTACCTGTCTACCTGTTGCCTGTCACTACCTGTCTACCTGTTGCCTGTCACTACCTGTCTACCTGTTGCCTGTCACTACCTGTCTACCTGTTGCAGGTATGTCCAACATCGCCTCCACCAAGCTGAAGTGTGTGGCGGAGACAAAAGACGGGGAAGTAGAGTTTTGTTTCGGCCTGCCGGCAGAGCGTAGCGGCAACTTCCGGTTCAAGTACATGCTGTACCGGTCCAAGCAGGATGTGGGTGAGAACCGGGTGGATTTGTTCCTGGACCGGTTCGTCCTGTTTGAGCAAAGGGAGGACGTGCTGAGGTTCGCCCTCAGGTTCCCCATCAAGGGCAGCTTCAAGCTGGACATCTACGGCCTTGACCTCACCGACGGGGATGTGTTTGACCTCTGCTGCACGTACATCATCAACTGCCCGCAGGCCAAGAAGAACTGCATGCCGCTGCCAGACTGCCCGCCCCTGGGGTGGGGTCCGGTGGCCGAGACCCGGGCAGCTGGCCTGAAGCCCCTGACCCACAAGCAGGCGGAGGTGAGCTCCAAGGACGGGTTTGTTGAGATCCGGCTGGGCAAGGAGCGAGCCCTGGCCTTCCACCAGATGCTCAAACACGCCGTCCTGGACGAGGCGACGCTGAGCAAGTACGTGGTCACGGAGCTGGACAGCGAGCAGGCGGTCATCTACCTGCGCCTGCCGCAGAACGGCGAGTACGCCCTCAAGCTGTTCGCCCAGGGGCTGGAGGACGAGGGCGCGGCGCCCAACGTCTTGAACTACTTGATCAACTGCAGCGGCGCGGACAGCGGTCAGCCCTTCCCTAACCTGGCCAGCGGACAGCTGGGCCGGCATCAGATGAACAGCGACAAGTACGGGGTCAAGGCCGTGACCCACCCCAACGGCATGTTGGAGGCCAAGGACGGGAAGTTGAGTGTGGCCTTCACCTCTGACCCGGATGTTGAGCTGGTGTGTGAGCTGCACACGAATGACGGCAGGGCGGCGAGCAAGATGACGTCAGCGGTCAGCAATAAAAACGGCAAGTGGACGTTTGACCTTGACCTGCCTGTGAAGGGTGAGTACTCACTCAACGTGTTTGCGCGGCGGAAAGGTGAGCAAGGTCAGATCCACAGCGTGCACACCTACCTGGTGCGGTCAGCCGGCAGGGATGGTGGTGGTGATGACGTAGATGGTGTTGGTGACGTCAACGTGGTCATCCCTACAGAGACAGTGGAGACCAGCGACAGTGAGGTGAGGGGGCGGGGTGTGTGGACCCTGGGGGGTAGGGGTGGGGTGTGTGGACCCTGGGGGGCAGGGGTGTGTGGACCCTGGGGGGCAGGGGTGTGTGGACCCTGGGGGGCAGGGGTGTGTGGACCCTGGGGGGCAGGGGTGTGTGGACCCTGGGGGGCAGGGGTGTGTGGACCCTGGGGGGCAGGGGTGTGTGGACCCTGGGGGGCAGGGGTGTGTGGACCCTGGGGGGTAGGGGTGGGGTGTGTGGACCCTGGGGGGCAGGGGTGTGTGGACCCTGGGGGGCAGGGGTGTGTGGACCCTGGGGGGCAGGGGTGTGTGGACCCTGGGGGGCAGGGGTGTGTGGACCCTGGGGGGCAGGGGTGGGGTGTGTGGACCCTGGGGGGCAGGGGTGTGTGGACCCTGGGGGGCAGGGGTGTGTGGACCCTGGGGGGCAGGGGTGGGGTGTGTGGACCCTGGGGGGCAGGGGTGTGTGGACCCTGGGGGGCAGGGGTGGGGTGTGTGGACCCTGGGGGGCAGGGGTGTGTGGACCCTGGGGGGCAGGGGTGTGTGGACCCTGGGGGGCAGGGGTGTGTGGACCCTGGGGGGCAGGGGTGGGGTGTGTGGACCCTGGGGGGTAGGGGTGGGGTGTGTGGACCCTGGGGGGCAGGGGTGTGTGGACCCTGGGGGGCAGGGGTGTGTGGACCCTGGGGGGCAGGGGTGGGGTGTGTGGACCCTGGGGGGCAGGGGTGTGTGGACCCTGGGGGGCAGGGGTGTGTGGACCCTGGGGGGCAGGGGTGTGTGGACCCTGGGGGGCAGGGGTGGGGTGTGTGGACCCTGGGGGCAGGGGTGGGGTGTGTGGACCCTGGGGGGCAGGGGTGTGTGGACCCTGGGGGGCAGGGGTGTGTGGACCCTGGGGGGCAGGGGTGTGTGGACCCTGGGGGGTAGGGGCGGGGTGTGTGGACCCTGGGGGGCAGGGGTGGGGTGTGTGGACCCTGGGGGGCAGGGGTGTGTGGACCCTGGGGGGCAGGGGTGTGTGGACCCTGGGGGGCAGGGGTGTGTGGACCCTGGGGGGCAGGGGTGGGGTGTGTGGACCCTGGGGGGCAGGGGTGGGGTGTGTGGACCCTGAGGGGTAGGGGCGGGGTGTGTGGACCCTGGGGGGCAGGGGTGGGGTGTGTGGACCCTGGGGGGTAGGGGTGGGGTGTGTGGACCCTGGGGGCAGGGGTGTGTGGACCCTGAGGGGTAGGGGCGGGGTGTGTGGACCCTGGGGGGCAGGGGTGGGGTGTGTGGACCCTGGGGGGCAGGGGTGTGTGGACCCTGGGGGGCAGGGGTGTGTGGACCCTGGGGGGCAGGGGTGGGGTGTGTGGACCCTGGGGGGCAGGGGTGTGTGGACCCTGGGGGGCAGGGGTGTGTGGACCCTGGGGGGCAGGGGTGGGGTGTGTGGACCCTGGGGGGCAGGGGTGTGTGGACCCTGGGGGGCAGGGGTGTGTGGACCCTGGGGGGCAGGGGTGTGTGGACCCTGGGGGGCAGGGGTGGGGTGTGTGGACCCTGGGGGGCAGGGGTGTGTGGACCCTGGGGGGCAGGGGTGTGTGGACCCTGGGGAGACAGGGGTGTGTGGACCCTGGGGGGCAGGGGTGTGTGGACCCTGGGGGGTAGGGGTGGGGTGTGTGGACCCTGGGGAGACAGGGGTGTGTGGACCCTGGGGGGCAGGGGTGTGTGGACCCTGGGGGGTAGGGGTGGGGTGTGTGGACCCTGGGGAGACAGGGGTGTGTGGACCCTGGGGGGTAGGGGCGGGGTGTGTGGACCCTGGGGGGCAGGGGTGTGTGGACCCTGGGGAGACAGGGGTGGGGCGGGGGGGTGAGGGCCATGTTTGTGGTGGAGGGAGATGTCTTTATCGTGTGTGTGATGTTGTTGTTGTTGTTGTTGTTGTTGTTGTTGTTGTTGTTGGAGCTACACGAACTAAATGAAAAACGTTCATTTTTTAGCTACACAAGTTCAAGGTAACAGCACGTCTTTTACCCGTGCATATTCTAGCTCTACCTGTATGCTGCTGTTGTTGACTGTCTCCAGTCTACCTGTATGCTGCCCATTTAATCCCCTGTTTTACCTGTATGCTTCTCGTGTGTCGACTTACTGCCCCCTGTTTATGTTGCACGTCTGATGAGTGACGTCTGGGTGTTGTCTAGATGGAGACACCCCCACATTTCTCGCTGCTGTGGTTTATCTCTTCACAAACCCGAGCCCTAACGTGGCCCGCTAGAGCCGACTAGAAAACAAACGTCAGCCCAGCGCTCATTAAAAACACATTAAACTCGATTGAATACATTGACGGGACGTTCAAATCAATACAGTCGATAAAATCGATAGGTCATGTGACAAACGACTCGGGTAAATGTTGACCTGTATGTATCGCATCATGGGAGGAAAGCTAGGTGACCTACATTCCATCCAGTGACGTCACTAGATCAGGTCCAAGGACGTCACTAGCCTAGGTTATACCCCTCTCCCCTATACCAACAACTACGTGTATGATAAACTAAAGCTAAAGGCATGATGGTGTCACCCCGAATGGTGTCATCCCGAATGGTGTCACCCTGTGTCTCATGATGTACTGAACTTGAATACGTTTATAAAGTATTACCAGTCAGCCGTTCTGATTAAATATAGACATATTTCGTTTTGGTGTCACCCCCTACCTTGTATGGTGTCACCTGGCGCTATCCTCACCACCCTCCCCTCCCCTATTGATCCCATCATGACCACCCAGATAAACTGTTTACTTCCGGTCGCACAAAGTACAAAGTGTCCTGTCGTGTGGCATCGTGAGCACATGCTGCATGCCGTGTGTGTGTGTGCCCTACTTGTGTGTGTGTGTCCTACTTATGTGTGTGCCCTACTTGTGTGTGTGTCCTACTTATGTGTGTGTGTCCTACTTATGTGTGTGCCCTACTTGTGTGTGTGTGTGTCCTACTTATGTGTGTGCCCTACTTGTGTCTGTGTGCCCTACTTATGACCTAGTTTGTGTATACCACATCAGTGGGTCGCTACTAATTAGCTAATTAGCTCTGATAACTAAGTTCATATTTCTGGCAGTGTTTAAATGATGACGTCATTATAACATGTTTAAGGTGGGTTGGGGGGGGGGGGGGGGTCAAGTGCTGCTTTCTGATTGGCCAGCTAACAAATAGTGTCCGGCTAAAATATCGAGTGCTGTTTTATTAGATGAAAAATAATTTAGATCCTTGACCTAGTTTCCCGTTGTCTAGGTGATGATCCCCGTCCCCCCGGGCTGCAGGCGAGCGGTGGCTGCCGTACACAGGAGGAACGGGAACGACGCCCCTGACCCCAACCAGATCGAGTTCATCTCGGCAGACGACATGGACCTGGTCAAGGTCAAGCTCAAGGACTACGGCGAGTACATGCTCAACTTGTACAAAGTGGACGAGAACGCTAATGTGGTGAGTGGAAGTTAGATCACTCTTGTATATCTTACGTGTACAAAGTGGACGAGAACGCTAATGTGGTGAGTGAAAGTTAGATCACTTGAGGATATCTTACGTGTACAAAGTGGACGAGAATGTTAATGTAGTAGATCATTTGTTCAAGATTTGACATGAAGGTTTATGTTAGGCTTAAATTTAGAAAGATTAAGTCACATACCAATACCATCGCCACACAACATTGTCATACAACATCACACAACATCACACAACATCACACAATATCACACAACATCACACAACATCACACAACATTACACAACATCACACACTATCACACACCATCACACAACATCACACAACATCACACAACATCATAACATCACACAACATCATAACATCACACAACATCACACACCACACCTGTCAGTCACACCTGTCAGTGACTGACCTTGAAATGTTACCTGATCCGCAGGTGGAGAACGTGGCCAAGTACCAGATCAACCGACGCCGACCTGGCGAGCTCTACAACAACAACATCAGCACCATCATGGACGACATCAAGCCCAGCAGACAAGACACTGATGACGTCAAGATGGGCGGGACTGAAGGTCAGCCAATCGCGTGTCACTTTACAAATTACATTAGCAGAACGATCAGATGTTCTCACATCTCAATAGATTGGGTCTAGATTGAGTTGGATAGAAACACGAGGTTTTAGCGACCAGTTGACCTGGTTTCTTTGTACACGTGTACAAGTTAGTGTACACAACAATGTCATAGTCATACCTAAAGTGTCATTTTGTTCAAGATTTGAGATGAAGGCTAACCTTTGACCTCTTGATTTCCCCTCGACCAATCAGAAGACAACAAACGGCTGGCCAGGAAGAACGTGCAGAACGCCCTTGACCTTAAAGACCAGCGCCGTCTGGAAGAAGCCGTCCAGAAGTTTCTTGAGACGGGTATCGATACCAACGATCCGCTGCTGGTCAAGGCCAAACAACAACTGGACATCATGAAGGCCAAAGCTGGTGGGTGGTATACTGTACACATGGTACACATAGTACACACAGTACACATGGTACACATAGTACACATAGTACACGCAGTACACACTGTACACACTGTACACATTGTACACATGGTACACATAGTACACATGGTACACATAGTACACATGGTACACATTGTACACACTGTACACACTTTACATAATGTACACGTGGTCTGTTGCTATACAGCCTACACGGTGTGGGAGATTGTAAAGTTGTGTGAGGTAGTGTGTGGTTGTGTGAGGTTGTGTGTGATTGTGTGAGGTTGTGTTAGGTTGTTAGGTTGTGTGTGATTGTGAGTTTGTGTGATCGTGTGTGATTGTGTGAGCTTATGTGAGGTTGTGTGAGGTGGTGTGTGATCGTGTGGAGTGTGGGCCTATGTGAGGTTGTGTTGACGTCTCCTCCCCCCTCCCCACCCCCAGAGCTGGTCGAGGCCACACAGAGACGAGACATGGCGGCCCTAGAGAAGGCCATAGCCAAAGCCAAGAGCGTCAACGGCAAGCACGACCTTGACCTCCAGATCGCCTTGGCGGTCAAGCTGAGGGAGCACCTGGCCAAGATCGAGAAACTTCGTCACGCCGTGCTCAACATGGAGGGCAAGACCATCTCGGAGATCAAGTCCTACTCCAACCCGCCGGATGGCGTCCATCAGTGTCTGATGGCCACATTCCTGCTGCTGGGTCATCAGCTTAAGGAGCTCAATGTAAGCAATGTTACGTCATCAGCTTTATGTAAGCAGTGTTACGTCACCGGCTTAATGTAAGCAGTGTTACGTCATCGGCTTTATGTAAGCAGTGTTACGTCATCGGCTTTATGTAAGCAGTGTTACGTCATTGGCATTATGTAAGCAGTGTTACGTCATCGGCTATGTAAGCAGTGTTACGGCATTATTGTAGTATCATATGATTAGTGTAGTTTAAAGAATGAGTGTTAAGTGTCAACAGGATGTCATCATTAAATACATCATGACCTAATTATAAACCACGTGCCCCCCCCCCCCCCCCCCAGGCGTGGCAGAAGGTGCAGGCCCTGATGGGGAAGACAGGCCGTGAGTCAGTCATGCGGAAAATCTCCCAGTTTGAGGCCCAGACGGCGTCTTTAAAGAGCGCTCAGATCGCCAAGAAGATTGTGGAGCCCTACACAAAGGAGCAGATCCGTGACGTCAGCGCAGGGGCGGCTACCTTCTACATATGGGTAAATACGTCATCAGAGAGATTTCTATGGCTAGGATGTTACAATTAGTCCTCATGTCTCACCTATTGTCTCACCTGTTGTGTCCTCATGTCTCACCTATTGTCTCACCTGTTGTGTCCTCGTGTCTCACCTATTGTGTCACCTATTCATGTCTCACCTATTGTGTCACCTATTCTGTCACCAGGCTCTAGGTATGATCGAAGAAGTTGAATCTTACGGCGGATCAGAGCAGAACGACCAGATGCACCTTAAGAAGTAATGGCTGGGGGGGGGGGGGGCCTTTGTGGGGGTCAAGTTATGTGGGGTCAAGTTATGTGGGGGTCAATTTATGTGGGGGTCAAGTTATGTGGGGGTCAAGTTATGTGGGGGTCAAGTAAAACTCTAGTCGACAGGTACTGGAGATATTTCTCTTTAAGTTATTACTTGCTTTTGTTATTTAGCCAGTCTCGTATATTTCTTGCTTGTCATTTTGTGATTAGCCATCCTATTGTATTGTTGATTCACCACGTGATACATCACGTGATGACCGTTACTTTTGCTGAACGAGCTTCCCTGTGATACCTGTTTGACTTTTTGTCATTCCAAACATATCGGCCTTCCATAAGTGGACACTGGCCAAACATATCGGCCTTCCATAGGTGGACACTGGCCAAACATATCGGCCTTCCATAGGTGGACATTGGCCAAACATATCGGCCTTCCATAGGTGGACACTGGCCTAACATATCGGCCTTCCATAAGTGGACACTGGCTAAACATATCGGCCTTCCATAAGTGGACACTGGCTAAACATATCGGCCTTCCATAAGTGGACACTGGCCAAACATATCGGCCTTCCATAGGTGGACATTGGCCAAACATATCGGCCTTCCATATGTGGACACTGGCCAAACATATCGGCCTTCCATAGGTGGACACTGGCCAAACATATCGGCCTTACATAGGTGGACATTGGCCTAACATATCGGCCTTCTATAGGTGGACACTGGCCAAACATATCGGCCTTCAATAAGTGGACACTGGCCAAACATATCGGCCTTCCAGAAGTGGACCACAATTTTAACACTAGCATTGAAGCACCACACAAATAAAGCATAAAAAAATAAACAAAAAAATCGCGACATTCTCAACTGGGGGTTGTAACTGCAATCATTCCAGACATTTTTTTTAAAACAAATATCTGACTTGTGTACATGTTTTAATTATTTAAATAATTATTATTCGATTATAAATTATATAATGTGTAAATAACATTTCTCTAATATATCCCATGTATTTGAATAAAAATGAGGGAATATAATTTTTTTTCTTGTTTTTTCCTGGTGTAAGTGACATCACGTTGAAAAACGAATCGTGAGATGTTAATATGTGTACGGTAACAACACTGGCTTTACCAACAGAAACATATTTCCATTGTTGTTATGTCCGTTTTACTTTCAAATAGTGTACGAAAATTTTAAAAAGGGTGATAACAATGTAAACTTCATTTTAAAAAATATTAATATTGTTACTTCCCTTTGACCATGATTTTGAAAAAAACTTCAACATTTTGAAATAATTACATTGTTGTTTCCCTTAGATTACAATTATATTATTATTTACAATTATTATTCATTAATTATAATTATATAATAATTATATAAATATGTTCATAATATATTAAATACTTTATTGCTTAAATATTTTTATCTTCTCACGTCTGTTATGTAAATAAATTTATTTTTAATTGATACAAAGTTAACCTTACATTTTAAACAATGTGTAGCTACTAAAATTTAATTACAATAAATTCGAAATACTGAGCAATAATACTTGTTTTTATGCGTTAACAATAAGATAATATTTTAATTGCGGTCGATTTAGCATTTATATAGATAATAACGGAAATTTCATGATTGGTTAAAAATTAAACAAAAAAGTGCTACTTCACTTTAATACACATTATTCCATTAAGCAAAAAAATCCATCCAACATTATTTTCGAATGTAACTCTTTAGAAACTAAAGTTACGAAAAAAAAATTCTCTAGACAATGTTTTTTGTTTGGAAATAGCGATAATAGAAGAGCCAGGAACTATAAATCTTGGTTAACACAATTCATTAAAATATTTTTATTGTTGTTTCCCTTAGACCAGGCTTTTAAAATTTGACTAATGTCTATACCAGGGGTCGGCAACCTGCGGCTCGCGAGCCGCATGCGGCTCTTTTGATATCAAGATGCGGCTCTCCAGTTCCTTGAACAAATACTAATACACTTAATTAAAAAATAAAATATTTGAAATAAAAAAAATGTTAGTGGCTCTTTAAAACCAGGGTAATTTTGAAAATTTTAACTTTTGGCTCTTCCGCTTCAAAAGGTTGCCGACCCCTGGTCTATACATTAAATAATAGATAACAGATAACGATATTTTTATTGGTAATCTATCGTTTTAGGTACGACACGGTACGTAAAATCGCCCGCAACTAATAATGTGAAAAACAGGTGACTCCTTAAAATGCCTTAAATTGTAAATTATTTCACATTTTGAGGAGGATTTATGTTTTGAAAAATACAAAAATGTTTCCTTGTTTAATTTATGTACCTGTTTTTAAACAACTGAATTAAAACTTTTCAGTAATAAATGAAGACTAGCGATGTCTCCAACATTTACTATAGCAGCCATCTTGTTTATTTTTTTTTTTGTGTAAACTTATAGCGCAAGATTCAGGGGAAGCCACTCCAACTTACAAATGGCTGCTGTTTATATAGCAAATCCTGCTCGCAAACACTGCCGTTTAAGTTAATTTCTTGCCTATATTGATATATTTAGCCATTGATTTAGGTTTATTATTCATTTATCTATAATATTTGACACAAATATATCACAATATAGTATATACTACTTCTATTAAAGACTTGACAATGAGGTTACTTTTTCGTACATTACTAGCCGCGGGCGATTTTTACGTATTTATTTAACTTTAACTTGCCACAAACTTTACATTTACATTAATTTGTTAATAAGACCTTCTTTGCAAATAGATTCAGCCTTTCGCTAGAACTAAGTAATAGCATAAATTGCATAAATCATCCTAGCCTATGTGCCAGTATGTGGCAAATTATTAATTACGATTATAGAAGTAGCAGTTAATTTATATATATATATATATATATATATATATATATATATATATATATATATATATATATTCCATGTATATTTTTAATGAAAATATATGTTTATTTTTAAAGAATCAAGACTCTCATATTCTAATACATATTTTAATTATATTATGGTTAATTGGTCTGTAATTTTTGAAAGTTGCTACTAATTTTAGGAAATATATTTAAATTTAGGTAAATCCGTTTGTAAAGTGAAATCGATTACAAAACTAACTTACCAAACCAGCAAACAACAACAGCAGTTAACCAAAACACAACAATTGCAAGTAGAAATGTTTATTTCACATCAGTGGTTAAATATATGTACATATTTGATACAACACGGGTTTATTTACATGAGTCAAGGGTGGGTGTTTGCATCACAAGACATTTACTGTAGCTCTTCAAATAACAGACACAATCAGAAAGGTTTTAATATCATCATGTCATCTCTCACTAAGCTTCTCTCATCAAATTAAAACAAAGTGTGTATTTATTGTTTACTACAAGTCCAATAAAAGAGGCCAACACATTGGCACTAAAACAAGACTCCAATACAACTACACTGGAACAACAGTAACGAGCCAGTACCCTAATTAATTCACCTGTGTTGATTGCAACTTTTTGATTCTCCTTGATAAGCACACAAGTGATATGTTTAGAGTATCTATACACTTAGTAGATAACTAAACAGGGGGGAGGGGGACAATAAATGAATAAGTTTCATTGGCTCATTACTTTAAGTTGCCTTGGTTTATAAAATTTGAGATTCTAAAACATTTTTTTAAATTGTGCCTCACTGCACAAGTTGTATATGTTCAGTGTTGATGCATTCATCAAGATGTATGAAATATGTGCAAGTCATACAAGATGTATGAAATATGTGGAAGTCATACAAGATGTATGAAATATGTGAAAGTCATACAAGATGTATGAAATATGTGGAAGTCATACAAGATGTATGAAATATGTGAAAGTCATACAAGATGTATGAAATATGTGGAAGTCATACAAGATGTATGAAATATGTGAAAGTCATACAAAAACAAGGCACTCAAGTCACAGCTAGGCCAACCCTCACTAAATCAGTACAACTATGAGCTAGCCCAACCCTCAAGAAATAAATCAATACAACTTACAACTAGGCCAACCCTCACTAATTCAAAATGTCCTGTGCAACAGGTATGCCTATGTACAATGATTAATGATACAATAATTTGTTCAGAATAGTTGATCTTTTATAACAAATTACAATTGGACATATTTTAATTTTACATGGTTATCATTTTAACAAGTTGACAAGATCAATTAAGATTGTTCTGAAAAAAAAAAAAAACATTCTCTATTTACATCATCAATCTAGATAGTAATGAAACAATACCATGTGAAAACACATGAAGATTATCTACAACATCATTGAAAGGAAGACACCAGCACTGCAACATTTCACCAAAGTTGATAGCCCAGTTACAGCTCACACTGCTGACTTTTAGATCCACCGCAGCCCACTAATCAAGTGGCCCACTAATCAAGTGGCCCACTAATCTATTGGCCCACTAATCGAGTAGCCCACTAATCAAGTGCCCCACTAATATAGTAGCCCACTAATCAAGTGGACCACTAATCAAGTAGCCCACTAATCAAGCGGACCACTAATCAAGCGGCCCACTAATCAAGTAGCCCACAAATTCAGTGGCCCACTAATCAATTGGCCCACTAATCAATTGGCCCACTGATCGAGTAGCCCACAAATTCAGTGGACCACTAATCAAGTGGCCCACTGATCGAGTGGACCACTAATCAAGTAGCCCACTAATCAATGGGGTTAGGAGCTGGATATTTCAACACTACATGTCTGTCATGGCCCATAAACAATAATACTGACACTGTCTCATGTGTTTCATGTCTTACTGACACTGTCTCATGTCTTACTGACACTGTCTCATGTGTCTCATGTCTTACTGACACTGTCTCATGTCTTACTGACACTGTCTCATGTGTCTCATGTCTTACTGACACTGTCTCATGTGTCTCATGTCTTACTGACACTGTCTCATGTGTCTCATGTCTTACTGACACTGTCTCAAGTCTTACTGACACTGTCTCATGTCTTACTGACACTGTCTCATGTCTTACTGACACTGTCTCATGTCTTACTGACACTGTCTCAAGTCTTACTGACACTGTCTCAAGTCTTACTGACACTGTCTCATGTGTCTCATGTCTTACTGACACTGTCTCATGTCTTACTGACACTGTTTCATGTCTTACTGACACTGTCTCAAGTCTTACTGACACTGTCTCATGTGTCTCATGTCTTACTGACACTGTCTCATGTGTCTCATGTCTTACTGACACTGTCTGATGTATCTCATGTCTTACTGACACTGTCTCATGTCTTACAATTGAAGATAATCTTCAAGTATTAGAAGTACCAAAAACATAAGGCAATGTTAAAAATGAGAGAAGAAAATAAAGTTGGGGAGATACGACAAAAAACTTGCCTAAGCACAACTGGCGTACATATTTGACTGCAACAATAGCACAACTGGCGTATGTATTTGATGCAACTATAGTTTTACAAAATCTTGGGGTCTAACAAGACAGTCCAATAAAACATCTACAAGACAGTCCAATAAAACATCTACAAGACAGTCCAATAAAACATCTACAAGACAGTCCAATAAAACATCTACAAGATAGTCCAATAAAACATCTACAAGACAGTCCATAAAAAACAAGCTGTTAAGATATTGTCACAAGTACATTAATTAATTTGAAATTTTCACAAAAATTACAACGCTTTGATTAACCTCATTTTTTTTAACTAAATGATTAACATAAACTATTCCATCCACATACATCAATCATAGACCTCGTACATCTATCATAGACCACCTACATCTATAATAGACCACGTATATCTATCATAGACCTCGTACATCTATAATAGACTACGTATGTCTATCATAGACCTCATACATCTATCATAGACCACGTATGTCTATCATAGACCTCGTACATCTATCATAGACCTCGTACATCTAACATAGACCACCTACATCTATAATAGACCACGTATGTCTATCATAGCCCTCGTACATCTATAATAGACTACGTATGTCTATCATAGACCTCGTACATCTATCATAGACCTCGTACATTTATCATAGACCTCGTACATCTATCATAGACCTTGTGTGTGACAACATGTGACAAAATGTCCTAACTTTCCACCACTCTAACTGTCGCAAGGTTAACCGTTAACAACTGTAGTTAAGGTTGTTGTGTAACTAATTAAATAGTTACAAATGTCTAATGGCCTTTTTATTACAAAATTGCAGAAGTGAAATGGAAAAAAGGTTTGATATAAACAGTAAGAAACTAGAGGCTATCAATTTTCCAACAAGCAACTATTGGTCAGTTCCAACAGACCTAGTAGAGCCACTGCGTGTAATAGACTGGCCAACTTTTTACAGGAGAAACTCGAGTCCCATTAGTTCACACTACAAGAAAGGATTCTTGAGTTAAGTTCACACTACATGAAAAGATCCTTGAGTTAAGTTCACACTACAAGAAAAGATCCTTGATAAGTCACACTACAAGAAAAGATCCTTGATAAGTCACACTACAAGAAAAGATCCTTGAGTTAAGTTCACACTACAAGAAAAGATCCTTGATAAGTCACACTACAAGAAAAGATCCTTGAGTTAAGTTCACACTACAAGAAAAGATCCTTGATAAGTCACACTACAAGAAAAGATCCTTGAGTTAAGTTCACACTACAAGAAAAGATCCTTGAGCTAAGTTCACACTACAAGAAAAGATCCTTGAGGTTAAGAAATTCAAACTGTATTTTAAAACTATTTTTATTTAAAGATATTTAAAGAAAATTAATGATCAAATGACAACAATTTGTCAAAGTCACATGACTGTAAAACTTTAAAAAAACCATGTCTCATATATTGAATCATATATTTACATTGGAATCATTTAGTCACATGATACCTGGGAACAGAAAAACTTAAAAATCAATAACTTAATCATTGTTCATGTACAAGAGTAATTGCCCATCATTGTTCATGTACAAGAGTAGTTGAGTAATTGCCCATCATTGTTCATGTACAAGAGTAATTGCCCATCATTGTTCTTGTACAAGAGTAGTTGAGTAATTGCCCATCATTGTTCATGTACAAGAGTAATTGCCCATCATTGTTCATGTACAAGAGTAGTTGAGTAATTGCCCATCATTGTTCATGTACAAGAGTAGTTGAGTAATTGCCCATCATTGTTCTTGTACAAGAGTAGTTGAGTAATTGCCCATCATTGTTCTTGTACAAGAGTAGTTGAGTAATTGCCCATCATTGTTCATGTACAAGAGTAGTTGAGTAATTGCCCATCATTGTTCTTGTACAAGAGTAGTTGAGTAATTGCCCATCATTGTTCTTGTACAAGAGTAGTTGAGTAATTGCCATCAGAAGGTTAGTGGTTCCTGCTCAATATTTGTTTACCCTTTTTCTACTGTTGGCCACCCCACAAGCAACTGGCCATACATTGGCCAAAGGCCACCACAAGCCCAGCTGTACAGCCAACAAACTGGCTATACATTGGCCAATGGCCACCACAAGCCCCGATGTATAGCCAACAGATTGGACATATGAGCAATGATGAAACATGACCATGACCTATTATCACACATTAAGAACACAAGCTGTTTACCCACTGTGTGTAATGAATCCCTTTACTAGCCCATGAATTGGAAAAAAAAATGAAGAGTGCACAACTTCTATTTGTCAAACACTGAATGTAAACATTGCACTACTGGTGTTGATGTGCTGATACCTTCAAGAGCTGCTCTATCACAAGACCTGACTGGCAGCACTCTGGATTCAGTGAATCAAACCTTCAAGAGCTGCTCTATCACCTGACTGGCAGCACTCTGGATTCAGTGAATCAAACCTTCAAGAGCTGCTCTATCACCTGACTGTCAGCACTCTGGATTCAGTGAATCAAACCTTCAAGAGCTGCTCTATCACAAGACCTGACTGGCAGCACTCTGGATTCAGTGAATCAAACCTTCAAGAGCTGCTCTATCACCTGACTGTCAGCACTCTGGATTCAGTGAATCAAACCTTCAAGAGCTGCTCTATCACAAGACCTGACTGGCAGCACTCTGGATTCAGTGAATCAAACCTTCAAGAGCTGCTCTATCACCTGACTGTCAGCACTCTGGATTCAGTGAATCAAACCTTCAAGAGCTGCTCTATCACAAGACCTGACTGGCAGCACTCTGGATTCAGTGAATCAAACCTTCAAGAGCTGCTCTATCACAAGACCTGACTGGCACCACTCTGGATTCAGTGAATCAAACCTTCAAGAGCTGCTCTATCACCTGACTGGCAGCACTCTGGATTCAGTGAATCAAACCTTCAAGAGCTGCTCTATCACAAGACCTGACTGTCAGCACTCTGGATTCAGTGAATCAAACCTTCAAGAGCTGCTCTATCACAAGACCTGACTGGCAGCACTCTGGCTCAAGTAGATGACGGCACCCACAAAGTTTACCCCGGCAGCAATGACAAACACAGGCAGCCACCTCCCATGGGACTGGGTCACCAGTTCAGCAGTCAGGGGTCCACACAAGATGCCTGGAATGGTGGCCTGTCAAAGGATAGCAAACTTTAGACAAGTTACTTAAGTACAAGTTACTTGAGTACATGAATCACTTACTTTTACCAATGCATAACTAGCATTGACATATTTATGAATAACACAGGGTCAGCAAATCAACTGACTAGGGAAGGGGCAGATAATTATCTTTCAGAGATCATTAGATACTGATCAGGTTTTAAAGCATATATTTTTAATCAAAGCCTATGTTGTGTCGACTTAATTTAACTCTTTACAGTCTAATGTCAAAATAAATTTTCAACTATGGGCAATATAAATACATAAATTAAAACTATTTAAAATGCTTTGAATATGGTGATACTGGAAAAGAAAGTAGTTCCTATGAACATTGTTTTTAACTTTTAAAATTAACATTATTTCTATATAGCAAAAGTAAACTAACGAGTTATTTAGCCTCATACATAAGGAACTTAAAAATTTTCTTGCATGATGCTTCTTGTTACACTTTATTAAATATGTAAATATGTTTCACTAATTTATTTGTAAGTGTCTGTTTGAAAAATGTGTCATCTTTATGCCAAGCTGTACAGGAAGAAAAACAATTTTTACACTTGGATTGTAAATGGTGAAGAACGAGCGGAAAGCAAAAAAAAATAACCAATCATTTTCAAAGAATTAACTATTGACTCAATATCTTAATTTTTTAAATCCACAATTATTAAAAAGTAGAAAATAAAATAAAAAACATCCCTTCTATTGTAACAGCAGGTTACTCATAAGGTTTTTTACAAATCTTAACAACCAATGATTTTACTTAATAATGCCAGTTTCATAGTTTTATTTCCAAAAGCCTAAAATTATAAAAGTTTGTATAGTTGTTTAGTTTTACTTACAAGAGTATTTGAAATAGCAAAGGTAATTCCAGCGTGGTTAGGCGCAACCTCCGCGTGGTTGCTTAGGTGACCGGAGGAGTTGCACGCACTTAGCCCCAGGGAGATGGACACAAAACTGGAACATGGAAAATGGGAGTTAGCTGACAAACACATCACCACTGCACTATTTGGCTGGTTCAAAAACTGTTGTAGAAGCTAACTCTACACAATAATTTCAGGGCTACAGTACAGATAATCTACACACAAATCTACACACTAATCTACAAACTAATCTGCACACAAATCTACACACAAAGATATAAGAGCTTACAAGACAGCTAATGGCAGGTTGTAGACAGCACTGAAGAATAAAATAAAAAGCCCAGGTCCAAGCAAGCCTATAGATGTCATGAGGCGACGCACAGACAGAACTGTCCACTTGTGGCCTATCAATGCATCAGCAAAATGGGCAGCCACTGGGGAGTAATATATTTCAATTGTATTTGGTGGACTGATATCTACATGACAGGTTTTATATTTGATGTGTGGACTGATATCTACATGACAGGTTTTATTTGATGTGTGGACTGATATCTACATGACAGGTTTTATATTTGATGTGTGGACTGATATCTACATGACAGGTTTTATATTTGATGTGTGGACTGATATCTACATGACAGGTTTTATATTTGATGTGTGGACTGATATCTACATGACAGGTTTTATTTGATGTGTGGACTGATATCTACATGACAGGTTTTATATTTGATGTGTGGACTGATATCTACATGACAGGTTTTATATTTGATGTGTGGACTGATATCTACATGACAGGTTTTATATTTGATGTGTGGACTGATATCTACATGACAGGTTTTATATTTGATGTGTGGACTGATATCTACATGACAGGTTTTATATTTGATGTGTGGACTGATATCTACATGACAGGTTTTATATTTGATGTGTGGACTGATATCTACATGACAGGTTTTAAGTGCATTTGGTGTGTGTAGGCAAACTAATGTATTTATATTTGATGTGTGGACAAATATCCACATTTTATATTTCAAGCACAATTGGGTCGAGTAAAATAAAATAAGAATACTAGGGCCTTACCAACACTAACAAGAGAGTTCATGATATAAGGCACAGCAGTGGACATCATATGTGACTGGTTAGCGCCAAGTGTGGATGATAAATATGTGGGCAGCCACTGCATGATAATATAGTTGGACCAGTTCATGCTGAAGTGGGCTATGTAGATGGACCACAGCGGCCAGTGTGTGATAAACTCCATCCACCTC
This sequence comes from Physella acuta, assembly GCF_028476545.2. NCBI lineage: Eukaryota > Metazoa > Mollusca > Gastropoda > Physidae > Physella > Physella acuta. The sequence goes on along the minus strand of NW_026731744.1, from coordinate 514,854 downwards.
ACATTGGAATTACTCACCTGAAAAAAACAGAACTTCATTCAGTCTCACCTTATACATGATTCTAAAGAATAGATCAATGTGGTATCTAAACCTTCCCTACCTTTGGGGGATCGACAAATTCCTCCTCTAAAATACCCCTGGCCTCTGCGTACATGAAGTACCAGACACCCACCCAGACAAAACCCATCAGACCAAACAGGTAGAACATCCATGGCCAAGGTAGATGGGGACAGACCTGGCAGGAATAAAACAACACAAATCTTTAGGGCGCTAATTCGTTTGTTCTCTTCTAAAACTGATCATCACAAAAACTTCTAACAGAAATAGTTACCGTTCAGATGCCAGTGTGACACACCTCATTCAATCAATTTTAATTAATATTCAGCTTTAGAACAAAATAATTTACAAATAGCCTCTCAATTTTAGCACACTCCTAGATATTAGTATACAATAGCATAGACATTAGCAAAGATGTAACGGAATATGCAAAAAGATCTTTTTCTCAATTCATTTAAAACCACATATTTTAAATAGATATTAATTCATTGTAATTGAAGGCTCTACACACTAATACAACATTGTCAAGAAAGTTGTTTTTTTAAGGAAAGAGAATTTTTTTTAATATTAATTGTTTCAGCAGAAAGTTTCCTTCAAACAGAAAACATATTTTCACCACTAAAACTGAAGAGTTACATCTTTGCTTTATTTAAATTGTACACATTATTTCAAATTGCATTATTCAGACAATACTTTTCTGTATTTCAACAGCTGCAGCTCAACACTTTCAAAAATGTAAATGTGTAAGAAAATGTAACTGACCAGTGAAGCAACAGTTTGTCCTATAGAGCCAAATGCTACAAGATAACCAAAAGCTCTTGATCTTTCCTCACAAGGTATTGCATGAGAAAATATGTGAAAAATAGTGGGCAGCCCTGAACATAAAAAAAAAACACAAGCTCAATTCTGCTATAGTTGCACTCTGTACATATGAATAAGGAGCTTACATTTGACATATTTAAAAGAGAGGAAAAAAGCTAATTTATTTTAAAAAATAAACCTTACCCAATCCTTCACCGAGACCAAGTATAACTCTGGAGAATATTAGTGTATACAGTGAATGGGAAAACAATGGCACCAAAAATGTTGACAAAGACCATAAAATCACAGCAAGACTTAAGATTTTTTTTCCACCATATTTTTTTGAAGCACTTCCTCCAAGAATCTGAGTTAAGAAAAGAAAAAGCAATTTACGGTTATAAGCCTACTGTTTATATAGGATTAGTTTGTTCTCATTCAGCCTTTTTTTTAGTGATGAACATGTTTATGTTAAATATTTTTTATCATTTTCACACCACTAGTGTTACCAATTATCTATCCATTGTTTTTTTTACTCTCTCGTAAGACTAACTTAAATTAAAAACTCTTGTATTTTGATTAAAAACATCATCAATTAAAAATATTTCATAACAAGCTTCCAAAAATGTCCTACTGAATCAAAATGACTAAAATGACTTTAGAATGGTATCTAGTTATTTAATGTACCTGACTACTCATGTATCCAACAGCAAATGAACTCAGTACCCATCCTTGTTGGTGTAAATCCCATTTGAATTCTTGGGCCATTGATACAATGGCAATAGGCATGATTACCCTATCGGCTGAATTGATGAAATTAGCCACTGAGCAGAGAGCAATGATGCGAGAAGGCTTTGTTAACATGTTTGTTGGTTATGTTCACACAAAATGTGTCTTTAAGAAAATGTAGCAGCTTGGAACAACATGATAGTAAACTTTCCTACCCGACCTGAAAGAAAGAAACTTTATATTTTAGTGATTTTTACATTTCAGGCTGTACATTTGATGACTTCATGGTCTGTAGTTGTTTTGCTATAATTATTACAAGTTAAGTTAGGCAAAATAAACAACCTCAATTGAGGACATGTCTAACTGCCTACAAATTTTACTTAAATTTAAATGAATAAATTCAGAATAAGTAAGCAAATGCTACACTAAAAATACGCAAGTATTCCAAGATGAGAATGGGGTTTTAGCACAAGAATTTATGGACGCTTAACGTTTGCATTGAGGGGCTCTCTCAGAAACTTAGTTATCCATACAAACATGTGAAAAATAAACAAGTCCAAATCCTTCAGGAAACAAGGAAAGGACTAGTCTATATAGCATATGCAATTAAAACAGACATAAAATTATTTTTAGAAACGCCCTTGTGTCCTCGACAATATGTAAAAGAAAACAAAAGAATATCTCAAATCACCCTATGTGATTACGACAGTCTTTCATACTGCGTGAAGACTGAAGACACACATATCAATAGGCATGTACTAGAATCTATACTAGATCTAACTAAAGTACTAAAGTAAACTAAAGTCAAACTAAAGTGTAACTAAAGTGTAACTAAAGTAGATCTACTAGATCTAGATCTAAATGTCTAGAGTCTAGATCCAGGGGCGTAGCGAGGGGGGGGGGGGGGGCGGGGGGTGCGGACCGCACCGGGTGACACCATTTAGGGGGGTGACACCAAGGCAAAAAATAGCAAAAGATATAGAGAAAAACTTGAGGGGGGTGCAAAACGAAAGTTTGAGGGGGGGGGGGGTTGCAAATCAAAAACTTGAGGGGGGGGTGCTAATCGAAAGTTTGAGGGGGGGGTGCAAATCAAAAACATGAAAGTTTGTCCCCGGGAAGGGTTGCAACGCCTCTGGGGGGGGGGGGGGGTGACACCATTAAGTGCCGCACCGGGTGACACCCGACCTCGCTACGCCACTGTCTAGATCTAATAAAGACTAAAGTTGTCTGAAGATTTAGAAATGAAACTGAAGAGTGGGTGGCCTAATTCTGAAAAAGTGAAAGGCTTCTTTTTAGTTCCAGCTCCTGATCCTCTACTCACTTCATTCTAACCAGAAAAGGGCATAGGCAAGACTATTTGTCTAACTAAATCTTAGAACAGAACAAAAAAAAATTTTAAGCTAGTCTAGCTAGACCTCTCTAGTCTCGACTAGCTGAGCTACCACTCAGCTAACTCAGCTGCTCAGAATCTAGTCTAGTTCTAGATCTTAGATTTAAATCTAGATCTAGATCAAGACTCTAGGTCTAGAATAAATATTCTGCAAAAGAAAAATGTATACCATCTTTGACCTACACACTCAAAAATTAAATAATAAACCAGTTGTGAACTTGACGTGGCAAACGTATCGCTGAAACCATTTTGTTTGCGATGACTAGATTCTTGATAGACAAAAATCTATAAAAAGTCGAATTCAAAAATAAAAACGAACAACATTATTTTATTGTTAGCCTATCTAACTTTTTATTAAAACAACGCGTTTTCGTTAGGCTACTCGATTCATTTTAGATCTAGATGCTAGAAATGTAAATTAAAGATCCTCGTCTGCTTTAATTACAATTTTTTTAAGATAATAAATACATTTTGTCTAGGCCTATAATATATCTAATTTTTTTTTATTAAAATAGGTCTAAACTCTGATGACCTATTGTTAATGTCACTATTGACTATGTTAGTGATTGACTAATAATAATTTTGTAATAGACATAGATCTATGTAGACTAACGAAAAACAAACCTTAATTAATAATTTAATTATGTATTGCTTTAAGGTAGTCTAGTAGTAGGCATAATGGGAGCAGTATGTACTATGTAAGCCTATTACTAAACATTAATTTACGGTTAGATCTATTTAGATTTAGTGGTCTTCATATTCTTAAGGGGGGGGGGGACCATTTTGTATTTTAAAAGGTAATGTTAGAAAGCGTTGTTTTTTTAATCGCAAGCTTTAATTTCACTAGCGTCCTCTGTTTGGAAATTAGGCATCCAATTAAGTCGAATTTATTGTCAGATTGCACTGTTTTTGTGTTTTGACCCACAACTTTGAAACGAATCTGTCAGTTAGCCTATAAGTGCCCGAAATTTGGCTCGCTCGTTTCGAATTATGATAACAGACAGACTGACGACAGACAGACAGAGGAAGCAAGTTAAATAAAATCTTGTAAAACGCTTTAATAACCACCAGTTATGTAATAATTAATTAAAAAGGAGAACATCTACATATATAATTCTCTTCTGGGAGCCGTTAGAAAACAAGCTGCAACCTCGCCTTACAGTCCCCTCTCTTCCTCTCTATTGCTACCACCCTGGGTTGCCTGGTTTTTTGAGACGATGTTTGACGTATGGAATGGGGAAGTAAAATCGTTTTAAATAATGTTGATCGTTGTTCATGGATGACTGTTGCCCAGAGTTTCTTCCAGGCATCTCTTCGGGGGGGCGAAGCCCCCCCGAAAATTTTTTACCGCCCCCCCGAACGAAATGAAATTTATATATTTTATATAGAAAATATATACTTTTAACAGTGTCCGCCCCCCCGAAGAAAGTTTACCGCCCCCCCGAAAATTTCAAGTGCCCCCCCGAAGAAAAAAGTCTGGAAGAAACACTGCTGTTGCCTGATACTAAATTAATAGCAGCCTCTAAGTAGGTTACCAACCTGCTCAATAAAACCTGCATGAGCCACAGAACTGGTTAGTGACCTACTTACCAGCCCTATAGGAGTAGTCACCATTTAGATTCACCCCCCCCCATCACAATACCTACCTATTCCTATCTATTTTATTTTATTTTAATCCCCCCCCCCCCAATCCCGTTTTCCCGGCGTTCTCATGGCAACAATGTCCTGCTTATGTCATTGGTCAAGTTGCTGAGTGGTCAGACGCGGTAACTTGTTAATTAAACTCTTATTTTCAGGTATGTATGTTCATGAATTACCACGGCTATAGAAAATATCTACAGCAGTCTGGCGGTGACTTCTGTGATCAGCCCCGTATAATTGTAGTGAACCAAACTTTTTCAACCACGTAAAACTAGTCGTGGCATTCTTTATCAGTAGTTTATTAGTATCACTAGTATCAGTAGCTTGGCAAAACTCATTTTATATTGGTACAACGTGTTTCTGTTTGTTAACTGATTCCTCTGCACATAATTTAAAGATCAAATCTTTCCTATCAACTTTATGGGAAAGGTGTCACTCCCATCCACTTAAATAAAAGTTGCAGATTGTGCATATGTGCACAATATGCTTCGGCTCAGGGGTGGACTGGGCCGCAGGGAAAAATCCCGGTGTGTTGCATGATTGGTGGGTTCTGTTTTCAATGTGTTTATTTAATGAACCTAAATGTTAGGGCCTTGTCCTGACTTGGCAGCTTGTGTACCCCGACTACTTTTTTTTTAAAGGTCAATGTGGAAGGGCAATACCCCCCATCTACGGGAGGGCAATACCCCCATCTATGGGAGGGCAATACCCACCATCTATGGGAGGGCAATACTCCATCTATGGGAGGGCAATACCCCCATCTATGGGAGGGCTATACCCCCCATCTATGGGAGGGCAATACCCCATCTATGGGAGGGCAATACCCCCCATCTATGGGAGGGCAATACCCCCCATCTATGGGAGGGCAATACCCCATCTAAGGGGTCGTCCATAAATGACGTCACACTCGTAGGGGAGGGGGGGTCCGTAATTTTGTGACGGTGTGTGATGAGGGGGGGGGGGCTTCAGGTCGTGCGACGTCACACTTCAACTCACTGCGCCCGATGTGAGGTCCACGGCCCTGTCACTCCGGAGCAAAATTGGGATTTTCTACACAAATGTCAAGTGGGGGGGGGGGGGGGCTGGCTTTTTGTGACGATGTGTGACGGAGGAAGGGGGCTGGAAGGTAAAAGCCCTAAAAAAAACGTGACGTCATTTATGGATGACCCCCTAAAACAGAACCTGTCTACCCCACAGGAAGAGTTTCTTCCAGGCATCCCCCCCCCCCCCCGAACGAAATGAAATTTATATAATTTATATAGAAAATATATACTTTTTACAGTGTCCCCCCCCCCCCCAAGAAAGTCTACCCCCCCCCCCCCCCCGGAGAAAAAAGTCTGGAAGAAACACTGCCCACATGTCACAATGTCCGCTTGTTTGAGTTCATGTGTAGATTTGTGGTCAAGTTTAAAGATTAAATTAAAGATTAATTTAATGATAACTTAATTGATTTTTTTTTCAAAAAGGGAGATAAAATCGATCGTTGTATTATTAGAAAGTGTACAGCGACAGATCTTACAAAGAGGCTTATCACTACAAGAGATAGACCGGGTTTGAAGTTACATCTAATTAATTTTTAATATCGCAAGCGAGTGATCTGCCTTTGAAAGAGATGCATTTAACGTTAAGTGCTGTGCTGTGTAGCTTTGATTAAGAGCGTAAGCGGTCGGGATCAGAGTTTCTTTCAGGCATCTCTTCCTTCTCATGCCCAGTGTTTCTTCCTGACTTTTTTCTCCGGGGGGGGGGGGGCACTTAACATTTTTTTGGGGGGGGGGGGGGTGGTAGACTTTCTTCGGAGATGCTTGGAAGAAACTCTGCTCACGCGCTGAACGAAACGGCAAATAATTGTTAAAATGTAGAAGCAAATTCTTTAACAAGTGTCGCCCCCACGAGAATTGTAGTCCACCCGTCCCGTGAAAAAAAAATATATAAATGAAAATATAAATAAAATAAACCTGAAGTGATCTCCCGTCTCCCCTTAACTTTCTCGAATATTCTTATATAACACTACGGGAGATGGCATATCACGATATAGACATGATTTTTAATCCATTTGTAATAATGTTACTTTTTAAAATAGAATAAAATCTCGTAGCACATCAAATAATAAATTCCCAAAAAAACTGCTGGCTTGGACGTGCGAGACAACACAGCCTCTGCCGTGACCAGGATTCGAACCTGGGTTGTCGCGGCCACAACGCGAAGTACTAACCACTATACGATCACGGCCAGTACGCCAGCTTGTCAAATCGCGAAATTGAATTATTATATACCTTTTTTATTATTTTGTCAAATAATGTATTATTTAATTATAAAATTGAATCATATTTTTTACAACATAATTTTCATTGCGAAAAACACAGTATAACTCATTTACTTTATATTTTTATAAGTAGTTTTTAAATGCCTAGGCCTAATGTATTAAAATCAGATCATAGATGCCAGAAAAGCATGCCAGTTATTAATTTTTCTGGTTTAATATTTTCAAAACAACAATTGAATTCTTACTTGAAAATATCGTCATAATAGTCACAATCAGATAAAATGAATTTACTAAAATTACTGTTTGAAGAAAATTACACTCTTGCTACGGTAAATATATTACTTTCTAAAACGTGTTTAATGATGCTTTATGAAAATCTTGATAAAGCCTGGCCATCCCCAGATACACGCTTAATCTTCGAAATGGCGCAGACTGGAACGTACCGCGAAGAATTAGAAAATGAACTCAAACAAACAGACCCAAATTCGCATTCAAATAGGCTAATTGCACAAGGTATTATTTAAACACAAAATCATATAAACTGCTTAATTGTTAACCACTAGAATAGTGCGTTTAAATCCAAAGAGGCCATGATCAGCTAGAGCTAGATTTCTAGGCATGGCCAGTCTTTGTTGTTTTAATTAGGGACTTGGATGAAATTTCAATTTAAAAAAAAAATAATGTAGTAGCACCAGTTTATAGAGCTCATTTAGACAAGAACAAAGATACTTTTATTTTAATTTTAGCTCAAACGGTTACGGAGTTATGAATTTTTAACGTATTTAATTTTCGGGTTTTTTTACTATAACTATGGGGTTTTCTCAATTTTTTGCTTCCCTACTTTTTTGGATGCGAACTAAAATCTCTGTAACTTTTTAAATAGCAGGTATTTTTTAATGAAAATTCACTAAGATCAAGCTTATGATATCAGTAAAAGAGTAAGATAAAAATAATTGAAGTGGATGAGAATGATCATAAAAAATAATAGTCGATCTCCTTACCAAAACCGGAAGTCAGAACCTGACCCTGAAACGTCATGCTCTTTTAGTTTTCGCATTTTAAGTGTTTTTGGGGGGTCCTATATACAAAAAACGAAAAAACTGCTAATCTAGCAATATCTCATTACTATTTTAATGCGAAATGCTAAGGAAATGGATACTATGGCTTAAATGCCAGAAACATTTGCGAGATATGTAGTAATAATTAATACAAGCATTTCTTATGGAGCACTCTCATTAGGAACTGAACTGCAACGAAAAACGACCGACCTCCGGGCATCAGCGCTCGACAGCTCCTAGATAAATATATATTTGAGATATTTAGGGTAAAGGAGGGCGTTAAGAGCCGTGTGGTATTAAGCCCCAATCAACACCCCACCCCCACAAAACCCCCAATATCACTGCTAATCTACTTCTGAGGTAACAACCACTGCTGTTCTTTGATAACAGAGAAGCAGAGGATTCATTTTATGTAATTTATGACCCACTTGGTCCAATAGGGAGAGGATGAGACAGGATTTAATCCCACTGCTCTTTCCCTAAAATTTCTCATCTCCATAAAACCATTTTGTGAACTTTTTTTCCAAATAGACATAACTTGGGAAACTTCACTTTGTAATAAACCAAATGAGTTTTTCAAGCCCATTCTTTGTTCCTGTAATAGAGCATTGGTTGTTGTATATTTTAACACTATTTTTATAGCTATGGCTAGAATAGTTTTATTTTGGTGAATTTTTTTTGCACACTGATTATTGGTGTCAAAACAAAATGGCAGACATTTGTCCCATTTTACCATGCTATGAAGTTTTTATCATTATCAGAGTAAAACTTGACTGATCATTACCATAATGGTTTTATTTGTTAGATAATAACTAAATCTACATGAATACATTAATTTTGTCCACTAGCTTGCCTCTTTAGAAAAGTTATAACAGATACTGTTATGTGGCTCTTGAAACCCTATGTGCAAGTTTCTCATTTATTAGACCACTGAATATGACACTGGTATAGGAATAGTTAACACAAAATGTATTTACTGTTAAACAGACTTGTGTCTAACTGATAGGACTACAATTCTAACCTGCTAAAAAGTAAAAATTCAGCCATCTGATGTTAGCAAGGTAATTTTTAAAATGGTACATGTACTTATTACCCCTAAGGGGCAATACAGCCGACTCAGCCCCCACCTGTTTCTAACCAACCATAAAACTTCTAATCTCTTTGTAGGTAACAGGAATAAATGTTCTTAGGTCTCAGCCAATCTGGGGTGGTATGTTATGTAATTTATCACCCTCATGGTCCAGCAGGGAAGTAAACAGACACATTAATACCACTGCTCCCCCCTTACAATTTCTTACCACCATGATACCCAGCCCCCACCAGTTTCTGGCCAACCATAAAACTTCATCTCTTTGTCAGTAACATGGATTACAGTTACAGATCTCAGACAATCTGGGGTGGCATGTTATGTAATATATGACCTTCATGGTCTAGCAGGGTTGAGACCAAAGAGGAATCAGTACCACTGCTCTCCCCTCACAATTTCTCACCTCCTTGATAGCCAGACCCCACCTGTATCCAACCCACCATAAAACTTCATCTCTTTGTAGGTAACATGGACTTAGTTCTTAGATCTCAGCCAACCAGAGATAGCATCTCCTTATGTAATTTATGGCCCTCAAGGTCCAGCAAGGAGAAAAAAGGGGAAACCAGTACCACTGCTCTCCCCTCACAATTTCTCACCCCCATGATACCCAGCCCCCACCTGTATCTAACCCACCATAAAACTAATCCCTTTGTAGTTAGCATGGACTTAGTTCTTAGATCTCAGCCAACCAGAGATAGCATCTCCTTATGTAATTTATGGCCCTCAGGGTCCAGCAAGGAGAACAAAGGGGAAACCAGTACCACTGCTCTCCCCTCAACATTTCTCACCTCCATGTCATGTTATGTAATGTATAGCACACATGGCTTATCAGGGGAAAGCATTAAGGCAGATTAGTTAGTACCACCCCTTTTTACATACAAGAATGTTAACTCTGGACAGCTACACACTAGTATACTAGCTACACACTAGGCATACTAATGTGCCTACTGTAAACCACTAGACTTTAGGCACTATGTACACCTGCAATTGTATCAATTGTAGACTGGGCCCTTTGGGGCCTAGTGATAGCTAGTATCAGTTAAAGTATGTGTGCACAGCATTAACTATTTTGGGGTTAGAAATTAATTATTTTTATTGCAGAGTTAGTCTAAACTAGGAGATAATACTTATTGCCCCATTGCCCGGCTCCTTTCACCCCAAATGCTGATTTTGGGGGTATGACAATAAATGTTCAATTAAACCCTCATTTAAAGTATATTTAATAGACTTTGTTATTATTTTTATATTGTGTAAGATATGTTAGAATAATTTTGCCATATTTTCAATACTAAAAAATTCTTAGATTAGTAGAAATCTTTAAAAATGTACAGGTGCTAAAAAGTGTGGCTCTTAACGCCCTCCTTTACCCTACCATGATTAATTACAATGATGCTGCTTCCCTTCTTCCTAAATTCAATTCCCCATAGAAATACCATGCCGCTGCTATTTTTAGCAACGTTACGCCATTGTTACGCTAGTTGTCAGATAGAAACAACTAATTTTTGTTTTTTGCGGAATGCACTGTTAAGTCTAGTATTTTAATTATAATTCAGTTTTAGCATGTGCAGAAATTGTGGGCATTATTATTGTATTAAAGTATTAGTAATTTTATAAGTATATTGATTTTTTTTCTTCACTGCAAGCCAAGTAGGCCGACTGCACTGTTAGTTTCATTGAACATAATTCGTGACCGGTCATTAACCTTGTTAATATTAATACTTCGTGGCCTACCCGACTGTATCATTTATATGAAATTATATGTAGTTTTTAATTAGGCCTTAGTATTGTATTTTAAACAATGCTCATTCCGAGCCTTTTTGTGCTAGATCTAATTAGGCCTACTGGCTTTTTTTTTTTTTTTTAGACTTGGTCAACCTCGTTAATGCTGTTGTGTTAGTTAAAAATATAGGTATTGTGTGTAAAATTTACGCAGTTACTCAGTTACTACGTAGAATGATATCAATAAATGAAGTAGTAATTATTTCCTTTTAGTTTTAACAATCTTTTGATACAAAATGTCTAATATTTTATTTTCCAATATATCGTGGTGTGTAGCAGAGTAAACAGAACGGTGCGGTAGGTGACCTAGAATCTCCGAGTTCGAATCCGACGTAAATCAGTTGTGCTTTATTTTATTGTTTCACATGGGAAATGCCACGAGCGGTTTTATTTTCTTTCTTTTTCAAAAAAATTTTTTTGAACGAAATATTTTATAAAATAATTATTCAAAATTTTCCAAACATCGTCGCTCGCATCGCTCGCGAGATCGACTGCTTACATTTTCTTGTCTGCGGGAGAAAAATGTTGATACGGTCGAGGGTTCACCGTGAGTTCAGCAGGCCTACCATACATACGTCACAGCATTAACTAATGCTGGTAGAGATCGTCGGTGGGCAATCCCACCCCTCCCCTCATAAACCAAGCAAATTGTAAATCAACTTAGGGTCATTTTAAGTTCACGCAAGCTTACAGGACTGTAGATTTACTACGCATAGCTGGTAAAAAAAAAAAAAAAAAAAAAAACTTCGCCTAACCTAATGCTACTACAGAAGAGAATATTAATTATAGAGTATTTAATTTTAAAGTTAAAAAAAAAGTTTATTTATCATCTTACCTAATAATACTGTATTGTCGTTACAGTTAGAAGGACTAGATCTAGATTTCTGTCAGATCTATTTTTAGTTTTGGATATTAATTTTATTGTCATCTTCATGGGTATTGATTGTTCAATTCATCATGGAATGTCTAATGTCTTAAATTGTACATTGTACATAGAATTTATAATAAATATGTCTGATATTTCCTTAATAAACATAATGAATATAAAGTTTTATTTCTAACAAAATGTTTTGGTTTTTTTTGGTAACTAAAATACCCAATGTTGTCGTAATTGCTATGACATCATGCTACGAATGGAAAACACAAACCAACGTAACTTTTTGATATCTTTTGATGGCGAAAAAGAGTTTCGCATTTTAAGATGTTAATAGGTCATTTTGTTTTTGTTTGTTTTCTCGGCCCCTAATTAAGCTAGACCATTAAATTTGATCTCAAATTAACCAGTAAGTGATATGGTTTGTAATGATATATGATAAGTGACAGAAAATTTTAATTAAAAAATTGTAATAAGACAACCTAAAAAATAATGTTAACAAAGAGGGTCACCCCCCTAAAATTTTTGAAAAAGCGTCTTTGATAGGCAACACACAATCTGTTGTCAAATTTTTATTATATGGAATATCTTACTGAAAATTGGCCTGAATAGTGCCAACACTGTATACATTAACAGAAAGTCAAAATATTTTACTTAGCTTATGTTGTTTTTATTACAATGTTGGACAAAATAAAAGTCATTTTTATTCGGCGCAACTACTTTTTTTGCAAGAAAGAAGTACAATGTTGAGCAGATTTTAGATTACTTTGGTAATATGCAAGAAATATTGTAACAATGAAGGTTATTATATACTTTGATATTACCATTGTTCAAATTTGATTTTAAAAATATTTTATTTAATGAAAAAGGGGTTTAAACTCATATACCCCCCTTAATTTTAAACAATAAATTCTGCTATAGGCAACACATAACCTGTTGCCAAATTTTTATTATATGGAATATCTGAATGAAAATTGGCCTAATTGGTGCCAACATTGTATACATCCACACAAAGTAAAAATATTTCACTTAGCTTATGTGGTTTTGTTACAATGTTGGTCAAATTTAAAAAGTCATTTTTGTTCTGCGCAACTACTTCTTTGCAATAAAGAAGTACAATGCTAAACGGATTTTAGATTACTAAAATTGTATCTTAATGTTGTCAATATTCATGATATTTCATCCATGTTATGTGTATGTTATCATAGAATTGATATAATTTAATTTACAATTATTGTTGAACAAATAATTTAATAATTGAAATGATTTTTGTATTGGTGGAGTAAAGATCACCATTTAATGTTAAAGGTAAGTTTTATAATTTAGAAACATGTGTCATATATTTAAGTGACATCTCATGCTGTGTGGATAACATGTTTAAGTCTATTAGCTTGTGTCACTTTTTTACTTTCAAAAATAACACCATCAATGATTTAAAAATGAAATCCGATCAAACATCTACTGAAGCTGTGTCTCCTCTGGCTGATAGCTTTTAGAACTAATAAAAACCAGCAACATCCATTCTTAAGTGGACTTATTTCTCCTTCATTGAAGTTGCTTATGAGTAGATCCACATCTTTTGATTCTCTATCCCCTTGTGAACTGGTACATTTTATCTAGGGCCAAGACTAGTAAAGCTCGAACTGAAAAATATACAATAGCAAAAATACAGTAGTAGGCTATAGTGTAGCTTTACACAGAAAATTGTGTAAATGTACATAAAGTAAGTAGTGAAAATGCCTAGAGTTATAATTGAAAAGGGCCTATACAAGTTTAACATAAATAAAGAGGACTTATCAAATAAAAAAGTAAAAACTTGCTCTAAGAAAACAAGTAGAAGGCTGAATAAAAATATACATATTATGGTTCATTTGGAATTAAATATTAACACTTGTAATAGATCTATATTCATTTTATTTTTTAAATATTAGTAGACCTTAAGTCCCAACAAACTCACTGAACTAAGTGTAATAGCCTGCAATAGGTCTATAGTAGATTTATACTAGGCATAGCCATAGGGCCTACTATTAAGCTTTAAAATTAACTTGTTCATTTAAGAAATTTGATAGAAAAGCACACTACATATAACTAACATTCTTTTGTTTTTAAATATAATTCTTAAGTTAACAATTTAGATCTAGAATCTACTGTTTAAAAAATAAACATCGCGAACTGAGAGAAAAAAAACGATCTTATTTACAATCCTAAAATTACCCAATTAATGAATCTAATAACAAAATACAAATGAAAAGTCATAAAAAATAACAAGTGTAATAAATAACAAATGTAATTCGATAATTTAAAAAGCTTTTAGAGTCAGATTCATGTGGATGTTGCTGGATTTAGATAATCAAGTAGATTTACATTGTATAGCGTCATTAACAACACACCACTTCCGGTTTTAACCTCGATCTTTTCCGGCAATCTTAAGCTGTTGTAAGCCCTATGCTTTCAAAGTTATTTATAAAAAAATACGTCGCTAATGAATAACTAAATGAAATTTGAAACATATATGTAAAAATGGTGTTTACGCTCGGAGATTGCATTTCTAGCCTAAGGCGACAGTAAATTTTTATGGAACAATAAGTTTTACTTACCCAATTTTTGCCTGAAACACACCATCTTGCACTCGTAGCAGAAAAAAACAAAAATAACACAGCAATCGGTGAAATCCATTTGTCTTTCAGAATAAAGTGACACTTTTCTATTAACAATGGTGATTAATAGTGAAATTATTTTTTTTTAATTATCACCCACTGCCGCACGGCTAAATTCACTAAGTTACGGTATGGGGAAAAAACTCGTTTTTAGAGGGGCAAAATCTACGTCATCCAAGTCCCTAGTTTTAATATTAAAATAACATGGAAAACCAATCTATCGTTTAGGACCCTTAAATCCGCTGTGGTAGAGTTACAAAGCACTATTAGATTCTATCAAGGTGCAGAAGAGGGAACTAATGATTATGTTGGCTTTAATTTGTGCATATTAAAAATTAATGGCATTTTTTACAAAATTTAATGGCCCAAATTGAAATTCTAAACTAATCTAAACAAAGTGTCTATTCTGAGATTATGCATGTAAATGTAGATTTTCTCACTAAATCTAGAATTTACGCAATTTTCAATTTAAACATGACCACTGAATAATAGACATACATATTTAATTAGGGTTGTCGGCATCCGCCGAGTTCGCGGTAAAAACATGACCCGAAATCGCCCATTACTTTCTGATACCGGACCCAGGAGATTTGGTTTTGCATACTAAGTTTTTAATTTATGGTAATTAAGTTTAAAAGGTCATTTCCTAAGGTTAATTAAAAAGAGTGGTTTTCCCTTAGTTTTAATGGCATTGCGACCTGATTGCATGCTGTCTCTGCTTTGGTCTTCCCACCGTATCAAGCTTAGTTTCAAATACGTTGGAATCTCGATTTTTTAAAAGGTTATTCTAGATGAGAGAAGATTACTGAGCAGACATATCTTAGGTATGTGGAAATGACATTTGTTTTTGGATATTTTGACTCTGACATTAGTTATACTCATTTGAAAGTAGTCACTGTATGTAGGTCACGCTGCAACCATTGTTATATTTTTTCATCCTGTTCTTTCCCTGCCGGCTTTTGAGTTTTGACACACTAACAACATTCTCGTAATGTGTAATGTGTAAAAAACTTTCCTAATTGTTGTTTTAAAAATAATTTAATATATATTACATACTATCATTCCTCTTTTCAGCTCTAGATTTGCTTGAACTTGAAGATTTAATTTTTGCCAAATATTTGTTCAAGTTTTTTTTTCTCTACAGTCTACTCTTATTAGGGCCTAGACTCAAGTTGTTGTTAGTTTATATAGATCTAGTTATAAGTTAAAATCAGGCCTAGATCTACCTGTACAACCTGTTGCTATACACATTTTAAAGTATTTAAAATTAATAGAACAATGATAATAAATAAGATGAATTATTGTAACTACTGTTTGGTTATTTTGTTTCACTCAGCTATGGATAGACCTACTGAAATTACTCATTCTTTAGAAGAACTCAATAATCTAATGGATTCTTATAAATGTTTAAATCATGAATTTATTAAAATAGGGAATTTAATATCATTTTCTAAAATTAGTAAAAGTTATCATCAAGCAGCACTATCACTTTTAAAAGAAATAAAGAACAGTGATGTATTGCCCTCTCAATATTGTGACATAGAACAGAAAGCACTCAAGACCTCAATTTTCAATGCTGAAAAGAAATTTAAAGTCCTGAAAAAAAATATTAGCAGCAACTGGAGTGCAATATTGAGTTTTTTAGATGATGTTCATCATCCCTTGAATAAAAAACAAACATCCATTGAAATGTATCCTTCTATTCCTGGACCTTCAAAACCGTCACCTGTTAAACATGTTCAAGTTCAAACATTAGATAAAGAACTTCGTACAGATTGTGCCAGTTGTGCATTCAAAAGAATATCAAATGATAATCTTTTGAAAGAAAATAAAAAGTTAAAACAAGAGAAACTTTCACTTATGAAAGCACATGCAGCATTAAAAAGGGTCTACGAAGTAAGAAAGATAAAACAAAAATTAAAAAGAATGACACAACGTCTGCATAAAAAAAAGCAAGAGATCATTAGTCTAAAACGCACAATGAAGGCTCTTCCTGTACATAATTATGTTCAACAAAAGGAAAAAATGAAATACATAAAGAGAAGAAATAAAATTTTGAAATCTAAAATTGATTCTAATACACTTACTTTGAAAAGTAATAAACTGATGATTTCAAACTTATCTAAAGAAATCGTGTCCTTAAATCAAGTGATAGATGATTTAACTTGTCGCTTTGAAGAAATGACAAATAAAGAACATATAATTACAAAAAAAGGCAAAGAATTTGACACAGACACCAGACTTTGCATGTACAAGTCCCTGCTCTGTAATGTGTCTGTGGCATCGGCTGGTGACCTGCTAGAGTTTTTTATTGAATTAATGACCGGTCAAAAGCTTTCATCTGTGCCTAGTCAAACAACTGTAGCCCAAATGTCTCTAGAACTGGGCATCTTAGCTGATGTCCAAATAGGTGAAGCACTGATGTTAAATAAAAATGTTACTTTGTCTTGGGATGCCACCCCAGTAGATGGAGCCCATGTCAATGAGATACATATTTCAACAGCTCCAGATAGACCCCTAATTTTGGATGTCAGAGAATTGCCTGGTGCTAAGGCTAGTGACTATGCGCAACACATTTTTCAGTCTTTACAACATGTTACATCTTTATATGCTAATCATAAAAAAATTCCAGAGGCCAATGTTTCCATATTTTGTAAATCATTGATTCAGAAAATATCTTCAACAGTAACAGACAGAGCTCCAGTTAACCACTGTGTTGTCCAACAATTAAATATTTTATTTGACACTCAAATTTTAGAGCTGAATTGCAATGTGCATCCCCTTGATGGCTTTGCATCTGCTGCAAGGAAATCCATTTTAGAATACGAAAAATCTTCTGGCTTATCTTCATCCACATCTTTACACCCAAAGGCTGTTCACTGTTTAATGGATGTCTCCAAATTACGTTACTCAATGAAGACTGGAGATCCACCTGGTTTTAAATTATTTTGTAAAAAATTTGACATTCCTATTGGAATGTTCATGAGATACGTAGGAAACAGAATGCATATTCTGTTCCATTTATCTGGAGTTATTATTTTTTATAGAACAAATCTTCTCACATATGTTTCAAAAAATCAAGCTTCAAATTTAAAAAGAAACATCAAAAGTTATCTAGAAGACCCTATTGTTGTAGCACAACTCACTACCCTTGCTCTAATTGGCAAATCAATTACTGGGCCTTGGATGACCAAATTTTATTCCAATCAATCAAATTTAGGACTAGTTCCTGTTATTCAAGGCTGCCAGTCTGAATTTGAACGTTTTGTTTCAAGCCCTTTAGAAATTCTTACTCTAAAATCAAATATTTTTGGTGAGCCTATTAATCAAGAAATTGATCCTGTATTAAAATCACTTATAAGCAATTTAAACCCTGAAACAACAGAATTAATTAAAAACATGATTCCAATTGCAGTGCAGAGTATTTATTTAGTTTTTAAGAGGCAGTTGTACAATTACATTGAAGGAAATTTGTCAAACCCTAGTAGCGAAATGATGGAACAAGCCTCATCAGCACATAACATGGCCTCTGAAAGAGCTCTAGGTTTGACAGATTACCTGTGGAGACGAGCACCAAATTCCACATTTATGTTTATTTCTGGAAAAGTTAAGAGCAGGTTTAATGACACCATGTCATGGCTGTTAAAAAAACCAGAGGATGAGCTTAAAAAGACCATCAACTTTTCAATGAAAGAAGCTTACAAATTAAGAAAATTGAATCATCTAAAAATGAAGGCCAATGAGAAAGAAGCGTTGGAGAGACAAGTTGAAACAGAAAAGCTGTTTGATAAGAAAAATAGAAAAATGATAAATAAACAAATTAAGAAAGCTTTGAAAGCTAATGATTTTTCCTCAGAAATTTTTAAAATATTAAAAGAAGTTCTCCTGAAATTGTCAATCAGTTCAATTTGATAACTGCAAAACTTCTGAGCTGCCGACATTTTTAATTGGCCAACAAATTAATCATTTATGGGATGTTGAAGGCAAAGATGTGTTGTATAATGGAAGAATTGTTGATGTATATTTCAAAGGGCAGAAGAATCCTGAGAAATATCTGACAGTGTCCTACTGGAAGCCAGATGAAGTAGAAGATGAATCTGTTGATTACAACATCATTTTGACAGATTTTTTAACTGATCTAATTTTACATGATCTAATGTTAATTTAAACATTTATATCACAAGCTGTCTGTAAATATTTGTATTCTTATAAATTTTTTTATTTTTATAATTGGAACATTGATGACTTCAGTTATAAAGTTGTAAATTGTGTAAATATAACTTTGATGTGAACAATTAGATATTGAGTTCTTCGACTGAGTATTCTTTAAATGTCTGGGTAAGAAGTACATTCCACAAAATAATGTCCTGTGAATGAAAACAAAATCAAACCAATCATGAATGGAAATCCAATCAATTACTAAAATGGAAAACATTGTGATGATGATTATATAAAAAAATCTTGATTTGCTTGTCAAAACAATTGATTTATTGTTTATTTCAGATTGTTATTTATATGATCACAGGCAGGGTATTATTATTAAAGTATGGGATCTAGTTTTCTCCATCCGGAGGAGTTTCACTGTTGTGGGTAACGATGCAAATAAAATTGATACAACCCTGCTTGTTGATCATAAAAATATCAATTTATCTTTGGTGCATGCATCTTTTTGCTAAGTAGTTTATGTTCTACTAGGAGTTAAAAAATAAATAAGTTATATTTTGAAATACCCTGTAAGTATAAGATAAGGCTAATGCAGTTTTAGTAAAATGCATTTCCGAAGTTGAAGTAAGTATTCTGTGCATGCAGTTCAAATTCGGTTGAGTTTAACGTTCTACTAACCTTTTTTCATATTTGGATATTTAAAATTCAAATATTTAGAATGAAATACCTTTATCTATTATATGTGTATCAAACATTGCTCTAAAAATAATACATATAAATTAATGTAAAAGAACATAGTGCGGTTTTTTAATGTAGGGGTAGATATTTCATCAAAAGTATTTTTTTTTTCTTCAGTTTTACTATGAATATACCTTCCCTACATTGTAGACAAACTCTGCAAATACGAACAAAATCCAACTGAAATTAACCAAACTATACTCATTTATAGATACCCTATGAAGACTTATCACAAATGGCCAATGTTAAAAGGAGGGACTTTTACCCCCCACAAAAAAATTCATAAAAAAAAAACTATTTGGGATAGAAAGAAAATTTTTTCTGTTTTGTTTTCTCCTGATTGAGATCTACAAGAACATATATTTTTTATTTTAATATAATGAAATTTGTGTTTATACCTAAATCCCTAATCTAGATCTACTCGAGATATCAACATTCTTTGCTGAGGTTATATTTTCGACTATGACTTTAGAAATTGCAATTAACAAGGAAAAGCCGGCCATTGGTAAATAATAAATTAATTAAAATCCTAGTCTAGATCTATCTAGAAGTAGTACAATACTTAAAATTAAATAGATCGGATATTTCGAGTCGTCCCTTTGAATCCCGGTCAGAACGTCCCCCCGTTGTGGCCTCAACCAACCGGCAGGCTCGTTGCATTGAGTTAAATATAAACTCAAAACAATAATATAAACAATCTCTTTTCCGTCGGCCAGGCCACAAACGTGTGTAGAAAAACACTAGGCTTATAATTTCTTTATGACTTTTAGTTTTAGGTAATTTAATTTTGTCAAAGGCCAAGGCTATTCCCAGTCGGTTGGGATGAATAGCCGTATTGGGGCTATTCCCAGCCGACTGTGAATAGCCCCAATATGGCTATTCGCAGTCGGCTGTCATTTCATACTAAATACGACTGTGAATAATATCTTAAAATAATATAGGCTAAGCATTTATTGTGACTGGGGAGTGAGGTATAGATTAACTTTAAGAGAGCAGTGCTATTTTTATTTTGTTATATTTTTATAAAAAAGTTATTACCGTTAAAGTTTAGTTTAACTTTTAG
Organism: Physella acuta; assembly: GCF_028476545.2. Classification (NCBI taxonomy): domain Eukaryota; kingdom Metazoa; phylum Mollusca; class Gastropoda; family Physidae; genus Physella; species Physella acuta. The sequence goes on along the minus strand of NW_026731744.1, from coordinate 494,556 downwards.
GCTCATATCAGACATATCTGCTACAGGCTACGTAGGTCATAGATGATTAGATGATCAATTATACACTCTAACTCTATACACTAGAATAATAGATCTAGTAATTTTTAAATAAATAATACTAATTAAGCATCAGTTTATTTGGTTGTTCACATTGCTATTCAACTATCAATTACCATTAAAAATTCACATTATCACATAGAGGTCTAGATCTAGAATAAATATCAGGTGAAATAGGATGTCCTTTTTCATCAGCTATTATTCAGTTTCCATCACACTTTTGTTTTTTCTCTTAGCAAAAATCTACGGGACAGGTCTTTTTTTTTTGCTGATATGCCAACAATTACGTCACAAACGAAAAAAAAATTAACAAAAATAACCCTTCCATGAGTAACTCAAGTAGAATCTAGATCTAATTGTGAAAAAAATATTTTGATAAGATTATGAGGTATACATTAAGGGTCAGACCATTTGGCATCTGATGAATTTGAACCCCCACCTTCTGGCATGACAGCCTCTCCCTATGACCACTCGACCACACATCTTCATGCCTAGTTAAATCTATCAAAAACGGTCACGACTGAATAGCCCCAATACGGCTATTCACAGCCGGCTGTGAATAGACACTTCGTTTGTCAAAACTTGAGAAAAATCCAAATTTGGAATATTGAATGTGCACTATTGTCTATTAGGGTTGTTGGTATCGGCCGCGATTGCGGTAAAATGACCCGAAATATCCCATTACTTTTTTATACAGGGCGCACGAGATTTGGTTTTGCATACTAATAAGTTTTTAATTTATGGTAATTAATTAAGTTTAAAAGGTCATTTCCTAATGTTAAATGAAAAGTAGACCAATGGTTTTCCCATTGTTTTGATGGTTTAGCGATCTGACAGCGCCCTGTCTTTGCTTTGGTCTTCCCCCTGTATGGAATCACGATTTGTTAAAAGGTTATTCTAGATGAGAGAAGATTACTGAGCAGACATATCTTATGTATGTGGAAATGATATTTGTTTTTGGATATTTTGACTCCGACATTAGATATACTCAGCCAGAGGTGGTCACTGTATGTAGGTCGCGTTGCCACCATTGTTATATTTTTTCATCCCGATTTTCCGGCCTTTAAGTTTGATCAACTAACAACAGCATTCTTATGGAATGTGCAAACAAATCTCCTAATTTTTGTTTTCAAAATATATTTACATACCCATCTTTAATTTTTTCAGCTTTAGTTCTAGTTTTGCAGAATATGTTTTTCCTAAAATCCAATTTTGTCAGACTAGATCTAGACTGACAAGAGTCAGACCTAGGTTACCTGTCTGTTGCTATACACTAGCATTGTGCTAACTGTAATTTTAAGTATTCAAGTTCTACTTACCATTAGATATAGTTATATGCTGAAAATTAGAATCCATACACAATTCACACATAAAAACATTGATCTGATAACTTCATTTCACTTATTACAAAATGGCTTATATGGGCTCTACTTCACCTGCCCAAAATAACAAGGCAATTATATACACATAACAGTGTTCAAGTCATTTAGATTTCTGACTATGTAGTTCTTTCATTCACTGTATTTATATAAAATATTGCTTTAGAAACATTTTCATATTTGCGCAGCAGTTTTATAACAAAATGGCTTAAAGATGGACTCTACTTCACCTGCCCAAAATAATGAGGCAATTATAATATTATATGCACATAACAGTGTTCAAGTCATTTACTTTAGATTTTTAACTTTGTAGTTCTTTCATTTGCTGTATTTATATAAAATATGGCTTTAGAAACAATTTCATATTTGCGCAGAACACAGTATTTTGGGGTTATGGGAGGAAGCCAACAAAAAAATATAAGTTCTGTATTATTTTTATTCATTTCAAAAGCATTTACAAGTTCTATATATCATTCTAGCTAAACTCTGCAAATATGAACAAAATACAACTGCAAGTAAAATAACTATGCTCAATTTATTCAGGTATACCATGACTTGTCACAATAGGCCAATGCAAAAACAAGGGGATTCCACCCCTCATAAAAAAATTCGCTTAAAAAAACTATTTGAGCTAGAAAGAAAATCTTTTTTGTTTTGTTTTCATATAGTTGAGCTCTACAAGAATATGTAATTTTTATTTTTATATGATGATTAGTGTTTTTTTACCAAAATCCCTAATTAGGCCTACTTAATTTAATATTTATTGACACTCACTGCCATGGCCAACACACTTCTCCATGACAACTCTTCTTAAGCTTGAACGTAAAGAAAACCACAAATCAGGTTAGACTTTTTAAGTGGCCATGCACCCAGAGTTCCTCACTAGTAATCATCAAATAGCGGTCACGTGGTTTTTAAAAAATAAAAATAAATTGGTTGTGATACGGACGCCGGTCTTATAAAAAAACAGCTCACAATATTTGATTTCTTTTTTCATAGACTAATAAAACTAATAATGCTTTACGTTCTCGCTCATTTCTTTACCTAAACTGTTATTTTTTAAATTCTATTAATGTTAATAAAACCAACTTTTGAATTTAGCCTCCGTTCTCCAAACCAAATTTTAAAATGCTTTTCTGGCATATCTAACCCTGCCACTTAAGGTTTGTTGTTATGACACGGAAATCTAGCCGAAATCTAGCCATTTTGCGCGTGGTAAACATTTTTAAATGTAATTAGTTGAAGGTCTCTGGAATTTGGCCGGAAATCAAACATCCGGTCCGGGCGCCATATTGTTGTTAGCAACCGACCACGCCTCCAAGTTAGCGAGAAATACTAAAATGTAGCCTAGAGACTAGTTTATATAGATCTATATGACTAGAAGCCTACTATTATTGGTGCCAAAACAAAATGGCAGACATTTGTCCCATTTTACCATGCTATAAATTTTTGATCATTATCAGAGTAAAACTTGACTGATCATTACCCTAATGGTTTTATTTGTTAGATAATAACTAAATCAAGGCCTACATGAATACATTTTGTCCACTGGCTTGCCTGTTCAGAAAAGTTATATCAGATATTATGTGGCTCTTGATACCCTCTGTGCAAGTTTCTCATTTATTAGACCACTGAATATGACACTAGTATACGAATAGTTAACACAAAATGTATTAATTGTTAAACAGACTTGTGTCTAAATGATTGAAATACAATTCTAACCTGCTGAAAAGTAAAAATTCAGCCATCTGATGTTATCCAGGTAATTTTTAAAATGGTACACATACTTATTACCCCTGAGGGGCAATACAGCCGACTCAGCCCCCACCTGTTTCTAACCAACCATAAAACTTCTAATCTCTTTGTAGGTAACAGGAATAAATGTTCTTAGGTCTTAGCCAATCTGGGGTATTATGTTATGTAATTTATGACCCTCATGGTCCAGCAGGGAAGTAAACAGGCACATTAATACCACTCCCCCCCCCCCCCCTACAATTTCTTACCCCCATGATACCCAGCCCCCACCAGTTTCTGGCCCACCATAAAACTTCATCTCTTGGTAGGTAACGTGGATTGCAGTTCCTAGATCTCAGCCAACCAGAGAGATCTCCTTATGTAATTTATGGCCCTCAGGGTCCAGCAAAGAGAACAAAGGGGAAACCACTACCAATGCTCTCTCCTCAACATTTCTCACCTCCATGTTATGTAATGCATAGCACACATGGCTTATCAGGGGAAAGCATTAAGGCAGATTAGTTAGTACCACCCCTTTTTACATCTAAGAATGTTAACTCTGGACAGCTACACACTAGACATACTAATGTGCCTACTGTAAACTACTAGACTGTAGGCCCTATGTACACCTGCAATTGTATCAATTGTAGACCGGGCCCATTGGGGCCTAGTGATAGCTAGTATCAGTTAGTGTGTGTACACAGCATTAACTATTTTGGGGTTAGAAATTAATTATTTTTATTGTGGAGTTAGTCTAAGCTATGAGATAATACTTATTGCCCCATTGCCTGGCTCCATATACCCCGAATGTTGATTTTGGGGGTATGACAATAAATGTTAAATTAAACCCATATTTATTAAACCCATATTAAAGTATATTTAATAGACTTTGTTATTATTTTTATATTGTGTAAGATGTTAGAATAATTTTGCCATATTTTCAATACTAAAAAATTCTTAGATTAGTAGAAATCTTTAAAATGTTTTTCTAAATGTACATAGTCAAAATTAATTACCCCCTGATACTTGGCATCATCGAGGCATTAGACCCACCCACATAATTTTGATTTAATGGTTTTTCAGAAATAGACAGATTAACTAAGGGTGAAGATGATAAAAAAGAAAGACCTGCTGTTCCTATGTATGAGTTGCACAATGACAGACAGCAGAGATGTTCCTTAAAAATTAAAATTCCAATAAAAGAACATCCAAAAGTAAGTCATTATTTTCATCAATCGATTTATAGTTTTTGTTATGTTGTTTGGAGTATTTATGTGTTATTAAATTTCTTTCAGTACAATTTTGTTGGGAAATTGTTAGGACCCAAAGGCCAGACTCTTAAAGCTCTACAAGATCAAACGGGCTGTAAAATGGCTATTATGGGGAAAGGTTCAATGAGGGAAAAGGAGAAAGTAAGTTATTTTTCTATTAGACTTAATTAATAACTTGAATTTTGGGCTGTTTTTGATAGCTGTTTTTTCTTTTCCAGGAAGAAGAACTACGAAAGGAAGGTGGGAAATATGCACATTTAAATGAAGATCTGCATGTACTTGTTGAATGTTTCACTGATGTCACTGATGGTTACCACAGGCTTGCGGCTGCATTGCTAGAATTAAGGAAATTTGTCATTCCTGTAAGTTTTTATGCAAGCAAGGCTTAAGAACTAACTGAATTAGACTATTTTATACTTGTTTAACTTATAATAAATTTGCAATAGGATCTTGCTGATGAGATGTATGGTGGTGGTGATATGGGCATAGAAGAAATAGGGATGAATGGAGGTGGTGCCCCCAGAGGTCGTGGAGCTTACAGAGGTGCCCCTCCAGAAAGAGGGTGAGTATTTTTCTGGACCAGATGTCTTTTCTCTTGCAGTAATGTATTTCAGAGTTTCGAATTTAGGGAAGAGTATTTTAGACTTTAGTCTGGTATAACGCTAGTTTTTTGGGCTGGATTTTTTGAAAGTCTGGAATTTAACATCTTCCATGAACAGGGATGTGACTTTTCAGATTTTAAGCATCAATCTGATTTTTTTCTTACCCTTTACTTACCTAATCTTTCAGCAGTTTTAAAAACTTAAAGGGAAAAAAAGCGGGAGTGACTTCTACAGAATAGTCCACATGCTCATTCCATATTTTCCTATTTAAATTGAGTTTTACGCTTTGCCTACAGTACAGGTATTAGGTAATACAGACAATTGATTACACAAATTTTTTCAATTGGAAGTTATCACTCAGTCTGATGCTAAATAGAAATTAAATGTGGTCAAGGTTCTAAATTTTAGCGGATTTCTGAATTTCTCAGTATGCAAATTTTTTAGTCAGTAATACAGAGACTTTCCTCGTGTCCTGTTGTGCCATCCCATTTTTGTCGAAGTATGTTCTTTTTGGAAAAGGAAATTATTAAATTGAATTTTAAAAAATAGCAGGGAAAAGCAATTATCTCCATTTGACACGTTTGTTTCCTTGTTTACTTACAATATTTACATTAATAGATGTGGCCAAACTAGCTTCTGAACGTTCTTTTTAGTATTTGCAATTGTAGATTTAAAATTATGCCTTAAATAACATGCATGGAGAAAAATACAATGAAATCATGACTAACACGCGAATTTCTAGAACTAGATACTTCCTGCTGTGAGTATGCCGTTGCAGCTATACTGATTTCAAAACTAATGTGAACTCACTGTGACTCCGACAGTGTCTTGATTGTGGAAGAAAAAGTATGATAATGATCATTTTTAACAATCTACAGCTTTTTCAATATCATAAATAACGATGTGGCTTGGCTATCAAAATTGTTAGTTTAGGTTCAAATGTTTTTACTTTCTTGTATACAGAGTATAGAGAAAGTATTGTAATCGTGCACAAAAATAACATGAAATTTTGACAGTTTTCATAGTTTTACACCTGTGCTTCATCAGATCCGGAGTGTAGTGGACTTATTTTAATCAAAATTTTGGCATTTTATGCGTTATCGAGTCGGAAAAACTGGACTTTGCAATTCTGTATGTCTATGTGTGTGTCTGTAAGCACAATAACTAGTACCGTTACAGCTAGGTTGATGACATTTTATATACAAGTATTATATCAAATTTGTAGATACGAATCAACTTTTCAGCGATTTCTGATAACCGGAAGTGGAACTTTTTCTACTTTCAATTGTTCAAAAGCCTATAACTTTAGTACTATTTCAGATAGATGTATGAAATTTCTCATGCCTTCTCATGATCTAATTCTCTGCCTTCTCTCAAATTTTGAGTGATTTCCGTTGACAGGTAGTAGTAATTTACGCTATTTCCGATTTCTCAAAAAAGACAGGTAGTAGTAATTTACGCTATTTCCGATTTCTCAAAAAACGCATATGAATTTACAAAGTACTAATAATATTCTGCACTATTATACACATTTTGTTTGGCATTCATTTGGTGTGCAATTCTTTTTTTTCAACGAGATTTTATTCTATTTTAAAAGTAAAATATCATGTCTATATCCCAAGTTGCATGGTGAAATTTTGTGACTGGTCTCTTGGATTATACTGGCCTTCCTTGATACATTCCATTCTTTCAGGTTGTCATTGTTAACTCAATTTAATTTTTATAAATTATCTTAACATTAAGTGTTTATCATTACAGTGGTCGTGGTGCATTTAGAGGTCGTGGAAATGGGCCGGCTCCCCCACCACCAGCTGGAAGGTAAATACTTTAGTTTCTTGATGTAATTAGGTAGCAGTGTATTAATGTAAGAGGGATTAGTGTTTTATTTAACGGATATTGTAAATGTGTTCATTTCAGAGGTGGCCCACCACCTGCCACTAGAGGCGCACCTCCACCAAGAGGAGCTCCCAGGGGTGCACCATCTTCTAGGGGAGCACCTCCCTCAAGAGGAGCCCCGTCTAGAGGAGCACGTGTGGCTGCTCCTTCTGCATCATATGATGGATACAGTTCACAGGTTTTTTTCTAATATGATTGCTATTTACTATTTTACATTGTCTGCTCAATTGGTATTTGAGTCTTAATATGCATTTATCCCCTTTCTATAAACACTGTTTTCCTAAATTTCCAGTTTAAATAACCATTGCACTATCTGTTTGTCTTGGTACCTATTTAGGGTTCCCACAAGGGCATTAAATTTAATTTCCTGGTAGGGGGTCTAGCTTGTGGGTCTTTCTGTTTATCTATGTGCCTTGCTTAGAGCATGGTGGATTATCAGTTCTGTAATTTAAAAAAAAATGCATAATGATGGGATTTATAGCTAAATCAAAATAAATCACAAGCTCCAGGGTTTAGATTGGATGCTTTTGTTGCCCATGTGTCAACCCCCTCTCCACACAGTTGATGGACTGAAGGGAGAAGCATTACCCATACAACTTGAAATTGTGTTGGTAATCCCATTCCAGATTGTTTTGGACTCTAGATGGTTGTCCCCAGCTAAAAAGCCTCATCTACTTAGGGGGTTATCAACCATGCATTTTTCTACCTGACCTCGTTGACACCCCATTAAAATAAGGATTACATCACTAAATAATTACATACTTCTTCAATACGTTTGTTAAATTGTGTTACTGCTACATTTCTCCAGACATATATTGCTTAGTTAGGCTATGCTATGCATACTTTATCTCAATGATAGTGATTCTACAAAAATAACCTTTTTTAAAATGTTAGTGCACCAATGAGTCTTGTGGGAACAAGATACTTTTTAGTAAAACATTTTTACAAACTATAGTTTTCAAGTCACATTAGAATATTAACCGCCCAGTTGGTCTCCATCCATTTTTTTTTGCTATTGTATGTTAAAACTGTCTTACTTATTTAAAAATGCTTTCAGGGCTATGGATCTGGCTATGGTACAAGCTACGACTCATCTTATGATGAAGGTTATGGGCAAAGCTATTCAGCAGGGTGATTATTTTTATTTCAAGATTTTTTTTAACTTTATTCTTTGCCCATGCTTTTTCTTCATGCTTGTTTTGTCCCTGAGTCTACTCACCTCTGATTTATACTTGACTCACGCTGGAAAGTAAAATTGACTGGGCATAATGCTGACCACACCATCCCTTCATAAGCAGATGTCCAAAAATAACAATTCAACTTCAACTGCCTATGGATTATGTCTGAAAGAGGAGCTTTTTGCTCCATCATGGGTGGAAACTTGCAATATTAAACCCATTTCTGCCTAAGTGATGACAATGCAATGTGCCATTTAGAAAGCTACATAATTATATATTATTATATATATTATTATATCATATTGTATACTTATTTTTTCATGCTATTATACACAATAACTGTTCATTTGCTGTCCGTTATGCCTTTGTTTATATTAAAACTTAAATTTATAATAAAACATTTTTGATAGGCTTTTAAATGCTTATATGAGAAAATGAATTGGTTTTCTTTATATAATTCATCAGATTATATAACTGTTTTTGTATTAAATGCCTTAACCTACACCTTTTATTTTATTGCACATTCATATGCTTATTATCAAGGATGTGACTTCCGATTTTTAGCTAGAAATTTTTCCGCTGATTTTCAATTTGTGCTATTTTTTCGGTTCTAACTTAGGAAAATTACCTCTACTGAAACACCCCACATGCGCATTCTACCTATTCCTATTTAAATCGAGTATTTCAGTACTTTGGTCAAACGGACAGTCGAATACGCTTATTTCTTTTCATTTGGACTATTGTGCTAGATTAAGATAATGATTAAATGTTAATCTAGTTAGAGATTCAGATTTTCTGCAAATTTCCAGTGTGACCTCATACCTTTGTATTTTAAAAAAAGTAATGTTAGAAACTGAATTTTAGCCTCTATTTTGCATTTTAGAGAATTGTTTTAATAAATTATAATAGAAATTGATTCTAATACCCTATGTTGGTAAAACTCAGTAAATATCTTAGAGAAAAAAATCCATGTTAAAAAAAATATTCAAATTCAATTGGGAATGGGGGGGGGGGGATCTGTTGAGGTGTGACATCATTTTAGGGGATCCTGCTTAGTGACAGGAAGTGGGGTGGGGTTAAAAATTGTCCTAAACAAACGTGATGTCATGGCCCGTTACAATTATCAACTATTCTAAAAGCATAAATAACGATGTGGCTTGGCTATCAAAATAGGAAATTTGGTTCAAATATCAGACCCTTCCTAATTTCTGCTAATTTACATTTTATTTTCCGTCACATGAACCAAAACTTTCTCAGATATCAATACAAATCTAGGCTCTTTACAGCTGAAGACTGTTTTACCATGCCAATCTTTAAAAAAATATATGGCATAATTTAACTGCAACCAAGAGTAGAACTAGATTTTTAAAAAACTGACACTTTCGTTGCATTGTAAAAAAAAAATTTTTGAAAGCTGATATGTAAACATTAAATTCCAACTCAGGACTTTCAATGTTATTTTAGAGTAACTTCTTTAATTAAAATATTAGCTATATTAATCAAAATTAGTAGAGTAACTGTGTGTTCTTATCTCAAAATAAATTTCCTAATTTTTTTCATGGTCTAGTCACATCCCTGTTATTTTACTTTATAAACCATTCTTATTGAAATCTGCTGGCGTTTAGATTGAATTTCTTAAATGCTTTTATCATCTATAGCCAAGATGCAGCTTATTATGACTATGGGGGCCCTTCTGCAACTTCATCAGCTGCCTACGATTCATATGGTAGTGCAGGTGGATATGGGGATTATGGTAGGTCTTTAAACTTTTTTAAACAGATTTCAATTGTGCTTCTTGAAAGTTTTGAACATGAAGTCTAAAATAGGTTTATTTGTTCTCAGCAGATAGTTGGGGCACCACTGGAGGTAAAGCTCCCCCACCATCTTCCCGGGGAGCTGCTAGAGCACCTGCACGATCTCACCCATATTCCCGTGCTCCCCAAGGTGGAGGATACTGAACCTTCTGAGTTGTGATACAACTGACTTCTTGTGCTCTACCACTGCCCTGGCAAGATAGGTTCGCAGAATGCTTGTTTTATATTATTGACATTGGCTGATGTTAATAATTAGCTAATATGCTATTGACTGTGCCAGATATAACCTGAACTTTATTAATTGCTGCAAGGTTGTTAACTAAAAGGTCATGTATATATGTAGTTATTAAAACAAGGGGTTGGACATTTAAGCTGCTCCCAGTGTAATTCTTGTTAGATAATGAAATTAGTTATCACTCTCCATTTTAAATTTTGTATGTAATAGTTTTACAAAACTAATTTTATTCATAAATGTCAACTTTTTTACGGAATGATCATCCAGTTTATAGTTGTATTATAATTTTAATGTGTTGTTAACTTTTACAAATAAATGCTATTGTCCCTTCATTGTTGTACTTCATAATGGATGATTTTAGGTCTGAATTTTAAGCCCGTTAGGAAGCTGCACTGGTTTTTGTTTTTAAAAACACATGATCTAATTAGTCATAATGTTTTAACGTTATAAAAAGAATCACAGATTTATCAGAAGTAGCCTACCTTTAAAAATGGCAGTTGATAGTCAAAATCTAAGTCAATGTGTACTTTACACTGATAGAGTATTCATGTTCTTGAAGTTAAAAGCAGTATCTATGGCAACCATTAGTTAGGTTGCTGGTGGTGCTTCTATAATTTTATCTGGCTTTTATTTTAGTGTTTTTAATAAATATTCTTTTTAACTTGAGTAATTATTTTGATATTGTCTAGCTTTTAAAACCATCTTTTGATGGCTGAAATCTTCATTCTTAAATACTGATCTAGGTCATAAAATTGAGAATAAAACAGGTATGTCACATAGGTCAATAGCATAAAATCTTCTAGCACTTACAATTTTTCCGCTATAAAAACCTTTAATAATAAAAATATGCTAGTTATTTTAATGTGTTCTTAAAATTAAAAACATTTCTATTTTTTGGGCATTATTGTTATGAATTTAAGTGCAATAGTGTTTCCTGGGAAAATTGAAAATCGTCTTTTATTTTAATCCTTATTCAACATTAAGTCATTGTTTCTACATGCAAATACAAATTTCTTGTCAATTAAAACCTATCTAAAGTAGGTAAATTAAGAATTAAAACTTAAGTATTCTGAATTCTTTCCCTAATTTGTAACATTTATTCATTGAATAAAAATTATAATTAAGACTTAACAAGTAGTTGACTTTTATGATGAAGCTCTAAAGATCAATCTAGTGTTGTCACTGTAATTAAAATGTTTATACTTTGTATTAAAAGTTTAAGTTAAACACAGTAATTATATTGTATTTGGTCATAGTTAAAAGTATACACTTAAAATGTAAGGAGACATACTCATTTTTATTGCAATTTTAGAGATGAACTAGTGATTAAAAATTATCTAATGTTCAGTAAATTGTCACTAGTTTAAACTCCTGTCTTAAATTGTCCATAACTGCTGAATTATAAGAAATTCTGCTCATTAGAGAGGTATTGAATTTTCAAGTAAATTACCAGATGTGAATTAAATTGCTATATACTGAACAAACCTAAACAAAATAAAAAATAGATCTTGGTGATGATTTTGTATGTTCACACTTAAGCAAAGTCTTTTATTCAAATGCTAAATTATTGGGGGTCACAATGGCCCGAGCAAAAACTGCAAGCTGTAGCAAAGCAATTGACCAGTCAGTGCACCCCATGAAGAGCAGAATTAAACCCTGAAATAAAAGCTATCCTGAAATGCAGCTTTTAAACTTAATGGGTTAAATGCCCTTAAATTAAAAGCAAAGGTGAAAATCACTATCAGGTAAAATGTTTTCTAAAAATTAACAGAAAAGGCATTTTGAACAAAAACCTAATAATAGATATAAATGTTAGGGCAATTGGGAACATTTATTAGTAATCATATACTTTTAAAATCCTAGAGTTACTCTAACCTAAGTTTCTAAAGTTAGTATTAAAAAATCAAAATGCCTTTTCATATCTTAACATGAATTCCCATGAAATAATGTTGAGATAATCCAATAAAATTAAACTACAATTAATTAAAATTTATAGATTAAATACTGTCCAACCTAAACTACTAAAATAGTTTGTGCCATAGTTTCAATAAATAAGCTTTTTTTAAATTTATATTTTTTAATAAAATTCATGTGGGGCAACTTATGTGTATTAGTTATGAGATCAGCTTATACATTTTAAAAAAGATTCCCTTTTTCAAGTTTATTAACTGATGATTTATTTTTTTCAGATTCTGGTAAACAAGTTATCTGGGCCAATAAAATATATCTTCAGGTATTAAAAGCAGGATGCATCTACTAGCCTTTCATTAAAGGTAACATGATTAACATCACCTTTAGACCTGGATTTTCATCAGGATCACTTTGATTTCACATACAACAGTAATGCTTGCACGCAGCTTAGCTATTGAATATCTTAACTGCAATCTTTTTTTTTTATGCCTCAGCTACTTTTGCATTTTATACTTTTTTGTCTTGATATTGAAAATTAGGTGAAGCAAAATATTTAAAATGGTAGGGGGTGGTATGTTTGAATAGTAGTGTTTGTTTTGTCCCATCAGTCTAAAGTAGCATGTCCCTGAATCCAACCAACTCTTATGGGTAACTGACATACTTTAGCATTAGGGAAAGTTAAGCTGGCTGGGCATAATGCTGACTACACTATCCCATCATATGCAGAAGACATGAGTGTCCATTCGGGCATTTGTCACATTCAGGGCAAGTGACCATTCGGGAAATCTGCATTCGGGCAAGTGTATTTTTGAAAAACATCAGGCTCCCGCTTTATGCACCTCTAATGTATTGCAATAAAGTAGTATCATTACCTTACTAAGGCTAATGTAGTTGCATATAGTTTCTTTTACTCTATATTAACACAGGAAGTCCTTTTTAATTTTTGCCCTCATAAACAGTTTTTTAAATCACAATTCAACAACACCTAGAGTTTTTAACATATGATCTATTTGTACACTTTGTTTCCAATTTAACTATGTCATACCTTTTTGAAGATGGACATGGTATCTACATTTTAAAAATGTAATCCTTCAACAGTAAAGATCCTAATGTGTAATTTCAACTTTTCAGTTGATGTGATTAGACAATGAGATCCAAGAGGGTTGGGTTAGTCTTGTTCTCATAGTCACCTTTAATTTTGCAAGGATTTCAAAATGAATTTGAAATCAAATGGAAAACAGCAGGAAATAGAGAGGTGGTTGCTAACAGTTTAATAAAGATAAGGTGAATTAAAAACACACTTTCATACACCTGAGGTAGTGGTAAAAAACCGGGGTTGGGCGACTTTAGTTCAGCTACATTTTACTATGTTTTTTTTTTTAAATTATATTTGTTGAAAATTTTAATGAAAATGGGGAAAACTTGGACTGAATTTCAATTCAGGAAAACATTTGAAATCCACCTAAATTCCCGCAGCCTGCCGACCATGAGCTACAAACAGGGTTTTTGCTAAGCTTACATCGAAGAGCATAGGGCAGCTTGTAGGGAATTGTATTGATGGAGGCCCTTTGTCTTAATGACAGGAGCGTATTCAAAGGGGGCTATTTCAAGCATTCGTTGCCAGCCTTTTTGACAGGGCTGTTGTTGTGGCCTTTTAGATATGATCTTAGCAGTTGTTTCACATTTTAAGGACTTTCTATTTACACAATGTTGATAGTGCAGTAAATATTTTAGAAATAAATGTGAAAGTAAATGTACTGTAACTGTAAGTCCAGAAGTTATTTTAAAGAGCTTGAAAAACAGAACTCAACTACTATTGTTGCCCTGTTTAATATTTTATTAAAAAATGTGCTGGCATGTAACATTAATAAATTAGTATGTCCTTTTTGTTGTCCTAGGTGTGTATGGGGCTTGGACCATAGGTCGTTTGTCCACATGTAGTTTAATAAAAAAAACAAAAATCTTTAGTTTATTTTAACTGATCAAATTTTCTATGAAATGTTTCCTTTAAGTTGACCCTGTTCTAAAAAAGTAAACAGTGTAACAGTAAAACATTTCAAAAATAAATAGTGTAGATCTTCTTGAAAATAAAAACCACAATTAAATTTAAATGATATAGCAGCATGTTCTTTGATAATATATAGCCAGCAAAGTAATACTCTAATGGTTGATTACTTAATAGATGTACAATTGTGAGCAAGTATATTAATACATCTGTTTAACTCAAAGGATAACAATTTTTCTTTAAATGGTTAAATATAAAGTTCTGTAAAAATATTTTTATGTATTATGAGGAATATGAATAATCATATAACAATTAACATGACACCTTAAAATATAAATATGCCGCTTTTTTATCCCTTGTAAGTTTTATATTAACAAAGCACCTGTGATCAAATGTTCAATCACCCTTTTTGTAACCCTTCAGTTAATTACATTCAAATTGCCCAGTAAAGTCAAGTATGTCCATGCATATAGTCCTGTCTCCACCCCCCCACCCCCCCCCCCCCCCCCCCGCCGCCAATTATCTTGCTTTATTTTAACTGCCTGTGTTTTTTTTTTATTTGCTTAATTGCTTAGCAGATTTATATGCCTAAATTTAATGAAAACATGCAATTCTTTAGCTGAAACTTGAATGCTAGAGAGTTTAACAGAATGGACCTTATTGTACTCACCAGCGCATGTGAATGATAACACCTGACAACAATTGGTTTTATAGGTTCCTTAAAAGACAGCCAGAACTAGCAACCAAAACTATAATCTGACATAAGCCACATATGTGTGTTGATCCTGATCTTTAAAACAGCCCTGGTAGATATTCAGTGCTGTTTGCATTCAATATGAAAAGTTGAAGGTGATGACCGGGACGGGTGCCAAACATGTCTACAAGGTCTCCTCCAGTACAAAAACCCGAGTGACCGTAGTGGCGTGCTCAAGTGCTTCTGGCTATTATTTACAGCGACAACAGATTTCTCTTTTAAAGGAATCCCACCTTAGAAACTTTTCTTCATCAAGTTTTGGATATTTGATGGATAATTGCAGGTTTTAAAAAAATATTGGATTGCTTTGTCTCCTGCTACTAAGGACATTCCACAGCCAGTCCTGGTGGTTGATAGACATAAATCAAAAGCCTCCCATTTTGATTATTGCAGCTCTGTGACAAGGGAATGTATAATTAAGGAATTCTCCTGAATTATTTATAAACTTTTGATAAAACCTTTTAATTCAAGTTTAAGGTCTTTAAATTCATACCTGCAGTCATTTTGATGTACACAGGACTGTTTCTAAACTCCCCTGTACTCTAATGCATAGGCCTCCTTGATCCCTGATAACATTATAATTTATCAAATAGACCAATAAGTATCCTGTACGTACTTTCTTCATATTGATGTATAGGATACACATTTCAAATGGCGTGAAAAAATATGTGCTGTTGTAGTTTGCATTTTAATTTCTTCAATCTTGTTCTAAAATGTATACATTATTTGGAATTATCTATTTCAGACTGATTTCTGAAGCATCACAAGCGTATAACATTATGTTAGTGCAGTCCGTATATTGCCATTACTTACAAGACGGGGCTGAGAATTAGCAACACGTTGGTTCATGAAAACACCTGACACGCGAGTGTGTGGCCTGGCCCATCTGATCGTTTGGGTGTCTAACCGTTGCAGGACCTCTACTAGTGCTGGCGACTTACGTTAGGGACATGGTGTCTCACCAGGCTTGAGCCTAGTCAAACTAGACCTAGATATTTTGCGATGGAATGTCAAAAGTTCTCTTTAGTTTAATCAATTGGTAAATTCTTGCCTGACAAGCGTGTATCAACTGTATGAACTGCAAGTAAAGATACGAATGAGATGACTTTGGCTGTAACTGTAGGCTTAACACATAGGCCTCTATTTCACGGATGTTTATAATAAACTTAAATAAACGGCATTTGTGATAAGTGTATTTTCTTGTAATTTCTTACCTCACTTTTTAAATGCATTATTTAGTTACACAAGCTGTGACTTAATTTTAACTACGAGGCAGGCCGCAGAGGTTATACCAGGAAATAACTTCTATTTTTTAAATATAAGCAAATTTCAAATTAAGTTATATTTATTGCGACCGTGGATGTGACCATACTGGAAAAACTTATATCCAATTTAAGGGGAGCCCCCCCCCCCCCCCCCCCCGAAAAGTCTGGAAGAAACTTGTCCAACGAACTGGAAATGAAATGTGCGAAAACGGTTAAGGCGCCACCGGTGACATGCATATATTAAGTAACCAATGTACTTACGTACGGTTAATTAAAAAGAGAATTGACTAAAAATAATACTTGGGGGAGGGGGCATTCGGCCTTTCCCCCTCCAATAAATAGTGTGAAAATTAAGGATTTATTTTCAGAAGAATCAGAAAGTGGACTGCTTGGGTTGAATATTATTACAATAGACAAAATTACGAATACTAACATAAGTATGTAGTATTTAGTATACATAACACTACATTCTTAAACTACATACATAGTGTCAAGAAATAGAGGCTATTTTAAGGAATAATCATCATAGCGAGACATTTTATTCTAAGACCTGACACGTTTTATTATAATATAATAAAATAATATGAAGAACAGATGATGAAAATATGGTGGGATTTGCATAACTAACTAGCATACCTGTCCGAAATTCTTAGGCGTGTGACCTTGTTTTCTAAACCTGAGTTATTAATTTATTTAGGCCTAAATGATAAAAATAAAATGTAAATACCTTCGCTATATTTCTTGGATCATATTTGTCGGTGCACGGGTTGGTCGCTCAGGGTGTACTGTATGGAAGCCATGAGTGTTCGTTAGTCACTCACCTTTAACTTTAGTCAGGTAGAACACACTTCGGCAACCTCCAAGGTGTCAAGGACCAAGAGGTTCCACTTCGACAGGGGCGTCTCTCACGGCAAAGGTTTCTTTAATTATTGAATGTCGTGTGCCACCGTGTAACTATTTTAGTATTTTTAGAGTGCTTTTTAAAACGAATGTAGGCACCAGTGTTTCTTCCAGACTTTTTTCTCCGTGGGGCTCTTGAAATTTTCGGGGGGGGGGGGGGTGGTAGACTGTTAAAAGTATATATTTTCTATATAAATAATAAGCCCCCCCCCCCCCCCCCGAAGAGATGCCTGGGAAACTCTGGTAGGCACCATAGCGCTCACAGGATAGTCCGGGGCGCTAAATGTGAAGTCTCTTTCACTGTATTACTCTTAGCTAGATCATAGATGGTTACAGTGTTTCTTCCAGACTTTTTTCTCGGGGGGGGGGGGGGGGGGGGTGAAGAAACACTAGTAAAAGTATGTTTTCTATATAAATTCCGTTTTGTTCGCCCCCCCCCCCCCCCCCCCCGAAGAGATTCCTGGAAGAAACTGGTCAAGACAGTGGAGAATGAAAGAAGTGCATCGAAAGGTGGCAGTTTGAGTTAGGAAACTAAATAAAAAAGACAGTTAAGAAAAACATTAAGAGGGGAGACCAAAATAGTCGTGAAGAAAATCTTTTGGAGCGGAGATGGGGAGGCTATTTGTATTAGGGATTGATCTTCATGAAAATCAAGTCAGTGGACGGAGTGTTACATATGTTTATGCTCCTTTGGAAGCCGATACGGAAAAAAAGAAGAAAATCAAAAGAGTTAAAAGCAGTAGTTCTTAACCTGGGTTCGATCGAATCCAAAAGGTTCGGTGGGTCAGTCTCAGGAGTTAGACGGAGGTCAAACTCAAGACACACCCCCGACTTATATGATTTAAATCTGATTTTGACAGTGTGGACGATAGAACTATTAAGATGTCTGAAAGAAACATTAACTGTGTGTATGATTGAGGTTTAGTGGCTTAAAACTAAAAGTAGGAAACTGGTATAGATTTTAGATGTATGCGACCAGTGTTTCTTTCAGACATTTAAGTTAGAGGGGGAGGTAGACGTTCACATGAGGCTCCACCCCCCCCCCCCCCCCCCCCCCCCACAACGAAGAGATGCCTGAAAAAAAAACACTGAGTGTGACTTGTCAAGTTTGAGCTTATAACTTATTTATATATGTGCAAGGTTTAGTGGTATGACTACGTCTATATTATTAAGTATGTATGCGCAGTAACAACGTCTCTTTCAAGATTACCAGATAAAGGTTTGTGCTAATGTCTAGATTTAGCGTTTATAAACAAAATAGAATGGCGTCATTTTAGAGAAAAGACAACACTATAATTACTATAAACCTAGCGCCCGTTGTATTAATTAGTAGTATTAATACTATTATGCCAGATACCATATGATGACGGATATAGGTGTTTTCATAGAGAGAGATCGGGAATTTTTAAATTAACAGTGTCATAAATATTATATTTTATACACATTTAATTTCTTTTCTCATGAAAATAAATTCAGTTATTATTTTCTTAATACAAAAATGGACAAAGAATCCAAAAGTGCAAGAAACAAATTATGACGAAAAATTGGGATTTTAATTTTAGTGAGTTTATGCCGAAGATATCTCATATGTGGGTAGTGCAGCTAATATTATAGTTGTCTAAGTTCGTATGAGTATCTGTTAGTAAAGTGTAACTAAAAAAAGTAAAGATTCCACTTTACACCCAGCGATCAATTGGACAGATGAAGTAGAGTTTATATTATCCAGGTGGCCTGACAAAAGGACCAATGCCGAATTTACTTGAATCCTGAATCGAATTCTTGGTGACCTTCGGGTTAGCGGTCTAGCTCTCTGCCGCTAGGCCACGCCTAATTAACCCATTGAGTTAGATCATTGAATCAGTGGTGCTCAGGTAGGAGGACAAATCAAATCTAGTTCATTTTATCATCCCCTGTTGTTTTTATGAAACGTGGTCCTGGGTCCTAGACATCTGAAAACACCTGTTTTTGCTTGTACTGTAGTCAGAGGCTTTGTGGACTATATATTTATATATATATGTATATATATATATATATATATTGTTACGACCACCTGGTGTTTAACCTGGGCTGACCCGTATGTTGGGGTAGCGATCTCACGCTCATCCATCAACCTGGCGGTGGACAGAGGCTGACCAGTGCTGGCCGTGAGAACCTTTGGGCCGTGACGGCCACACCGGATTGGGTACCACGCTGTGGGCGGGCATACCTGGTGTCTTGGGGGACTCGGCTATTAACGTGGCCAGCAGTCCGTGTTTTACGGCTGGGAAAACCTGCCAGTTCGCACAGGGCCGAGATGGACGGTCATGTCCTGACCTGACCTGACCTTAGGGTCAGGCTCGATTAACAAGGTTCCCACACTAGCGAGGGACGACTTGAGTACTTTAGGAGGGTAGACCGGAGACTAGGGGGACACTCTCGACAGACTCTCGGGACAGACACACGGAGACGGACGTACTCGTCTCGGATAGCTAGGCTTAGAGGAGACAGACCATGGGTCGTCTCTGTGAGCTAGTGGAAAGCCACGACATGTTTTAGACTTAGGCTAGGCTAGACGGTTAGGGACAAGTAGGGTAGTCGTACTAAGTGCTTTAGTTGTTGTAGATAGTTGTGTATTTTTCCTATTGTGTTCCATGTGGTGGCGGGTTAATGTTTGATGTTGTATTTTGTGGCGAATAAATAGAGATTACTGAAGTTGGCTTTTATTTATTTTTATTTTCTTCTTCTTGTTTACGATCCCCTGACTAGTTCGAAAGGATTAGAGAAGGGGGTACGTAACAATTGGCGGCTAGAGTCCGGGATAGGACAGACAACGAGTTGAATAGTTTCTTTTGATGCCATTTTCAGTTGGGGGCTCACGAGCTTGTGTTTTAGGTTTAAGGTTTATGAGTAATGAGAGTAAAGTTTGCTCACGGAATCAGGAGAGTTTTCCAAACATTGAGTAAGTAGCGAGCTTATCACCTTTGTATTGACACTGAGTTTATTTTTCTTGATTTTTATGTTGGTCCAGTAGAGCTGGAATCTTTATTTTTATTCAGTATAGCTGGAGGGATTAATGCCCAGTATACTTGAATGTTTTTTGTGTGGTTCAGTTGAACTGGAGTGTACGGGTTTGTTCAGTACAGCTGGAGGGTCATTCCCAGGTACGTGAATAAATTCGTAATTTTTGTTTGGTTTGCTCAGTATAGCTGGAGGGTCAATTCCCAGTATACGTGAGTAAATCGTTTGTAATCCAGTGTAGCTGGATATCTTAGTTTGGTTGGCCCAGTATAGCTGGTGTCTACCTATTTGAAGTGTCAAAGGTGATAGCCCTACTTTTAGTGTTTTAATTGTACTTGTAGCTGTGAGAGTAAGCCATTTAGTTTTGTTTTTTTTAGTTAACCGCCACCGTTTAACCTTAACAATGGATATAATGAATTTTTTAGAGCGTCCAACCTTGGAGGTGTTAGATAATTGTAAACGCGTAGAATTAGTGGCCATCGTGCGCAAGTTAAATATGTCTTTTAAAGCTTCATCTAAAAATCGGGCAGTGCGTGACGAGATTGTGGTAGAGCTAGTGAACCTTGGGTTGTTAGAAGAGGAGTGTCTGGACACCATTGAACAGAGTGATCCTACCTCTGAAGCTGTTAAATTAAAGAAACTTGAGATAGAGAGTAAAGAGAAAATGGAGAGGGAAAAGAGAGCTTCCGAAAAGGAAATTAGGCTTAGGGAATTAGAGCTGCAATCTTTCGCCTCTACATCTCCTCCTATAAAACTCACTTCCTTACAGTCTAGTGTTCCGAAGTTTAGTGAAGAGGATTTAGTTAGGTTTTTCAAATCATTCGAGTTCGCAGGTAGGAGTTATGATTGGCCCTTAGACAAATATACTACACTACTTAGTCCTGTGTTAACTGGAAAAGCTGCGGATGTTTTTACATCCCTTAGCCCTGACATTCAGTCCAACTACCAGCTTGTTAAAGAAGCTATACTGAGAGCTTACGAACTGACACCAGAAGCTTACAGAAGCCAGTTTAGGAGCCTAAAGAAAGCTCCAGGGGAAACTCACGTTGAGTTCCTCTACAACAAAGAAAAGCTTCTATACAGGTGGTTGACTGCTGAAAATGTAACTACCTTTGAAGACGTTTGCTCCTTATTCCTACTCGAAGAGTTCAAAAACTGCCTTCCAGGTAGAATACGAGTTCAGCTGCAAGACAACGGGGTCAAGTCGACTCGTCAGGCGGCCGAGATGGCTGATAACTACACGCTGAACCACAGGGATTACTATGAGACACCAATACAGAAAGGTTCTCATAGACCAGCCCTGGGTAGAGCAGGCAACTTCCCAGGCCAATCTTCAGTCCAGCAGCCAGTCAAATCTAGAGCAGGCAACTTCCCAGGCCAATCTTCAGTGCAGCAGCCAGTCAAATCTGAATCACATGAAGTTGATGTTATCTGCTACTACTGCCAAGCAAAAGGGCATTTGGCTAGACAATGCAGTAAACGCGTGAAGGATAATAGGGTGTACCCAACATCTTGTCTCCAACAATCGAGGGATCACCTGGATCGGGATCTAGATACCACCCGAGGTTATGGCTGTATTGAACCAATTAGCCAGCCGGTAGATCTGCACAATTCTGAGGGGTGCATCCCAAACCCAGAGGACACTCAAGAAATGACAAGCGTCGAGCCTGCCCCTAAGCCCATCCACAAAGCTGTGAATGCTCATGTTGGTGTGGCCGGTGATGGTATCACAAGCCGTGAGGCAATATCAGTCGAAACATTGCAGAGGTTCCAGCCTTTCATCTTCGACGGGTATGTGTCAATACCCGGAGATGCATCGCCTCCACGACCCATAAAAATTCTTCGCGACACCGGTGCCTCCTTGACCTTGCTACGGGAGGGAATCCTTGCTGGTAATTCGTTTACTGGTGACAACGCTATCCTACAGGGCATCGAGTCAAACCAAGTGAGCGCCCCTCTCCACACCATACGGCTAGACTCAGGTCTAGTTACAGGTGATGTCGTTGTTGGAGTGAGGCCGCACTTACCCCTGCCAGGGATTGGATTACTCCTGGGGAATGATCTTGCGGGACACAAGGTGTTTCCAGATTGTTTTTATGGTGAACATCCGCTCACCCAGTCCACCAGCGATAACACCAACAAACAGTACCCTTCATGTGTGTTAACTCGTGCGGGAGCTAAGAAAAGAGAGTCACCGCTGGAAGTGACGAGCGAGGATGAGGCAGTGAATTTAAGTTCAACCTTCTTCGATAGAGTCACTGATCTCTCTCTCCCTCGTGATCAAATTTGTGACACTCTCTCTCCCTTGAGAGTCTCATTTGACGATTTCGTGCAGGCGCAACAGAACGATTCGGAAATAACTGAACTGCAAAACGAGGCCTTACCTCAAGCTGAGGCCGAGAGACAGGGGAACTGTTTCTACCAGCATGATCACATCCTCTACCGACGATATCGCCCAGACAACGCCTCTGGTGAGGTTGCCGGGCATGACCGCAACCAAGTCGTGGTACCCAGAATATATCGGCCTGACCTGATGTACATTGCCCACGACTCACCCCTGTCGGGTCATCTAGGTGTAAGAAAGACATTGTCAAGACTTAGAGAACATTTCTTCTGGCCGGGAATGAAGAGAGAGGTAACGGAGTATTGTAAGACATGTGAAGTTTGCCAACGCGTCGGTAAACCTAATCAGGTTATCCCTGAAGCTCCACTGTGTCCTATCCCAGCTTTTGGCGAGCCTTTCACCACAGTTCTCATCGACTGTGTAGGGCCTTTACCTAAGACAAAAGCCGGAAACGAGTACCTAGTCACCATGATGTGTGCCTCTACTAGGTTCCCAGAAGCTATTCCTTTGAGGAATATTAAAGCCAAGAACATTATAAAAGCTCTTACCAAGTTTTTCACTACCTTCGGTTTCCCACAGGTGATACAATCAGACCAAGGCACCAACTTCACCAGCAGGGAATTCCAGAAAGCCATGTGTTCATTTGGCATTAACCACGTTAAGAGTACCGCGTACCACCCTCAGTCTCAGGGCGCACTCGAGCGTTTTCATCAAACGCTAAAGACTATGATGCGCACCTACTGTGTGGACCACGCTGATTGGGATGAGGGCGTACCCTTGCTCCTGTTCGCAGCTCGAGAAGCAGTCCAAGATTCCCTCGGATATTCACCGTACGAACTTGTGTTCGGTCGCACTGTTCGCGGCCCTTTAAAGTTACTGAAAGAAAAGTGGACTAGTTCCAGTGAAGCGGTGCCACAGAACTTGGACGTTTCAAAATTCAAAGAGAAACTGAGTGCTATCTGGGAGTTGGCAAGGGTTAACTTAACCCATGCTCAAAGAACGATGAAGAATAAGTTCGATCGAAAGACTAAGGCTCGCAGCTTCCAACCTGGCGACCAGGTCCTAGCGTTTCTTCCTGTCCCTGGCCAACCACTCAGGGCCAAGTTTTTCGGTCCATATACAGTAGAGTCCAAAGTTAGTGACGTGAATTATATGATTAACACTCCTGGTCGCAAGAAAACAAAAAGGTTGTGCCATATTAACTCTATTAAAAGATTTTATAGTAGGACTCCTCCAGCCGCCCCAACAGAGGTGGTGAATGTTGTTGTAAAAGAGGACCATGGTGGGGTCGATGAAATCGATCAAGACGAGTCAGGACACATAAAGTTGCATAACTCAGAGATTTTATCGAATCTCAATGATAAACTGTCTCACTTGACCGAAGATCAGCGAACCATCATGGGCAATCTTATTTTTGATTTCTCTCATGTGTTTCCTGATGTCCCTGGAGAAACTAATTTAATTAGCCATGATATTGATGTTGGTAATGCTACTCCGGTTAAACAACACCCTTATCGGGTTAACCCTGAAAAGTTGGCACTCATTAGAAATGAGGTCAAATACATGCTGGAGAATGACATAATTGAACCCAGTCAAAGTAGCTGGAGTGCCCCATGTCTTCTCGTCCCTAAAGGGGATAAGACCTATCGGTTTTGTACCGATTTTAGAAAGGTTAATTCCTTAACAAGGGCTGATTCCTTTCCCCTCCCCCGTATAGATGATGTAATTGACAAAGTTGGACAGGCAAGGTTCATAACAAAAATGGACCTTCTGTCTGGATACTGGCAGGTACCCCTGACCCAAAGGGCGAAAGAAATTTCTGCCTTTGTCACCCCAGATGGCCTTTATCAGTACAAGCGTATGCCCTTTGGTTTGAAGAATGCCCCTAGCACTTTCCAACGCATGATCAACTCAGTAATTGCTGAGATAGATAATTGTGAAGCGTATATAGATGATGTTGTTATCTATAGTCAAACTTTTCAGGAACACATTAACCAGTTGTACCAATTGTTTACCAAGTTAGCCTCGGCTAACCTAACTGTAAATTTACAGAAGAGTGAATTTTGTCATGCCACCCTCACATATCTAGGGCATGAGGTGGGGAACGGGAAGGTTAGACCGGTCGGGACAAAGGTGGAGGCTATTGTTGGGTTGCCCCCGCCCACCGACAGAAAACAGTTGAGGAGGTTTCTGGGAATGGCGGGGTATTACAGAAAATTTTGTAAAAATCTCTCCACCATTGCCGAGCCACTCACCAATCTACTCAGAAAGAACATAAAGTTCGAGTGGAAGGTGGAGTGTGAACAATCATTCCAGGAGATTAAATACATATTGTCAAATTCACCTGTCCTAATGGCGCCAAACTTTGGCAAGCCCTTTAAACTGGCAGTTGACGCTAGCGATTGTGGCGTTGGGTCTGTCCTCATGCAAGAAGATAATGAAGGCGTAGAACACCCAGTCGGGTATTTTTCAAAAAAATTAAATGCTCATCAAAGAAATTATTCAACTATTGAAAAAGAAGCCCTAGGGTTAGTGCTGTCATTGCAACATTTTGATGTATACGTGAGTTCCTCCCCTTTGGTAGTGTATACAGACCATAACCCACTAACTTTCGTAAACAAGCTGGGGTTAAAGAACCAGCGACTGCTCCGCTGGTGTCTGTACCTACAAAATTTTAACTTGGACATCAAACACATTAAAGGGAAAGATAACATTGTGGCGGATATGTTATCTCGGGGATAACTTTTCAGTATGATTATGTTAAGGATAACAGTAGTTTCTTCTATTTTTGTTTTTTTCTAAAATGTATTTTTAAATGTGTTGGATGCCATGTTTCTTGTTGTAAAACCTGAGTCGATGTTTGATGTCATTGTTTCGCAAAACCTGTTGGTGTGACTAAAATCACCACTTTTTTTCGCCCCTGTTAATTATGGTGATGTTTTAATTAATTTAGTCTGGTGTGTGATCTTGACATTTTGTAACCCTACTTTTGAGGTATTGTGAGACGGGGGGGTGGTGGTCTAGGTGATATTCAATTAATTCTCCATGCGGTGAATTAATCTCTCGAAGGGAGGAGGTGTTACGGCTACCTGGGGTTTGTCCTGGGCTGACCCGTATGTTGGGGTAGCGACCCCACGCTCATCCATCAACCTGGCGGTGGTCAGAGGCTGACCAGTGCTGGCCGTGGGAATCTTTGGGTCGTTTCGGCCCCCACGCGGATTGGGTGTTACGCTGTGGGCGGCGCATACCTGGTGTCTTGGGGACTCGGCTGGTAACGACTAACGGCCCGTGATTTATGGCTGGGAAAGCTTTTCTGGACGGACGAAATCGTGGGGACGGTCATGTCCTGACTTGACCTGACCTGGGGGGGTCAGGCTCGATTAACTAGGTTCCCACACTAGTCAGGGACGACTGGAGAATATTAGGAGGGCGATTGGTGAGACCAGTCAGTCAGGGCATAGCAGCACACCAGTTAGGACGTGTAGTTGTATATAGTTTAGACAAGGCTAGGTGGTAGGATTTTTGTGTTGTATTTTGGTGGCGGTTACTTTTACATGTTGTATCTTTGATGTAAGAATTAAACTTGAGCAAGTATTAAAGGTGTTCATTAGTTTTGACGTGTGTTCTTGTCTACCTCCCCTCCTAGATCGAAAGGTCTAGGTAGCTCGGGGCGTAACAATTGTTACGGCTACCTGGGGTTTGTCCTGGGCTGACCCGTATGTTGGGGTAGCGACCCCACGCTCATCCATCAACCTGGCGGTGGTCAGAGGCTGACCAGTGCTGGCCGTGGGAATCTTTGGGTCGTTTCGGCCCCCACGCGGATTGGGTGTTACGCTGTGGGCGGCGCATACCTGGTGTCTTGGGGACTCGGCTGGTAACGACTAACGGCCCGTGATTTATGGCTGGGAAAGCTTTTCTGGACGGACGAAATCGTGGGGACGGTCATGTCCTGACTTGACCTGACCTGGGGGGGTCAGGCTCGATTAACTAGGTTCCCACACTAGTCAGGGACGACTGGAGAATTTTAGGAGGGCGATTGGTGAGACCAGTCAGTCAGGGCATAGCAGCACACCAGTTAGGACGTGTAGTTGTATATAGTTTAGACAAGGCTAGGTGGTAGGATTTTTGTGTTGTATTTTGGTGGCGGTTACTTTTACATGTTGTATCTTTGATGTAAGAATTAAACTTGAGCAAGTATTAAAGGTGTTCATTAGTTTTGACGTGTGTTCTTGTCTACCTCCCCTCCTAGATCGAAAGGTCTAGGTAGCTCGGGGCGTAACAATTGTGGTTTACGGACTCATGATGACCCGAAAGACGGAAAACTAATTTGTGTTTCAAACGTATTAGAACTGTTCCCAAGATAGACTGTTTCATGTTTTCCCAGGATGCAAGTGTTCTAATCAAAATGAACTGTTTTCAGGCTTAAAGAATGTACCTTTTACATGTCTTGTTTGAAAAAAAATATTTGTTATTGATGTTTTACATGCTGTTGAATTCGTGACAGTTTTTAATTGTATTGACAAGTTTTGTTGACTGATGACGTAACTATCAGTAAAACGAAGACTGTTGGTTTTCAATCTTAGCATTATTTGCGACAGTGACACATGTGTTGCAGATTTGCTGTTTTAATTACTTTGATGTCTATGTTTGATGACATTGTGTTTGGGGTATTTAGTCAAACTTGTTATTGTGACTAAATCATCCACGTGTCTTATCTTTTTAGTAATGATTATGTTAAATGGATTTAGTCCCATTTGGGTTTATTCTGGGACTTTTGAGGAGTTGTGAGATTGGGCTGGTGGTCTAGTAAGATATGTTCAATTAATTCCCCTTGCGGTGAATTAAGTTCTCGAAGGGAGGGGGTGTTACGACCACCTGGTGTTTAACCTGGGCTGACCCGTATGTTGGGGTAGCGATCTCACGCTCATCCATCAACCTGGCGGTGGACAGAGGCTGACCAGTGCTGGCCGTGAGAACCTTTGGGCCGTGACGGCCACACCGGATTGGGTACCACGCTGTGGGCGGGCATACCTGGTGTCTTGGGGGACTCGGCTATTAACGTGGCCAGCAGTCCGTGTTTTACGGCTGGGAAAACCTGCCAGTTCGCACAGGGCCGAGATGGACGGTCATGTCCTGACCTGACCTGACCTTAGGGTCAGGCTCGATTAACAAGGTTCCCACACTAGCGAGGGACGACTTGAGTACTTTAGGAGGGTAGACCGGAGACTAGGGGGACACTCTCGACAGACTCTCGGGACAGACACACGGAGACGGACGTACTCGTCTCGGATAGCTAGGCTTAGAGGAGACAGACCATGGGTCGTCTCTGTGAGCTAGTGGAAAGCCACGACATGTTTTAGACTTAGGCTAGGCTAGACGGTTAGGGACAAGTAGGGTAGTCGTACTAAGTGCTTTAGTTGTTGTAGATAGTTGTGTATTTTTCCTATTGTGTTCCATGTGGTGGCGGGTTAATGTTTGATGTTGTATTTTGTGGCGAATAAATAGAGATTACTGAAGTTGGCTTTTATTTATTTTTATTTTCTTCTTCTTGTTTACGATCCCCTGACTAGTTCGAAAGGATTAGAGAAGGGGGTACGTAACAATATATATATATATATATATATATATATATATATATATATATATATATATATATATATATGTAACAAGATCGCAGTGGAGGAATCAAACAAGACTTAAAATTTGAACAAGATATTTATTTATTGTATTCAATTCTTATCAGCGACAGATACTTTTCAGTCATCAAAAATATCATCAAGATCAAAACCACCATATACTGTAGAAAGATGAAAGATAGTATTATAATACACGATAGAACATATTAGATAGTATCGCACTAAATGACCTAGGTAGTATTTAAAAGATACATGCAAAAACTAGCCCACTGGTACTTAACAAATCGTGTGTTGTTGTTTTGTAAAACAAATATTAACTCATCAGTTTTTAACCACTAATTTAAAGTAAAACTTTAGTAGTGGACTTATAATCCACTTTTTACAAAAAGTATTACAATTATGTGTATGTTGTTGAAGCCGTATACTATAAATGTGGTCAACAAATATACTCACATCCACCGTATCCACCAAGTCCACCGAAGGAGTTGAGGCCATAAGAGTTGATGTTGTTGTAGTTGTTGTTGAGGTTGTAGTTGTTGTAGTTACCGAGGTTATATCCACCGTAGTTTCCATATCCACCGTAGTTTCCATATCCACCGTAGTTTCCATATCCACCGTAACCAGATCCGTATCCACCGTAACCAGATCCGTATCCACCTAATCCATAACCTCCCCAGCCAGATCCATATCCTCCATAACCTCCCCAGCCTCCATACCCGCCTAAGCCGTATCCACCGAGCTTATACCCGCCAAGTCCACCGTATCCACCGAGCTTGTATCCACCGTATCCGCCGTATCCACCGAGTCCACCGTATCCGCCCAGTTTGTAGCCGTACAGGGGAAACTTGCCCGCGGAGACGGCCGCAGCTATGACGAGAAGGGTGAAACAGAGAAGCAGCTGATTCATGGTTGGTTCTGGGGAATAAAAACACGCTCAGTAGACAAAAGGCTAAAGGAATGGTGCTATTAGAAATAAAAGGCTAAATGAATGGTGCTGTTAAAAAAGGCTAAATGACTAATGCAGTCTGAAATAAAAAGCTAAATGAATGGCGCTGTTCAAAAATAAACTGGGAGTGATCACTCCTATACTTTCTCGAATTTTCTTATATATCACTACGGGGGATGGCAACTCGGGAAATTTCATTTATCTATCTGAAATAGTACTCAAGTTATAGGGTTGTGAAAAATTGAAAGTAGAAAATGCTCCACTTCCGGTTGTCGGAAATCGCTGAAAAATTGGTACAGATCTACAAATTTGATAAAATACTTTTATATGAAATTTCATCAACCTAGCTGTACCGGTATTTAAGTTATTGTGTTCACAGACACACATACACACACAGACAAACGGACAGAACAGCAAAGCCCAGTTTTTCCGACTGGATTACGCATAGAACGCCAAAATTTTGATAAATCTGCATATATTATTTTTGCTCAATTAAAATAAGTACCCAATATGATGAAGTACTGAGGTGTAAAACTATGAAAACTGTCAAAATTTCATGCGATTTTTGTGCACGATTACAATACTTCCTTTATACTGTGTATACGAGAAAGTAAAAAGGCTAAATGAATGGAGCTATCAGAAATAAGAAAAGACTCATAGTGTTTAAATAAAAAAATAAAAAAATAGACCTAGATTTACTCGAGCCAACGATTGCTACAAAATTGTGAGATCAGGTGTTTTCGACTCTTTGATTTATTTAAATTCTAACTTTAAACCTTATGATTATTTTTTTAACGAAATTATTTTAATATAAGTCGTATCCTCACTACTATTATTACAAAATAAATGTAACATATTTACTGAAAACCTAGATGTAATAAACCGGGAGTGATCTCCCCTAAACTTTCTCGAATATTCTTATATAAAATAACAGGGGATGGGAACTCGGGCTATAGACATGATTTTTAATCCATTTTAAATACTTAAAGTTTTAAAAATAGAATAAAATCTCGTAGACAAATTAATTGCACACCAAGTGAACGCCCAATAAAAAAGCGCATAATAGTGCGCAATATTATTACTACTTTTAAAATTTACATTAGTTTTTTGAGAAATCGGAAGTAGCGTAAATTACTACTTCCAGTCAACGGAAATTACTCAAAATTTAACAGAAGGTAGAGGATTAGATCTTTTACTTACATGTGAAATTTCATTTATCTATCTGAAATAGTACTCAAGTTATAGGCTTTTAAAAAATTCAAAGTAGGAAAAGTACCACTTCCGGTTATCGGAAATCGCTCAAAAGTTGATACGGATCTACGATTTTGATAAAATACTTATATATGAAATTTCATCAACCTAGCTGTAACGGTACTCAAGTTATCGTGTTTACACACGGACAGACACACACACAGACACACACACACACACAGACATACGGACAAGATTGCAAAATTATGTTTTTCCGTATCAGTGAGGTGTAAAACGTCGAGATTTGTAAAAATCTCGATTTTTTTTTTTTGCACGATTACAATACTTTCTCTACACTACGTATATACGAGAAAGTAAAAAAGCGATAGCTGTTTAATTAATACACGTAAATAAGCGTAGTAGAGTCTGAATAGAAAACATTATTTTTAAAAATCTTGTTCAACTTAAATAGAAAATGAAATGAAAATTTTATTAAGCACATTTTTTAAAGATGTAAAAATGTAATTAGATTTAAAAAATCTCTTTACTTAGTTCCGTGAATTTGTTTGAAATATAAATTACAACGTTAGAAAACAAGCTTAAAAATTTTAATATACAAGCAAATATTTAAAAAATATTAATATATTAAGCATCCTAATATATAAAAGCCCATTTGCGCACTTCTCTCTCTCACTGTCCGCAAACTATTTTCGCAGGATATCACATCAGAATCTTCAGCGATATGTGGAGAACTTGATACGGACTTTTGTTGAAAATAATATGGTAGATGTTTTAAATGTAAAAACAAAATTATATTTAAAGAAGAAAAATAAAAAATAAAGGCATACTTGAATGTAGAAAAACAGTTTTAATTATGCAACCGGAAAAGTGTTTATAGTTGTATAATAGATTGACGAGGAAGCCACATTGGTGTTAACAGCCTTTTAATTACAGACGGCCATGATGGTAAGAGAGAGGAAGTACAATGGCGAGGGAGAACTATTTATAGATAACAACATGTAAGGGACATCACTCAAGATAACAATATAAATATAATACTAATACAGAAGAGTGAGTTCCCTTGACCTCACAATTATTTCAATCTATTACATCCCTTTACCCTTAGAACACAATAACACATCTCTCAATAGAACAATTGATAGTATCCTAAAATCACCAATTATATTGTAACATGAACACTATGGTAGATTACATCCTTACAAACAATGCACAATATGCTACAACATAATCAAGATACAAAACAATGATGTCAAAGTCCTTTTGACCTTTAAAATCATAGGTCTAACTTATTTGGGACTTTGATTGTCCTGCTTGACCTTCTCAGTAGCCTTTGATTTGGTGACTCAATATTCTGACCATCTGGATTCTCTATCTCAGGAGGTCTAGGATTTAAATCATTAACTCCAGAATTTACATTTTCTGACTCCAGACAACCTGGTTCACTCATATCAACAGAACTTGGTTGTGGAACAAACTGAGTTGGTGTGAACTGATCAGACTTGGTGGGATTGACAGATTCACACTTATTATCTGCACAAGTTATTTTTAACTTTATAAGGCACAGGTCCTGTACATTGAACAATTTGACCTGGTATCCATTTTTCCTTTCTCCCATAATTTCTTAGATACACATTCTCATTAACACCAAATTCTCTTTCAATGAATGTTTGTCATGATTTAATGGAACTATTTTTGAATTGGCATCTGAAAGTATTATGCTATTATTCAGATCCTTAATTGACATAGATTTCTTTGATTGATCAATTTCCTCAGGTAATCTGATAGTGCTTTCCTGGTAACCAAAAATACTGTTTGTGAGTAATATTCTGGACCATATCACTTTGCAACTGTGATCCAGTATTTGAAATGGGTGTATTAAATTGCAAAAATCTTTTTTTCTTTTCTTTTGATGTTACCCTTTCAGTTTCTGTAAGTGCTAATGATGTTAGCAAAGTTGTTTGATGATCACATTCCTTCTTACTAATGTATTTTCTTTAAAACATTTGAAATTGCCATAACACCATAATCATTTATGAAGTTACAAATACTTTGTTTAGGCAACTCTGACTGATAATGGACTGCATCTTCTCCATCTTTTATATTATCTTCACAAAAGTTTTTAATTTCTTATTTTATATGGCCTTAAGTCATCATTCACAGACTCTTCAGGCCAACCATTCTTACAGTACTCATATACTTTTATTAAGCATTTATCTTTTTGTGTTTCTCTCTTAATATCATTCACATTTATATTGGAGTTATCCATGATAGTGAAGAGAACAAATACATCTTCTGGTACATAGCTCGGGCTTTGGTTTTTTTTTAAAGGTAATCTACTCAGACTATCTGCACTATTCTCAGATCCAGGTTTGTATTTCAATTCATAATTGTGTGCAGTTAGTGTGATAGCCCATCTTTGAATCCTTGGTGAGGCATGCTCAGGTAGGGTTTTGTTTTCTCCAAATAAACCTAGCAATGGTTTATGATCTGTAAAGATGGTGAACTTCCTACCAAACAGAAACTTATGAAATTTCTTAACACCAAAAATGATGCCTAAGCCTTCCCTATCTAACTGAGAATAATTTTTCTCAGCTTGGTTCAAAGATCTACTGGCAAAAGCAATGGGTCTGTCACCCTTCTCATCCATGTGGGACAAGACTGCTCCTACACCATCTGGTGAAGCATCACATGTTAATATAAGTCTTTTCCCTGGGTCATAGTGAGTTAGTAAGGTGTCAGAAGACAAAGCCTCTTTTGCTGTATTAAAAGCAGCTTCTTGTTGTTTACCCCAGTGCCAAGTTGCATTTTTCTGTAGCAGCTTGTACAGTGGTGATAGTTTACCAGACAGATTCCCTATGAACTTTGCATAGTAATTTATCAAGCCCAAAAAAGCTCTTAGTTGTTGGGTATTTTCAGGTTTGGGTGCTTCTTTAATGGCTTTTGTTTTCTCAGGTTGAGGTCTGATGCCTTGTTTGCTTAATATATAACCAAGAAAACTAATTTCTGTCAGCATGAATTGACATTTATCTTTGTTTATCTTTAAACCTTTTTCACCAACAATTTTCAAGACTTTATCAAGTGTTTTAAGATGTTCAGTGTCATTCTTACCAGTTATGTACACATTGTCAAAGTACACACAAACATTTGGAATATCCTTAAAAATACTGTCCATGACAGCTTGGAAAATTCCAGGGCTGGATGATATGCCAAAACATAGTCTTTCATATTGGTAGAGTCCTTTATGTGTGTTTATTGTCGTATAGACTTTTGAATCTGGATGCAGTTCTAGTTGAGTGTAAGCATGACTAAAGTCTAATTCAGTGAATTTGTCTCCTCCTGCCAAATTCAAAGAAATTTCCTCAATGTTAGGTATAGGGTACCTATTTAGCTCTATTTGCTTATTCAGTGTAGTTTTATAATCTCCACAAATTCTTATAGAACCATCCTTCTTTAACACTGGCACAATGGGTGACGCCCAATCGGAATAGTCTACCTTCTTTATAATGCCATTAGATTCCAATCTACTTAGCTCATTTTCAATTTTATTCCTCATTGCATAAGGTGGAACTCTAGCTTTGCAGTATCTTGGATTTGTATCTTTAATGCTTAACTTCACTGTTCTATCATTTAGTAATCCATGATTACCAAAAACACATTTATTTTCAGATATAACTCTATCTAGTGAAGTAAGACTAGATTCTTTTACATTCTTCAATGAACAAATACTCTCCCAATTTAACTTAAGATCACTTAACCAGTTCCTACCTAGTAATGGCGGTCCATTTCCTTCAACCACAAGAAGAGGAAGTTTAACACTTTGACCATTATAACTTACATGAACCATACACTCTCCTATTACCGGAACATTGTCACCAGTGTATGTTGTTAGACACTTGTGACATGGCTGTAGAGACACTGATCCTCCTGTGACAGCGTCAAAATCTTTCTTTGTTATGACTGTTAGAGATGCTCCAGTGTCAAGTTGGAAGCTGATGCTCTTACCGTTGATATTAACTGGTACATTGATGGGAGCATGACTTATTGATTTCACAGAGAACAGGTTGAAATCCGGCTGCAAATCAGTTTGAGCATTTTCACAGGTAGAGTGGTTCATTGGTTGGAGTAGGTAGTCTTGGTGAGAGTTAACATAGTGCTGCTTTTGGTTGCGGTACTGTCTTGACTGGCTAGATTTAGCAACAGACGAAGACTTTGCAAAGCAGGCCTTAGCAATGTGACCTTGCTCACTGCACTTATAACAAGTTGCAGACTTGAACTTGCACAGATGAGATGCATGGGGACCTTTGCATCGATGACATTTTTGATAATTATTACTAGATTTAGATCTAGGATTTGAACGAGCAGGCTGTTTAGCATAAGTTGGAATGCTCTGATGGGGTTGATGTTTATTGACTAACCTGCTGTTTACTGCATGGATCCCTGAAGGCGTAAGAGATTTCGCCGCATCTGATGACTGCTGGAATGACATTGCAAGTTGTATTGCTTTTTCCAAAGTTAGATCTGACTCGAGCAGCAACTTTCTTTGAATATCAGGGCTGTTTACACCTGTCACAAACTTTTCACACAGTCTGTCAGACAGCGTATCGCCGAATTCACAAAATTCACTTAAATGACGTAAAGCAGCAACATATTCTGATATTGACTCGTTTGGTTGACGAGTCCTACTGTCAAATCTAGCTCTACATAGAAACTTTGATGGCACAGGCGCATGGTGGTCTGTTAGCAGTTTGCTCAGCTCGTTAAAGCTCTTGGTAGTTAGACTAGCTGGTTCGCATAAGTCTTTTAGTAGCCTAAATTGTTGAGGCCCTATGACTGTTAACAAAACAGCTCTCTTTTTGGCTTCTATCGTCACGTTGTTAGCTTCTAGGTAAAAGCTTAACCTCTCTAGGTAATCTTGAATGATTTCATCATTCGCATCAAATTCTTTTATTTGGCCATACAGCGCCATAATTCTAGAAATAATTAGCTAATAAGCTCTAGCAAACCTCTTTTTTGCGTAAGTAGGTGCTCTTTCTAGTAGATGTTTATCCTTCGTCGCCAATATAATAGATTGACGAGGAAGCCACATTGGTGTTAACAGCCTTTTAATTACAGACGGCCATGATGGTAAGAGAGAGGAAGTACAATGGCGAGGGAGAACTATTTATAGATAACAACATGTAAGGGACATCACTCAAGATAACAATATAAATATAATACTAATACAGAAGAGTGAGTTCCCTTGACCTCACAATTATTTCAATCTATTACAAGTTGGGAAAAGACCGCCGTTACATGTCATATGTTTGAAGTACGGAGAGTACACAAAACCAATGGCGTCATCTTCCAATTTTAAAATACGAAGAAATGAACTATTTAATTACAATTTGATTTAGATCAATAGATATACTTATCGAGACGTAATTTATGAAATTTATACAATTTCCTCGGCCAAAACTAATAAAAATTACTTTAAAAAGCAACATAAATACCATTGAAAAGCCGGATTTTTAACGGAGTCATATTAAGTCTTTTAATCAATGTGTGCATTTAATATGGTGTTGTGTTGACTAATTATGTATGTAATTTGGTTTTATTTTTTCTAATAGGTATTGGTAGCCTATGTTATTTTAAATATGTCGGACTTTTAGCTATTTAGTTATTTCTTTGCTTTGTCACTAATATCGTTAAACCTGTAGTAAAGCACATTGCGTTTTGACCAATAACTATTTTATAAAATATTCTTCTAAAAAATGTATACCGTTAAAGATATATAGACCGATAATTTACGTGTAACGGGTACCAACGGCTAGTATAAATAATAAAAGTCTTAATGCATTTAACATATTATTTTTAAAAATCTTGAAATAATATATGTGAATTAAATTGTCTTAATATAAAGGCATTTGATTTTTTAAAGTCCTGATTTTAATTATCGTACATATTCTTACTAGCAATTTAAAATAAACGTTATAAAATCTGGAGCTCAAAAATATTAGAATGTTAACCAATGGATGAGTGTTAAACTACTGACCTGGTTGAGTCGAGGTGGTCGGCAGTAGCCCAACCACCCAGCGCCCAGTCTTATATAGCTGTAGACAATCCTGGCGCCCTGGGGCAGCAGGGTCACGTGTCAAGGTACGTCCTAATTAACAGGCGCACTTGCAGCACTGAACATGAGGCTAGCTGGGGGGTGGGGGGGGGGGGGGGGGGGTGACAGCAGACGATTGACGTTTCAGGCTCAAGCCGAGGCCTTGATTATTTCATTCTTCAGACGTGAGGCGAACGACGACATAAAACCTAAAGATTAATTAGTGACAGGCATATGACAGCCTGGTAATTAGGAAGTTTTATTTAATTAACTAAGTGTCATCTTACGCCGCGGGATATTCATGAGAACATCCCATTTGTCGAACCTCGACATTCCACCTACAATCCTAACCTCGACATTCCATCTACAACCCTAACCTCGACATTCCATCTACAACCCTAACCTCGACATTCCATATACAACCCTAACCTCGACATTCCACCTACAACCCTAACCTCAACATTCCACCTACAACCCTAACCTCGACATTCCACCTAACCTCGACATTCCATCTACAACCCTAACCTCGACATTCCACCTACAACCCTAACCTCGACATTCCATCTACAACCCTAACCTCGACATTCCATCTACAACCCTAACCTCGACATTCCATCTACAACCCTAACCTCGACATTCCATCTACAACCCTAACCTCGACATTCCATCTACAACCCTAACCTCGACATTCCATCTAATCCCCCCCCCCTAACTTCGACATTCCATCTAATCCCCCCCTAACCTCGACATTCCATCTAATCCCCCCTAACCTCGACATTCCATCTAATCCCCCCCTAACCTCGACATTCCTTGCAGACCCCAAGTTTTGGAAGCTATACCCATATTTTGCCTTAATCCTACAAAAATACAATTCGGCAGACTGGATTTGTAGTAACTGCATAATGTTATTGATACAATTTTTCTAGAAAAAGTAGTTGTGTGTACATTTAAAAACGACACGTTCTTTTTACTTTCTCGTATATACGAAGTATAGAGAAAGCCTTGTAATCGTGAAAAAAAAAATCGAGATTTTTGAAAATCTCGACGTTTTACACCTCCCTGAGTCGGAAAAACATAGTTTTGCAATCTTGTCCGTATGTCTGTGTGTGTGTGTGTGTATGTGTATCTGTCTGTGTGTGTGTGTGTGTGAGAGAGAGAGAGAGAGAGAGAGAGAGAGAGAGAGAGTTTGTAAACACGATAACTTGAGTACCGTTACAGCTAGGTTGATGAAATTTCATATATATTATATCAAAATCGTAGATCCTGATAAACTTTTGAGCGATTTCCAATAACCGGGAGAGGTACTTTTTCTACTTTCAATTTTTCAAAATCCTATAACTTGAGTACTATTTCAGAAAGATAAATGAAATTTCACATGTAAGTAAAAGTTCTAATTCGCTGTCTTCTATCAAATTTTGAGTAATTATCGTCGACAGAAAGTAGTAATTTACGCTATTTTCGATTTCTCAAAAAAAAAAAAAAAAAAAACGCATGTGAATTTATAAAGTACTAATAATATTCCGCACTACTCTGCACTTTTTATTTGGCGTTCACTTGGCGTGCAATCCCCTTTTTTACGAGATTCTATTCTATTTTTAAAAAGTTTAAGTAATTAAAAATGGATTAAAATTTTTATCCACGAGCCGACCTGCGGTGTATCATACGCCGCTATTTAGTTGTTTTATTTTCTACTTTTCAGTAATTCATTATTTGTGAATTCGACAGTACCAATGCTGCCACTGAAAATATTTGCTTTAAAACACTATCAGTAGCTCGTTAAGGACGATAACCCCCCCTCCTTTCCCCAACCCCTAACCCCCACCCCCCTCGTGAAAGCAAACTCCTCTTAGTTACCTCCTCGTTTCAAACTAGATTATCTGCCCCTAATAGCCGTCACTAAACATTTAGCGTGAACCACAGCTCACCAGACCATGTATGGGTGGGGGTGGTAGGGAGCGCGATTACAGCTTGGTATTTCTATGGTCTCCAAGAAGAGAATTATATATATAGATAGATGTCCCGAGTTGCCATCCCCCGTAGTGTTATATTAGAATATTCGAGAAAGTTTAGGGGATGTCACTCCCAGTTTATTTTGCATGTTAAGAACAAGTTTTGTCTATGTAAAATTGATGGATTATGGCTGAGTAGTTTTGTGAACGACACGTTCTTTTTGTGCATGTTAAGAAATTTTTTCTCTATGTTATGTTTTGTGGGATTATGGCTAAGTAGTTTTTTTAATGTAGGATTAACCTTAAACTGAAAACATCTTTGGAAGAAATACTCCACAGTAAGAATGTCAAACATCCACAAAGCCACGAAGACGTTTGGAACATGTCTGACTGCCCGTGGGCGACAGACCAGGTTCCTATCTTCGCCCCAAGGTGTCGTCTGCCAGCTCAGTTTTGTCAGCTTTATGTTGCCCAGTCTCTCGTCAAACGCCACTAGACCAGTGGTTTATTGACCTTAGCAAAGAATGAACGCATGTACATTGTAATTAAACTAATTAATTGACGTGTAATATTTCACTATCCTAATTAAACTAATTAATTGACGTGTAATATTTCACTGTCTTAATTAAACTAATTAATTGACTTGTAATACTTCACTATCCTAATTAAACTAATTAATTGACTTTAAATGAATATTTGACTAACTTGAATAATTGATTTTAATTAGATTTTATTTGACACAACTATTACCAATTCAGAACAGTGGTTCTTCCAGACTTTTTTTCGAGGGGGGGGGCCACTTGATATTTTCGGGGGCGCGGTCAACATTTTCCGTGGGCGGGGGCGGACACTAGTAAAAGTGTATGTTTACTATATAAAATCCATCTCGTTCGGGGGGGGGGGGGGTGAGTCCCCCCCCCTTCCCCTCCCCACCCAAGA
This sequence comes from Physella acuta, assembly GCF_028476545.2. Taxonomy (NCBI): domain Eukaryota; kingdom Metazoa; phylum Mollusca; class Gastropoda; family Physidae; genus Physella; species Physella acuta. The sequence goes on along the minus strand of NW_026731744.1, from coordinate 455,444 downwards.
GATGACTGGAAGAAACTCTGATTCAGAGGCGTCGCGAAAGGGGGGTGCGGGGTGAGGACCGTATCGGGTGATACCAATGGGGAGGGGTGACACCAAGCAAAAAATGTCAAAATTTACATACGAAAAATGCTTTTTGCTAGTTTAATTGTTGATTAATGAAAGTCAAATATTCTTTTAGTTTTTTAGTGATTATGACACGGTTAAGGGGGTGGGGGTGGGTGGGTGGGTGTGACACCATGACTTACTAACTATAGCAAAAACAATAATACATCCAGCTGTATTAGTAACCGACTATAGATAAATGTTACTATTAACTGTGCGCATATCCAAGCTATAACCAACAGTAACATTTACAAGTGGAAAAAGTTGGGTTAAATAAATTCAATAGCTGATACGTCACTCAATGACCGGGGTGGGCGTCACATGTATATATATATATATATATATATATATATATATATATATAAAGGGTGACACCAAAAGGAGCTGCAATGGGTGACACCACGCCACTACGTCCAATCAGACAGAACATCTTGCTCGAGACCTAGTAGATCGATCGATCGATCACCAATAGTCGCATGGGCTGGGGGATCTGGCACGCGTCAATCTCCCACACCTGGCGTCGCTGGTCGGTGATCAATCAGTCACTGGCAGACGACACAGTTAAGATGTTCGCTTAACGTGGACGTGACCCGGTGAACGAATTAAGGCAGGCTAGATTAACAGGTCAATCCCACCCTAAGAATAGTACACCCGGTGAACGAATTAAGGAAGGCTAGATTAACAGGTCAATCCCACCCTAAGAATAGTACACCCGGTGAACGAATTAAGGAAGGCTAGATTAACAGGTCAATCCCACCCTAAGAATAGTACACCCGGTGAACGAATTAAGGAAGGCTAGATTAACAGGTCAATCCCACCCTAAGAATAGTACACCCGGTGAACGAATTAAGGAAGGCTAGATTAACAGGTCGATCCCACCCTAAGAATAGTACACCCGGTGAACGAATTAAGGAAGGCTAGATTAACAGGTCAATCCCACCCTAAGAATAGTACCTTGTTTCTGTGATTTTTCGTCTCGTTATTTGTAGAATATTGTATTTTTAGAACACTCTAAAGTCTAAATTATATGATCTTATATATATAATATACCCTAATATACTCAAAATTCTAAGATCTTTTTTATATATACTTTCCTGGTATGGAATGGTCAGGTGGTAAAGCGCACGACTGCCATCCGTAATGTTCGGATCCCGGGCTGGGGTCCATAGGACGTCTTGAGACCAGGTCTGCCTGGAACCTGACTTCAGTTGGAGAAACGACCTACACCATATTCATGGTATTCAGTTGTACAAGTCCTACACCAAATTCATGGCATTCAGTTGTACAAGTCCTACACCAAATTCATAGTATTCAGTTGTACAAGTCCTACACCAAATTCATGGCATTCAGTTGTACAAGTCCTACACCAAATTCATGGCATTCAGTTGTACAAGTCCTACACCAAATTCATGGCATTCAGTTGTACAAGTCCTACACCAAATTCATGGCATTCAGTTGTACAAGTCCTACACCAAATTCATGGCATTCAGTTGTACAAGTCCTACACCAAATTCATGGCATTCAGTTGTACAAGTCCTACACCAAATTCATAGCATTCAGTTGTACAAGTCCTACACCAAATTCATGGCATTCAGTTGTACTAGTCCTACACCAAATTCATGGCATTCAGTTGTACAAGTCCTACACCAAATTCATGGCATTCAGTTGTACAAGTCCTACACCAAATTCATGGCATTCAGTTGTACAAGTCCTACACCAAATTCATGGCATTCAGTTGTACAAGTCCTACACCAAATTCATGGCATTCAGTTGTACAAGTCCTACACCAAAATTCATGGCATTCAGTTGTACTAGTCCTACACCGAATTCATGGCATTCAGTTGTACAAGTCCTACACCAAATTCATGGCATTCAGTTGTACAAGTCCTACACCAAATTCATGGCATTCAGTTGTACAAGTCCTACACCAAATTCATGGCATTCAGTTGTACAAGTCCTACACCAAATTCACGGCATTCAGTTGTACAAGTCCTACACCAAATTCATGGCATTCAGTTGTACAAGTCCTACACCAAATTTATGGCATTCAGTTGTACAAGTCCTACACCAAATTCATGGCATTCAGTTGTACAAGTCCTACACCAAATTCATGGCATTCAGTTGTACAAGTCCTACACCAAATTCATAGCATTCAGTTGTACAAGTCCTACACCAAATTCATGGCATTCAGTTGTACAAGTCCTACACCAAATTCATGGCATTCAGTTGTACTAGTCCTACACCAAATTCATAGCATTCAGTTGTACTAAATGTTGAACACTAACACACGGGATACGATAAACACTAACACACGGGATACGATAAACACTAACACAGGGGATACGATAAACACCAACACACGGGATACGTTGAACACCAACACACGGGATACGTTGAACACCAACACACGGGATACGTTGAACACCAACACACGGGATACGTTGAACACCAACACACGGGATACGTTGAACACCAACAAACGGGATACGTTGAACACTAACAAACGCATACTAGCATTTATAAAAACGTCTAGATAATTGAAAACATCTTATAGTGAACAATTGCATTTAAAGAATGAGCGTTTAAGATATAAAGAAGTAATGGAAACACAGTTGTTGAAAGTTTGGTGTTCGTACTTTTTTCTCTACAGCAGATAAAGTATAACTTTCAATTGAATTAGCCCCCAAAATGCATACGTTTTAAAAAATAGCCCGATTCTTACCCTCCTTCCCCCTTCACACGTCTTCAACTTTTTTCTTAAAACAATTTTCGTGTGTTAAAAATAATTAAAGAGCAGTGTTTGAAAAGATTAGACAACTGGTCCAGGCGTAGTACGTAAGCGATATGTTTTTACTATGACACGTAGTAGAACAGTAGATAGAACACATCTGTTTTAAGCATGTTGGTTTAGCAGTGAGTTTCGCGCCACAGTTTCGTATTCTTCCCACCATGAGCTGCTGTCGTGTTTCTGGCCATCTAACCATAGCCTGCCTGTATTGGATAACTCTAGCGTCCATCTCTGCACTGCCCGTGTCCAATGAACAGCACAGCGGACCACTAAACAGCACCACCCAAAGACAGAGCGATGCGCCATTGATTGGAGATGAAGTGCTTGACTATAAGAAGAAATTCGGCTGTAAGGATCTACAGGTCAGTGCTGGTTAAGTTTTGTAAGACTTGACTGTCTTTCTCAGAGTAAACCAGAGGCGTAGCGACCCTTCCCGGCGCCTGGGGACAAACTTTCAATTTGGCGTCCCACCCCTCCCGGGGACCAACTTTCAATTAGGCGCCCCCCCCCCCCCATATATTTTTATATTTATAATGCAAAACTGCAGCTAAAATGAGCTTTTAATTTTTTCCCAATTCATTTTGGCGCCCCCTATGGTTGACCCCCCCCCTCGCTACGCCTCTGGAGTAAATGGATGGATGCGTTTAAAATCTTGGTGTTATAATCTTTCAGAAAATCTAATTCATGTGGTTCAGACACAAGCTCGTCCATGATGTTATCAACGATTGTAGTATACCCCATCTCCACACATCACCATATTTTTCGCTAAAAGAGATATCCTAAAATTATTTACGTTCCTTCATGTAAAATACACTGACACACTATCCCTCGTCACACTGTCTCTCGTCACACTGTCCCTCGTCACACTATCCCTCGTCACACTATCCCTCGTCACACTGTCCCTCGTCACACTGTCCCTCGTCACACTGTCTCTCGTCACACTGTCCCTCGTCACACTATCCCTCGTCACACTATCCATCGCCACACTATCCCTCGTCACACTATCCCTCGTCACACTATCCCTCGTCACACTATCCCTCGTCACACTATCCATCGCCACACTATCCCTCGTCACACTATCCCTCGTCACACTATCCCTCGTCACACTATCCCTCGTCACACTATCCCTCGTCACACTATCCCTCGTCACACTATCCCTCGACACACTATCCCTCGACACACTATCCCTCGCCACACTATCCCTCGTCACACTATCCCTCGTCACACTATCCCTCGTCACACTATCCCTCGTCACACTATCCATCGCCACACTATCCCTCGTCACACTATCCCTCGTCACACTATCCCTCGTCACACTATCCCTCGTCACACTATCCCTCGTCACACTATCCCTCGTCACACTATCCCTCGACACACTATCCCTCGACACACTATCCCTCGCCACACTATCCCTCGTCACACTATCCCTCGTCACACTATCCCTCGACACACTATCCCTCGCCACACTATCCCTCGTCACACTACCCCTCGTCACACTATCCCTCGTCACACTATCCCTCGTCACACTATCCCTCGTCACACTATCCCTCGACACACTATCCCTCGCCACACTATCCCTCGCCACACTATCCCTCGTCACACTATCCCTCGCCACACTATCCCTCGTCACACTATCCCTCGTCACACTATCCCTCGTCACACTATCCCTCGTCACACTATCCCTCGACACACTATCCCTCGACACACTATCCCTCGCCACACTATCCCTCGTCACACTATCCCTCGTCACACTATCCCTCGACACACTATCCCTCGCCACACTATCCCTCGTCACACTATCCCTCGTCACACTATCCCTCGCCACACTATCCCTCGCCACACTATCCCTCGTCACACTATCCCTCGTCACACTATCCCTCGCCACACTATCCCTCGTCACACTATCCCTCGTCACACTATCCCTCGTCACACTATCCCTCGACACACTATCCCTCGCCACACTATCCCTCGTCACACTATCCCTCGTCACACTATCCCTCGACACACTATCCCTCGCCACACTATCCCTCGTCACACTATCCCTCGTCACACTATCCCTCGTCACACTATCCCTCGCCACACTATCCCTCGTCACACTATCCCTCGTCACACTATCCCTCGTCACACTATCCCTCGCCACACTATCCCTCGTCACACCTTCTGTGCTAAACGTGTTATATGAATTTTACTTAACAACACAATTTAAAGACCATCAAGTAGTTGTATTACAGTTTTAGTTGTACTTGTTTGACACATCTTCACACATCATCACAGAGATCTGAACCCCATCTCCCCTATCTATCAAACAACATCAAGTAGTTGTATTACAGTTTTAGTTGTATTTGTTTGAGACATCTCAGCTACGATATTTGTCCATCAGCAGCAAAACCTTCTGGAATCTTCCGTCACGTCCGTCGGGTCATTGACCAGACGAGTACGTCTGATCTGTGACGGACAGCATGTAGCAGACGTCTTGGTGCACGTGAACAACTCCAAGTCGGTTGGTGAACTTGTTGAAATCAAGAAGGATGACGTCATTGAAATAAGAGATGACGTCACAGCTAACGATGACGTCAGCTACAAGAGGGTCGATATCCGTGAGAACGTTTATCAGAATCTCGCTAATAAAACTGCTATGAATTCTAGAATACCACTTCTGCGAGCTGCTTGTGTGCTGGATACTAAAGTTGTACAGCATGTCATTCAAAAGTGAGTTCAGCTCGGCTTGTTCCTCGTGTATGTATCTTCTCAAGTCGTTACAGTCTGGTCTGTTGTGGTCCAGCCGTCACAGTCTGGTCTGTTGTGGTCCAGCCGTCACAGTCTGGTCTGTTGTGGTCCAGCCGTCAGCCCCGTCTTATTGATGTGTGACTAAATGTCACGACTTAGATGTGTGACTAGTGTCACCCCATAGTAGTTCTTGTCCCTTTGTTTAACTCCAGACTTGTATTTTCATTTTACGATATATGGACACTTTTCAAATATAAACGTTTTGGGAAAAATAAAATTTTAATAATTGCAATGTTTAAATTAGGTTTGAGCCTTTGAACTTTGAAATAATTGCAATGTTTACATTAGGTTTGATCCGATGAACTTTGAAATAATTGGAATGTTTACATTAGGTTTGAGCCTATGAACTTTGAAATAATTGCAATGTTTACATTAGATTTGAGCCTATGAACTTTGAAATAATTGCAATGTTTACATTAGGTTTGAGCCTATGAACTTTCAAATAATTGCAATGTTTACATTAGATTTAAGCCTATGAACTTTGAAATAATTGCAATGTTTACATTAGGTTTGAGCCTATGAACTTTGAAATAATTGCAATGTTTACATTAGGTTCCCTTTGTTTAACTCCAGACTTGTATTTTCATTTTACGATATATGGACACTTTTCAAATATAAACGTTTTGGGAAAAATAAAATTTTAATAATTGCAATGTTTAAATTAGGTTTGAGCCTTTGAACTTTGAAATAATTGCAATGTTTACATTAGGTTTGATCCGATGAACTTTGAAATAATTGGAATGTTTACATTAGGTTTGAGCCTATGAACTTTGAAATAATTGAAATGTTTACATTAGATTTGAACCTATGAACTTTGAAATAATTGCAATGTTTACATTAGGTTTGAGCCTATGAACTTTGAAATAATTGCAATGTTTACATTAGGTTTGATCCGATGAACTCTGAAATAATTGCAATGTTTACATTAGGTTTGAGCCTATGAACTTTGAAATAATTGCAATGTTTACATCAGGTTTGATCTGATGAACTTTGAAATAATTGCAATGTTTACATTAGGTTTGATCCGATGAACTCTGAAATAATTGCAATGTTTACATTAGATTTAAGCCTATGAACTTTGAAATAATTGCAATATTTACATTAGGTTTGAACCTATGAACTTTGAAATAATTGCAATGTTTACATTAGATTTAAGCCTATGAACTTTGAAATAATTGAAATGTTTACATTAGATTTAAGCCTATGAACTTTGAAATAATTGCAATGTTTACATTAGGTTTGATCCGATGAACTCTGAAATAATTGCAATGTTTACATTAGGTTTGAGCCTATGAACTTTGAAATAATTGCAATGTTTACATCAGGTTTGAGCCTATGAACTTTGAAATAATTGCAATGTTTACATTAGGTTTGATCCGATGAACTCTGAAATAATTGCAATGTTTACATTAGGTTTGAGCCTATGAACTTTGAAATAATTGCAATGTTTACATCAGGTTTGATCTGATGAACTTTGAAATAATTGCAATGTTTACATTAGGTTTGATCCGATGAACTCTGAAATAATTGCAATGTTTACATTAGATTTAAGCCTATGAACTTTGAAATAATTGCAATGTTTACATTAGGTTTGAGCCTATGAACTTTGAAATAATTGCAATGTTTACATTAGGTTTGATCTGATGAACTTTGAAATAATTGCAATGTTTACATTAGGTTTGAGCCTATGAACTTTGAAATAATTGAAATGTTTACATTAGATTTGAACCTATGAACTTTGAAATAATTGCAATGTTTACATTAGGTTTGAGCCTATGAACTTTGAAATAATTGCAATGTTTACATTAGGTTTGATCCGATGAACTCTGAAATAATTGCAATGTTTACATTAGGTTTGAGCCTATGAACTTTGAAATAATTGCAATGTTTACATCAGGTTTGATCTGATGAACTTTGAAATAATTGCAATGTTTACATTAGGTTTGATCCGATGAACTCTGAAATAATTGCAATGTTTACATTAGGTTTGATCCGATGAACTCTGAAATAATTGCAATGTTTACATTAGATTTAAGCCTATGAACTTTGAAATAATTGCAATGTTTACATTAGGTTTGAACCTATGAACTTTGAAATAATTGAAATGTTTTCATTAGGTTTGAACCTATGAACTTTGAAATAATTGCAATGTTTACATTAGGTTTGAACCTATGAACTTTGAAATAATTGCAATGTTTACATTAGATTTGAACCTATGAACTTTGAAATAATTGGACAAAAGGATATAACGACGAGCCTAGACGATCAGGCAAACGAGTACTACGTGTACAAGCCGTTCGTTGATGGCATTCACATGTAAGTATGGCATTCACATGTATGTATGGCATTCACATGTAAATATGGCATTCACATGTAAGTAAGGCATTCACATGTAAGTAAGGCATTCACATGTAAGTAAGGCATTCACATGTAAAATGTCATTCACATGTAAGTAAGGCATTCACATGTAAGTATGGCATTCACATGTAAATATGGCATTCACATGTAAGTAAGGCATTCACATGTAAAATGTCATTCACATGTAAGTAAGGCATTCACATGTAAGTAAGGCATTCACATGTAAGTAAGGCATTCACCTGTAAGTAAGGCATTCACATGTAAGTAAGGCATTCACATGTAAGTAAAGCATTCACATGTAAGCATGGCATTCACATGTAAGTGCTTTCATCTGTTACTGTTGATTATATGACTGTCCTAACATCACGTCTAAATATTGTTGCTTTCATCTCTTACAGTGGGCTGTATAGTTCTTGCTTGACATTTAAATATCTAAAATTACGGGCACCTCGAACTGATAGATACGGTTCAAAGTTGGCACGTGGGTCAAGACATGAAGACAATGTAGTAGTTGTAGTAGTAGTTTCCCTTTCAAACCTGATGGTCTATGGGGCAAGTGAAGTAGAGTTCACTTGTTTCTGTGACCTCGGCATATTAAGAGATAGTGTGGTCAGCACTATCCCCAGCCGTCTTTACTTTCCCTAACGAGAGTTAGGTACCCATTAGAGTTGGGTGGACTCAGCGACGGTCTACTGAACGGAACCCGGATTCAAACTCGAGACTTACGGGTTAGCAGTCCAACTCTTTACCGCTAGACAATGTAATCTGACATTAATTTGACTTAATTGGATGCCTAATTATTTTTTTTTATTAAATTAAAATTTTGTCCAAATTAGTAGGCTGTTTTATCTAACTATTCCGCACTATTATACACTCGCCATCACGTTCATTAGGTGCGCAAAGGTTTTTAGTCGTGCAACTCTATTGTAAATTTTTATAATTTAAAGTACTAAAAAAAAATTCATAAAAAAACGTTTTAATAACAAGCTTTAAGAATTTATGTAATAATGCACTAAAAAGTAGAAAATAAATAAATTTCTTAAAATATATATTAATACACTACAACTTATATAACTATAAAGAAAAACGTTGGTCACTTTATTATATATTGGATACTTTTACTACTTTTTGGTCGCTTCCTAAATATTAGTAAAAGTGTCCAATAGATAATATAGTGACAGAGGCGTAGCGAGGGGGGGGGGGGGGCGGGGGGGGGGGGACATATGTCCCCGGGCGCCGACCTTAGGGGGCGCCAAAATAGGTTGGAAAAACAAATAGAAAGTTTGAAGGGGGGTGCAAATCGAAAGTCTGAGGGGGGTGCAAATCGAAAGTCTGAAGGGGGAGGGGTGCCAATCGAAAGTATGTCCCCGGGCGCCGGGAAGGGTCGCTACGCCTCTGTATAGTGACCCACGCTTTTCTTTATAGTTATGTAAATAGTAGTGTATTAATATATATTTTAAGATATTTTGTTTTATACTTTTTAGTGCATTATTACATAAAAGCTTGTTATTAAAACGTTTTTTTAATGAATTTTTTTTTTGTGTTTTGTGTATTTTATGTTTAACTATCAAAATTATGTATCCTACAATATCTATTAGTATATTTTCAACAATATTTCAACTTCAATATTTGAATACTTCTATATTTGAATACTTCACTATTTGCATACTTCAATATTCGAATACTTCAATATTTGAATACATAGTATTTGAATACTTCAATATTTGAATACTTCAATATTTGAATCATTTAATAAGGGGTTAGCTGACATGAAACATGCTGTGAAGAATGGTAAAACGACAACGGTCAAGAAAGATGGGGTACAATGACTAGTGATCTAAAATCTAGAAAGTCAGTGATGAATGTTGTTAGGGTCTAGAAAGTCAGTGATGAATGTTGTTAGAGTCTAGAAAGTCAGTGATGAATGTTAGGGTACAAAGACTAGAGGTCTCAAATCTAGAAAGTCAGTGATGAATGTTAGAGTCTAGAAAGTCAGTGATGAATGTTGGGGTCTAGAAAGTCAGTGATGAATGTTGGTGTCTAGAAAGTCAGTGATGAATGTTGTTAGAGTCTAGAAAGTCAGTGATGAATGTTGGGGTCTAGAAAGTCAGTGATGAATGTTGGTGTCTAGAAAGTCAGTGATGAATGTTGTTAGAGTCTAGAAAGTCAGTGATGAATGTTAGGGTACAAAGACTAGAGGTCTCAAATCTAGAAAGTCAGTGATGAATGTTGTTAGAGTCTAGAAAGTCAGTGATGAATGTTGGGGTCTAGAAAGTCAGTGATGAATGTTGTTAGAGTCTAGAAAGTCAGTTACAAATGTTGGGGTCTAGAAAGTCAGTGATGAATGTTGTTAGAGTCTAGAAAGTCAGTGATGAATGTTAGAGTCTAGAAAGTCAGTGATGAATGTTAGAGTCTAGAAAGTCAGTGATGAATGTTGGGGTCTAGAAAGTCAGTGATGAATGTTGGTGTCTAGAAAGTCAGTGATGAATGTTGGTGTCTAGAAAGTCAGTGATGAATGTTGTTAGAGTCTAGAAAGTCAGTGATGAATGTTAGGGTACAAAGACTAGAGGTCTCAAATCTAGAAAGTCAGTGATGAATGTTGTTAGAGTCTAGAAAGTCAGTGATGAATGTTAGAGTCTAGAAAGTCAGTGATGAATGTTAGAGTCTAGAAAGTCAGTGATGAATGTTGGGGTCTAGAAAGTCAGTGATGAATGATGTTAGAGTCTAGAAAGTCAGTGATGAATGTTAGGGTACAAAGACTAGAGGTCTCAAATCTAGAAAGTCAGTGATGAATGTTGTTAGAGTCTAGAAAGTCAGTGATGAATGTTAGAGTCTAGAAAGTCAGTGATGAATGTTGGGGTCTAGAAAGTCAGTGATGAATGTTGTTAGAGTCTAGAAAGTCAGTGATGAATGATGTTAGAGTCTAGAAAGTCAGTGATGAATGTTAGGGTACAAAGACTAGAGGTCTCAAATCTAGAAAGTCAGTGATGAATGTTGGGGTCTAGAAAGTCAGTGATGAATGTTGGTGTCTAGAAAGTCAGTGATGAATGTTGTTAGAGTCTAGAAAGTCAGTGATGAATGTTGGGGTCTAGAAAGTCAGTGATGAATGTTGGTGTCTAGAAAGTCAGTGATGAATGTTGTTAGAGTCTAGAAAGTCAGTGATGAATGTTAGGGTACAAAGACTAGAGGTCTCAAATCTAGAAAGTCAGTGATGAATGTTGTTAGAGTCTAGAAAGTCAGTGATGAATGTTGGGGTCTAGAAAGTCAGTGATGAATGTTGGGGTCTAGAAAGTCAGTTATAAATGTTGGTGTCTAGAAAGTCAGTTACAAATGTTGGGGTCTAGAAAGTCAGTGATGAATGTTGGGGTCTAGAAAGTCAGTGATGAATGTTGTTAGAGTCTAGAAAGTCAGTGATGAATGTTAGAGTCTAGAAAGTCAGTGATGAATGTTGGGGTCTAGAAAGTCAGTGATGAATGTTGTTAGAGTCTAGAAAGTCAGTGATGAATGTTAGGGTACAAAGACTAGAGGTCTCAAATCTAGAAAGTCAGTGATGAATGTTGTTAGAGTCTAGAAAGTCAGTGATGAATGTTGGGGTCTAGAAAGTCAGTGATGAATGTTGGGGTCTAGAAAGTCAGTGATGAATGTTGTTAGAGTCTAGAAAGTCAGTAATGAATGTTAGGGTACAAAGACTAGAGGTCTCAAATCTAGAAAGTCGGTGATGAATGTTGTTAGAGTCTAGAAAGTCAGTGATGAATGTTGGGGTCTAGAAAGTCAGTGATGAATGTTGTTAGAGTCTAGAAAGTCAGTGATGAATGTTAGGGTCTAGAAAGTCAGTGATGAATGTTAGGGTACAAAGACTAGAGGTCTTAAATCTAGAAAGTCGGTGATGAATGTTAGGGTACAAAGACTAGAGGTCTCAAATCTAGAAAGTCAGTGATGAATGTTAGGGTACAAAGACTAGAGGTCTCAAATCTAGAAAGTCAGTGATGAATGTTGGGGTCTAGAAAGTCAGTGATGAATGTTGGGGTCTAGAATGTCAGGGATAAAAACTTGTCTGCTGACATTGTGAAAACAGTTGCCTTACAAGCAATCAATGCTAAGTTTCCAAATCATACCATGTAAAATGTTCAGAAGTGACCGATGGATTAACAACATGGCCTATCTTTTTGCAGAGTGACTTACGTTTTTTCTAAATGTGATGGCGCTCTCCTGGAGGTCCGCACAAATAAAAGTACGTTTTATTGATAGGGTTCTGATCACTAGGAAATAAAGTTTTATTGATAGGGTTCTGATCACTAGGAAATAAAAGTAAGTTTTATTGATAGGGTTCTGATCACTAGGAAATAAAGTTTTATTGATAGGGTTCTGATCACTAGGAAATAAAAGTAAGTTTTATTGATAGGGTTCTGATCACTAGGAAATAAAAGTAAGTTTTATTGATAGGGTTCTGATCACTAGGAAATAAAAGTAAGTTTTATTGATAGGGTTCTGATCACTAGGAAATAAAAGTACGTTTTATTGATAGGGTTCTGATCACTAGGAAATAAAAGTACGTTTTATTGATAGGGTTCTGATCACTAGGAAATAAAAGTAAGTTTTATTGATAGAGTTCTGATCACTAGGAAATAAAGTTTTATTGATAGGGTTCTGATCACTAGGAAATAAAAGTACGTTTTATTGATAGGGTTCTGATCACTAGGAAATAAAAGTAAGTTTTATTGATAGGGTTCTGATCACTAGGAAATAAAAGTACGTTTTATTGATAGGGTTCTGATCACTAGGAAATAAAAGTAAGTTTTATTGATAGAGTTCTGATCACTAGGAAATAAAGTTTTATTGATAGGGTTCTGATCACTAGGAAATAAAAGTAAGTTTTATTGATAGAGTTCTGATCACTAGGAAATAAAGTTTTATTGATAGGGTTCTGATCACTAGGAAATAAAAGTAAGTTTTATTGATAGAGTTCTGATCACTAGGAAATAAAGTTTTATTGATAGGGTTCTGATCACTAGGAAATAAAAGTAAGTTTTATTGATAGAGTTCTGATCACTAGGAAATAAAGTTTTATTGATAGGGTTCTGATCACTAGAAAATAAAAGTAAGTTTTATTGATAGAGTTCTGATCACTAGGAAATAAAGTTTTATTGATAGGGTTCTGACCACTAGGAAATAAAAGTACGTTTTATTTATAGGGTTCTGATCACTAGGAAATAAAAGTAAGTTTTATTGATAGGGTTCTGATCACTAGGAAATAAAAGTACGTTTTATTGATAGGGTTCTGATCACTAGGAAATAAAAGTAAGTTTTATTGATAGGGTTCTGATCACTAGGAAATAAAAGTATATTTTTCTACATACACTGCAGATCACTTGTTAAATGTTAAATTTAGATAGGCAAGTATCGTACCTCATTTTATTATGTTCAAATATTTCCTTAAGTTAAGATTTACTAAGGATTTTTAAATATATATATATAAATAAATAAATAAATAAATAAATATATATATATATATATATATATATATATATATATATATATATATATATATATACATACATACATACATACATACATATATATATATATATATATATATATATATATATATATATATATATATATATATATATATATATATATATATATATATATATATATATATATATATATATATATATATATATATATATATATATATATATAAACATATGTATTGGCTGCAGATTTTTAAAAATAATCATGAAAGTAACGTTTCTTTTCGGACATGGCGGCCCATTTAGCAATGGAAGTAGAGTTCATCTGATTCTTTGTCCTCGACGTTTAAAGAGGTAGTATGTGTAGCACTATGTCCAGCAGCCTTTCTTAACCTAACTCAAGTACTCAGCAGAGTTTGGTGGACTCAGCGACATGCAACGACTCTAGTCAGGGACCCGAACTCGAGGTGTTCGTGTTAACAAACAAACGCTCTTCCATTTGACCACGCTGCCCCATACAATAAACATACACTTTCTCCCTTCATGTGATCTTGTCATTGTCTCAAAATATTGTCTCGCTGAAACAAAGTAAAGGTTTAACTAATCAGATTTAATGGACAATACAAAATATTGTCTCGCTGAAACAAAGTAAAGGTTTAACTAATCAGATTTAATGGACAATACAAAATATTGTCTCGCTGAAACAAAGTAAAGGTTTAACTAATCAGATTTAATGGACAATACAAAATATTGTCTCGCTGAAACAAAGTAAACGTAATCAGATTTAATGGACAATACAAAATATTGTCTCGCTGAAACAAAGTAAACGTAATCAGATTTAATGGACAATACAAAATATTGTCTCGCTGAAACAAAGTAAAGGCAATCAGATTTAATGGACAATACAAAATATTGTCTCGCTGAAACAAAGTAAAGGTAATTAGATTTAATGGACAATACACCCCCAAAGATCAACCGCATCTCCCTACTGTTGAGGACGGGTGATGTTTTCCTACCCATTTCAACAGCTCAAGTTGGAAAAGTTTGCAACAGCCGCGCTTTTGCTGTAGGCGGCAGCCGCAACACGGGTCCGATATTCTACGGCAGATATCCGTTTTGTCTGCTGGTTTCTTTCTCATACGACAACACAATTTGCTTTTTGAGCAATAAATACGTCCAAGGTTAGTTTCAAGTTTAAATCTGACTCTTCTTTTAAAAAATTCACTTTGTTTTGGACTTGTCCCTTAAATACAAAAAAATTAATGATGGATATTTTTTGTGCTTGATTGTTGCTGCCTGCTAAATTTTAAGAATGTGGATTGTTGGTAATTGCTAAGCTTTTTAACGAGATGATTGCTGGTAGCTAAATTTTAAAAATGTGGATTGTTGGTAATTGCTAAGCTTTTTAACGAGATGATTGCTGGTAGCTAAATTTTAAAATAAGATCGCTTCAAATTTCTAAACATCTGACTCAACGATCCATTCATCCAGCTATCAAGATGGACGACTATGCCACGTGGTTACCTGGCAAAGAGTACCCAATCGTCAAATTCCCGTGTCACAAGGGCATGTTTGAGTATCTCAATAAGGCTGTAGCTCCACTCTTGGACGGCTTCTTCTACATCACGCAGGCCCAGAAGATGCTAGAAGGTTTGTTGTGAGAGTAGGGTTTAGCTCAGGCCGAGAAGATGCTAGAAGGTTTGAGGTTAGGGTTTAGCTCAGGCCGAGAAGATGCTAGAAGGTTTGAGAGTAGGGTTTAGCTCAGGCCCAGAAGATGCTAGAAGGTTTGAGGTTAGGGTTTAGCTCAGGCCCAGAAGATGCTAGAAGGTTTGTTGTGAGAGTAGGGTTTAGCTCAGGCTAGAAGATGCTAGAAGGTTTGAGAGTAGGGTTTAGCTCAGGCCCAGAAGATGCTAGAAGGTTTGTTGTGAGAGTAGGGTTTAGCTCAGGCCGAGAAAATGCTAGAAGGTTTGTTGTGAGAGTAGGGTTTAGCTCAGGCCCAGAAGGTTTGTTGTGAGAGTAGGGTTTAGCTCAGGCTAGAAGATGCTAGAAGGTTTGTTGTGAGAGTAGGGTTTAGCTCAGGCCGAGAAAATGCTAGAAGGTTTGTTGTGAGAGTAGGGTTTAGCTCAGGCCCAGAAGGTTTGTTGTGAGAGTAGGGTTTAGCTCAGGCTAGAAGATGCTAGAAGGTTTGAGAGTAGGGTTTAGCTCAGGCTAGAAGATGCTAGAAGGTTTGTTGTGGGAGTAGGGTTTAGCTCAGGCCGAGAAGATGCTAGAAGGTTTGAGGTTAGGGTTTAGCTCAGGCCGAGAAGATGCTAGAAGGTTTGAGAGTAGGGTTTAGCTCAGGCCCAGAAGATGCTAGAAGGTTTGAGGTTAGGGTTTAGCTCAGGCCCAGAAGATGCTAGAAGGTTTGTTGTGAGAGTAGGGTTTAGCTCAGGCTAGAAGATGCTAGTAGGTTTGAGAGTAGGGTTTAGCTCAGGCCCAGAAGATGCTAGAAGGTTTGTTGTGAGAGTAGGGTTTAGCTCAGGCCGAGAAAATGCTAGAAGGTTTGTTGTGAGAGTAGGGTTTAGCTCAGGCCCAGAAGGTTTGTTGTGAGAGTAGGGTTTAGCTCAGGCTAGAAGATGCTAGAAGGTTTGAGAGTAGGGTTTAGCTCAGGCTAGAAGATGCTAGAAGGTTTGTTGTGGGAGTAGGGTTTAGCTCAGGCCGAGAAGATGCTAGAAGGTTTGAGGTTAGGGTTTAGCTCAGGCCGAGAAGATGCTAGAAGGTTTGAGAGTAGGGTTTAGCTCAGGTCCAGAAGATGCTAGAAGGTTTGAGGTTAGGGTTTAGCTCAGGCCCAGAAGATGCTAGAAGGTTTGAGACTGGTTTAACCACAGACTGGTTTAACTAGAGATCTATTCTACAGAATGGTTTAACTACAGACTGGTTTAACTAGAAATCTATTCCACAAACTGGTTTAACTAGAGATCTATTCCACAGACTGGTTTAACTACAGACTGGTTTAACTAGAGATCTATTCCACAGAATGGTTTAACTACACAAGCCTACAGAACCCGCCTATCGCCATGAGAGGCCCCCTAGGGACGAAGATCGGCCACCAGGTGTCGGCGACTAAGTGTTTGATAATATTCGGCCAAGGTCAGCTACGTCACAGACCGTTCGCCACGGCGCCAGACATAGTGGGGCATGAGATGGGGCACCTGGTGCTTCTAACAGACTCGCAGCTAGAGAACCAGTGAGTAAAGTTGGGGGGGGGGCATAGATGTCAGGGACTGATGTCAGGGACTGATGTCATGGACTGATGTCAGGGACTGATGTCATGGACTGATGTCAGTAGTGGGGACTGATGTCAGTAGTGGGGACTGATGTCAGTAGTGGGGGCTGATGTCATGGACTGATGTCAGTAGTGGGGACTGATGTCAGTAGTGGGGACTGATGTCAGTAGTGGGGGCTGATGTCATGGACTGATGTCAGGGACTGATGTCAGGGACTGATGTCAGGGACTGATGTCAGTAGTGGGGACTGATGTCAGGGACTGATGTCAGGGACTGGTGTCAGTAGTGGGGACTGATGTCAGTAGTGGGGACTGATGTCAGTAGTGGGGACTGATGTCAGTAGTGGGGACTGATGTCAGTAGTGGGAACTGATGTTAGTAGTGGGGACTGATGTCAGTAGTGGGGACTGATGTCAGGGACTGATGTCAGGGACTGATGTCAGGGACTGGTGTCAGTAGTGGGGACTGATGTCAGGGACTGATGTCAGGGACTGATGTCAGGGACTGGTGTCAGTAGTGGGGACTGATGTCAGTAGTGGGGACTGATGTCAGTAGTGGGGACTGATGTCAGTAGTGGGGACTGATGTCAGTAGTGGGGACTGATGTCAGTAGTGGGAACTGATGTCAGTAGTGGGGACTGATGTCAGTAGTGGGGACTGATGTCAGGGACTGATGTCAGTAGTGGGGACTGATGTCAGTAGTGGGGACTTATGTCAGTAATGGGGACTGATGTCAGTAGTGGGGACTGATGTCAGTAATGGGGACTGATGTCAGTAGTGGGAACTGATGTCAGTAGTAAGGACTTATGTCAGTAGTGGGGACTGATGTCAGTAGTGGGGACTGATGTCAGTAATGGGGACTGATGTCAGTAGTGGGGACTGATGTCAGTAGTGGGGACTGATGTCAGTAGTGGGAACTGATGTCAGTAGTGGGGACTGATGTCAGTAGTGGGGACTGATGTCCGTAGTGGGGACTGATGTCAGGGACTGATGTCAGTAGTGGGGACTGATGTCAGTAGTGGGGACTGATGTCAGTAGTGGGGACTGATGTCAGTAGTGGGGACTGATGTCAGTAGTGGGGACTGATGTCAGTAGTGGGGACTGGTGTCAGTAGTGGGGACTGATGTCAGTAATGGGGACTGATGTCAGTAGTGGGGACTGATGTCAGTAGTGGGGACATGTCAGTAGTGGGGACTGATGTCAGTAGTGGGGACTGATGTCAGGAATTGGTGTCAGTAATGGGGACTGATGTCAGTAGTGGGGACATGTCAGTAGTAGGGACTGATGTCGGACTGATGTCAGTAGTGGGGACTGATATCAGGGACTGATGTCAGTAGTGGGGACTGATGTCAGTAGTGGGGACTGATGTCAGTAGTGGGGACTGATGTCAGTAGTGGGGACATGTCAGTAGTGGGGACTGATGTCAGTAGTGGGGACTGATGTCAGGGATTGGTGTCAGTAATGGGGACTGATGTCAGTAGTGGGGACTGATGTCAGTAGTGAGGACTGATGTCAGTAGTGGGGACATGTCAGTAGTGGCGACTGATGTCAGTAATGGGGACTGATGTCCGTAGTGGGGACTGATGTCAGGGACTGATGTCAGTAGTGGGGACTGATGTCCGTAGTGGGGACTGATGTCAGGGACTGATGTCAGTAGTGGGGACTGATGTCAGTAGTGGGGACTGATGTCAGGGACTGATGTCAGTAGTGGGGACTGATGTCCGTAGTGGGGACTGATGTCAGTAGTGAGGACTGATGTCAGTAGTGGGGACATGTCAGTAGTGGCGACTGATGTCAGTAGTGGGGACTGATGTCAGTAGTGGAGACTGGTGTCAGTAGTGGGGACTGATGTCAGTAGTGGGGACTGATGTCAGGGATTGGTGTCAGTAATGGGGACTGATGTCAGTAGTGGGGACATGTCAGTAGTGGGGACTGATGTCAGGGACTGATGGCAGTAGTGGGGACTGATATCAGGGACTGATGTCAGTAGTGGGGACTGATGTCAGTAGTGGGGACTGATGTCAGTAGTGGGGACTGATGTCAGTAGTGGGGACTGATGTCAGTAGTGGGGACATGTCAGTAGTGGGGACTGATGTCAGTAGTGAGGACTGATGTCAGGGACTGATGTCAGTAGTGGGGACTGATGTCAGTAGTGGGGACTGATGTCAGGGATTGGTGTCAGTTATGGGGACTGATGTCAGTAGTGAGGACTGATGTCAGGGACTGATGTCAGTAGTGGGGACTGATGTCAGTAGTGGGGACTGATGTCAGTAGTGGAGACTGGTGTCAGTAGTGGGGACTGATGTCAGTAGTGGGGACTGATGTCAGGGACTGATGTCAGTAGTGGGGACTGATGTCAGTAGTGGGGACTGATGTCAGTAGTGGGGACTGATGTCAGTAGTGGGTACTGATGTCAGGGACTGATGTCAGTAGTGAGGACTGATGTCAGTAGTGGGAACTGATGTCAGTAGTGGGGACTGATGTCAGTAGTGGGGACTGATGTCAGGGACTGATGTCAGTAGTGGGGACTGATGTCAGTAGTGGGGACTGATGTCAGTAGTGGGGGCTGATGTCATGGACTGATGTCAGGGACTGATGTCAGTAGTGGGGGACTGATGTCAGTAGTGGGGACTGATGTCAGGGACTGATGTCAGTAATGGGGACTGATGTCAGTAGTGGGGACTGATGTCAGTAGTGGGGACATGTCAGTAGTGGGGACTGATGTCAGTAGTGGGGACTGATGTCAGGGACTGATGTCAGTAATGGGGACTGATGTCAGTAATGGGGACATGTCAGTAGTGGGGACTGATGTCAGTAGTGGGGACTGATGTCAGTAGTGGGGACTGATGTCAGTAGTGGGGACTGGTGTCAGTATTGGGGACTGGTGTCAGTAGTGGGGACTGATGTCAGGGACTGATGTCAGTAGTGGGGACTGATATCAGGGACTGATGTTAGTAGTGGGGACTGATGTCAGTAGTGGGGACTGATGTCAGTAGTGGGGACTGATGTCAGTAGTGGGGACTGATGTCAGTAGTGGGGACATGTCAGTAGTGGGGACTGATGTCAGTAGTGGGGACTGATGTCAGGGATTGGTGTCAGTTATGGGGACTGATGTCAGTAGTGGGGACTGATGTCAGTAGTGGGGACTGATGTCAGTAGTGGGGACTGATGTCAGTAGTGGGGACATGTCAGTAGTGGGGACTGATGTCAGGGACTGATGTCAGTAGTGGGGACTGATGTCAGTAGTGGGGACTGATGTCAGTAGTGGAGACTGGTGTCAGTAGTGGGGACTGATGTCAGTAGTGGGGACTGATGTCAGGGACTGATGTCAGTAGTGGGGACTGATGTCAGTAGTGGGGACTGATGTCAGTAGTGGGGACTGATGTCAGTAGTGGGGACTGATGTCAGTAGTGGGGACATGTCAGTAGTGGGGACTGATGTCAGTAGTGGGGACTGATGTCAGGGATTGGTGTCAGTTATGGGGACTGATGTCAGTAGTGGGGACTGATGTCAGTAGTGGGGACTGATGTCAGTAGTGGGGACTGATGTCAGTAGTGGGGACATGTCAGTAGTGGGGACTGATGTCAGGGACTGATGTCAGTAGTGGGGACTGATGTCAGTAGTGGGGACTGATGTCAGTAGTGGAGACTGGTGTCAGTAGTGGGGACTGATGTCAGTAGTGGGGACTGATGTCAGGGACTGATGTCAGTAGTGGGGACTGATGTCAGTAGTGGGGACTGATGTCAGTAGTGGGGACTGATGTCAGGGACTGATGTCAGTAGTGGGGACTGATGTCAGTAGTGGGAACTGATGTCAGTAGTGGGGACTGATGTCAGTAGTGGGGACTGATGTCAGTAGTGGGGACTGATGTCAGTAGTGGGGACTGATGTCAGGGACTGATGTCAGTAGTGGGGACTGATATCAGTAGTGGAGACTGATGTCAGTAGTGGGGACTGATGTCAGTAGTGGGGACATGTCAGTAGTGGGGACTGATGTCAGTAGTGGGGACTGATGTCAGTAGTGGGGACTGATGTCAGTAGTGGGGACTGATGTCAGTAGTGGGGACATGTCAGTAGTGGGGACTGATGTCAGTAGTGGGGACTGATGTCAGGGATTGGTGTCAGTTATGGGGACTGATGTCAGTAGTGGGGACTGATGTCAGTAGTGGGGACTGATGTCAGTAGTGGGGACTGATGTCAGTAGTGGGGACATGTCAGTAGTGGGGACTGATGTCAGGGACTGATGTCAGTAGTGGGGACTGATGTCAGTAGTGGGGACTGATGTCAGTAGTGGAGACTGGTGTCAGTAGTGGGGACTGATGTCAGTAGTGGGGACTGATGTCAGGGACTGATGTCAGTAGTGGGGACTGATGTCAGTAGTGGGGACTGATGTCAGTAGTGGGGACTGATGTCAGGGACTGATGTCAGTAGTGGGGACTGATGTCAGTAGTGGGAACTGATGTCAGTAGTGGGGACTGATGTCAGTAGTGGGGACTGATGTCAGGGACTGATGTCAGTAGTGGGGACTGATGTCAGTAGTGGGGACTGATGTCAGTAGTGGGGACTGATGTCAGTAGTGGGGACTGATGTCAGTAGTGGGGACTGATGTCAGGGACTGATGTCAGTAGTGGGGACTGATATCAGTAGTGGAGACTGATGTCAGTAGTGGGGACTGATGTCAGTAGTGGGGACTGATGTCAGTAGTGGAGACTGATGTCAGTAGTGGGGACTGATGTCAGTAGTGGGGACTGATGTCAGTAGTGGGGACTGATGTCATTTAAGGGGAAACCTAAGGGACCAAACATATTCTTTCTCAAAGACATTTTTTAGATAGTTTTGGCTGTAATAAGACACTGAGTATTCTATAGTCTCTTATTTTTAATTGCATCATAAGTGTCGAATATCGTATACTTACGTCAACATATTCTTTGACATCCGACGTTGTCTTCTCTAGACAGATGGCATGCACTATTATGCCGCACTTTTTAGTTTTATAAAGTACTAGCTCCCTCCATGGCGTTGTACTTAAGTCCTGCTAGTATTTCCCTTATTGGCGTCTAGTGTACGTACATACCCGTATCATCCTTGCTAACACAGCCCGAAGACAGCAGCAGTTGAAGGAATGATCGAAGCTTTCTGTGACATGATGGGGAAAACGTTGGAGTTCTACATCTTTGGGACCTTCAAGTGGACAATGGGCAGCTGGACGACCAATGAGACCGACGGACTTCGGCCACTGGACACTCCAGGCGCTGACCACCTGGACAATTCCCTGCACGAGAACGGCCTGGCCTTCACTGGGGCGACGTTTTCACGGGTCTTCTACAAACTGGCCAAATTTTACGGAATCAGGTAGTCAGTGAGCTACTTTAGCTAGAAGCTTTTGGTCACCATCAGGTCAGTGCGCTACTTTAGCTAGAAGCTTTAGGTCAACATCAGGTCAGTGCGCTACTTTAGCTAGAAGCTTTAGGTCATCATCAGGTCAGTGCGCTACTTTAGCTAGAAGCTTTAGGTCATCATCAGGTCAGTGCGCTACTTTAGCTAGAAGCTTTAGGTCACCATCAGGTCAGTGCGCTACTTTAGCTAGAAGCTTTAGGTCACCATCAGGTCAGTTCGCTACTTTAGCTAGAAGCTTTAGGTCACTATTAGGTCAGTGCGCTACTTTAGCTAGAAGCTTTAGGTCATCATCAGGTCAGTTCGCTACTTTAGCTAGAAGCTTTAGGTCATCATCAGGTCAGTGCGCTACTTTAGCTACAAGCTTTAGGTCATCATCAGGTCAGTGCGCTACTTTAGCTAGAAGCTTTAGGTCACCATCAGGTCAGTTCGCTACTTTAGCTAGAAGCTTTAGGTCAACATCAGGTCAGTGTGCTACTTTAGCTAGAAGCTTTAGGTCACCATCAGGTCAGTTCGCTACTTTAGCTAGAAGCTTTAGGTCAACATCAGGTCAGTGTGCTACTTTAGCTAGAAGCTTTAGGTCATCATCAGGTCAGTGCGCTACTTTAGCTAGAAGCTTTAGGTCACCATCAGGTCAGTTCGCTACTTTAGCTAGAAGCTTTAGGTCACCATCAGGTCAGTGCGCTACTTTAGCTAGAAGCTTTAGGTCACCATCAGGTCAGTGTGCTACTTTAGCTAGAAGCTTTAGGTCATCATCAGGTCAGAATGTTTAGACTACCGTAAATATCCGTGAACTAACCTGCTAAGGTCAATGAGATGAAAGAATGTTTAGACTACCGTAAATATCCCTATGAAAGAATGTTTAGACTACCGTAAATATCCCTATGAAAGAATGTTTAGACTACCGTAAATATCCCTATGAAAGAATGTTTAGACTACCGTAAATATCCCTATGAAAGAATGTTTAGACTACCGTAAATATCCCTATGAAAGAATGTTTAGACTACCGTAAATATCCCTATGAAAGAATGTTTAGACTACCGTAAATATCCCATTGAAAGAATGTTTAGACTACCGTAAATATCCCTATGAAAGAATGTTTAGACTACCGTAAATATCCCTATGAAAGAATGTTTAGACTACCGTAAATATCCATATGAAAGAATGTTTAGACTACCTTAAATATCCCTATGAAAGAATGTTTAGACTACCGTAAATATCCCTGATGCCAGTTCCTCCCGTCATGTTCCAGAACTGTGATGGAGACGCTGATGTTGGTCAGATCAAAGTTCTGGCACACACAGGATGAGATGTCTGTAGAAGCGCTGGCCTGCACCATCATTCGTGGGACGTATCACATGAGCTTAGAGTGAGTTTTTTTTAAAACTCTTATATGTGTTCATACAATCTAATTTTAAAACTCGTATATGTGTACATACAACCTATTTTTAAAACTCTTATATGTGTACATACAACCTATTTTTAAAACTCTTCTATGTGTACATACAACCTATTTTCTAAACTCTTATATGTGTACATACAACCTATTTTTAAAACTCTTATATGTGTACATACAACCCATTTGATCACACATGTAGAACTACAACAAAACATTTTGGTATACATCTATGTCTGGAAGTACTCGTAGGCCTATGGCGGTACACATTGGCCTATAAAAGTACACTTTCTCCTATAAAAAAAACACTTTCTCCTATTAAAGTACACTTTATTTTATAAAAGTACATAAAAGTTCACATTAACCTATAATCTTACATGTTGGCCTATTTAATTGTTATAAAATTGTATCTGGTCATGTGATTTGTTTCCAGCATATATGACGTAGAAGGTCACTTCCGGTCAGAGGGTGTCATCACATCCCGAAAGTGCCCACTCGAGCAGTGAGTTGTTTTATGCATTGAAACTTGTCTTTGAAAAGAATGGTGAAAATATTTTAAACGTCACATTTATGTTGGGAAAAGATGTTTTTAAAGACACATTTTTCGGATTTTTGTTATTAAAGCTAATAATTAAAAATTCATAGGTAAATAGAAAATAATAGCATCCTTTTGGGTTTTTTAAAAACTTATTAGCACATTATATTTTTCCTTTGAGTTAGCATAAAAACTATGTTGGGCGATAGACAAAATTTTATATTATGAGAAATAGGCCTACACATGATATTTTCATAAAGGTTGTAACATTATAACTGATATCTTTTGTAATGATTTGAAAACTATACATTATATTTTGTCAAATTTTGAAGATTGCACTTCATGTTTTGTCAAGTGTCGAAGATTATTAATGCTATTTTTGTAATGTTTTGAAGACTATACGTTATACATGCTGTTTTTGCAATGTTTTGAAGACTATACATTACATTTTTGTCAAGTTTCGAAGATTAATTATGCTATTTTTGTAATGCTTTGAAGACTATACGTTATACATGCTGTTTTTGCAATGTTTTGAAGACTACACGTTGTATTTTTGTCAAGTTTCGAAGATTATTAATGCTATTTTTGTAATGTTTTGAAGACTACACGTTATATTTTTGTCAAGTTTCGAAGATTGTTAATGCTACTTTTGTAATGTTTTGAAGACTATACATTATATTTTTGTCAAGTTTCGAAGATTACTAATGCTATTTTTGTCCTACTGCGCGGCGTGCCAGAATCCCAGTGGACGTGTTGCATGTTGGGACGGACTACTGTCGAATCGTCTCGAAGAGAAAGCGTCCTTTCTTCCTGCTCATGAAAAACACGAGTCAATACTTGGTCACACTTGAAACTGAGCCAAGAAAGGTAAATCACAATCTTTCAATCGCCCTGGTCTATTGCTACAACATTACAAAATATAAGTTTTAAGTAGTCACAGTTTTTCGTAAATCTGAATAAAAACAACAGTTAAAAAAAACAGCATCCTATGAATTAAAAAAGCCTCTAATAAGTAGAAATACAGTCATGTCTTCAATAAAAAAAAAACAATGATAAAAACACGGGGGGGGGGGGGGGGAGCGGAAACGTCAAAAACACTATTCGTCTCCTGTAAGATGCACCCCTAAGTATGTGTTTTCAATCAAGACTAACCAGAGGCGTAGCGAGGGGGGGGGGGGCGGGGGGGGGGGGGGACATATGTCCCCGGGCGCCGACCTTAGGGGGGGGCGCCAAATTGAAAGTTTGAGGGGGGTTTGCAAATGAAAAGTTCGAGGGGGGGGGGGGGTAGCAAATCGAAAATTTGCTCCCGAGGGGGGGGGGGGGGATGCCAAATTGAAAGTATGTACCCGGGCGCCGGGAAGGGTCGCTACGCCTCTGAGACTAACGCCAGCCGGATCCCGAGAAATCGTCGTTATTTTTAGCACCATTTGACCTATATTTCAGGTGATGATCCACGTGACGAGGGACAGGCAGGGCAAGTCACGTGTGGCCCCAGTCGGCCTTGGGATCCTCGTGCTCACCATGAACAAGGTCAGCAGCTCGGGACTCTACGCCCACTTCACCACCGGGGTGTATGCTGAAACAACTGTTAAGATTTTGTCCTACTACTCGAAATAAAAAAAAAAAACTGTTAAAATTATGTCCTACTACTCGAAATAAACTGTTCAAATTATGTCCTACTACTCGAAATAAACTGTTCAAATTATGTCCTACTATAAATAAAAAACTGTTAAAATTATGTCCTACTACTCGAAATTAAAAAAAAAAACAACTCTACAACCAATACACTATTGTAGAAAAATAATTTACAAAAATTGTTCAGATGAATTAAAATCGGAATCTGTATACAGACAGGGGGGGGGGGGGGGCTGTATATAAAGAATATACTGCATACATGAATACCTATATATAGCCAGTATACTTGGATGCTTTGTGATAGCCAGTGTATATATATATATATATATATATATATATATATATATATATATATATATATATAACACTTTGATATTCGGCCAGTTGTCCTAAATTCACTTCGGTACGGAACGAGCACATCTACTAAATTTAAATACTCTTGAAAACAAATTTAAATTTCAAAGTGTCATTCACGTGTTTTCTCAGTAACACACAAATCACATATCTCATGTACTTGTATGTTGGGCTGAAACAAGCACTGTCTTCATTAATTCAAATCAATACAACACTGCGTCTTACCAAGGATCACATCAATACAACACCGCGTCTTACCAAGGATCACATCGATTGTATTTTCATCTTTAACTCGTATTGATTAGTCTACAAGATTTGGCTCGTTATTTATACACAGCGCATGTGTTGGCGTCATTCTGTCCATTCCCACACCACAATCGACCACTCATAAGACCATCATCGACCACTAACTAGACCACCATCGACCACTAACTCAACCACTAACTAGACCACCATCGACCACTAACTAGACCACTAACTAGACCACTAACTAGACCACCATCGACCACTAACTAGACCACCATCGACCACTGACTAGACCACCATCGACCACTGACTAGACCACCATCGACCACTAACTAGACCACCATCGACCACTAACTAGACCACTAACTAGACCACCATCGACCACTGACTAGACGATCATCGACCACTGACTAGACCACCATCGACCACTAACTAGACCACCATCGACCACTAACTAGACCACTAACTAGACTACCATCGACCACTAACTAGACCACCATCGACCACTAACTAGATCACCATCGACCACTGACTAGACCACCATCCACCACTGACTAGACGACCATCGACCACTGAATAGACGACCATCGACCACTGACTAAACGACCATCGACCACTAACCAGTCCTTCAAGTGGTCGATCCGAAGCCTCGTGTGTCATGTCAGTTTCACCAGGGACCTGTGTCCTCTTGCTTGTCCTTCTGTGTGGGCTCCGTGTGGACACACAGGCATCACGACAGGCACGTGACAACGTGACACAACCACCACGGCAGGCACGTGACAACGTGACACAACCACCACGGCAGCGACGGTACCACGTGGTACATGAACAGAATCAGCTGAGATTAGCTTTAAAGAAGTCACGTGACCAGAGATTTGAGTACCTGACGGCCAACACTGAACCTAGCCTCGTCAGACGGGACACATCTACCTGCCCAGACCGTCTTGAACTACAGGTCAGTTTTTGCTAGTTCTCCGACTGCCTGTCTTGTCCAACATTTAACTGCCTGTCTTGTCCAACATTTAACTGCCTGTCTACCCAGCTTACAGACTACCTAGTGACACCATCTGGACTGCAGGTGACAAAATACCTGGCGCGTCACACCAGACAAACACCTGGATGTGCCGGCTCTGAGGTAGTCATAGAGGGCAAACCTTACGGCCTGGTGAGAATAAAGGGACCGACACGTGATTTGGTAATATCACGTGATCAGGAGTTACTGTTACAGAAATGTTACCTACCTGTTGTAACTGTAAACAACCTGGTGAAAAGGTGAGGGAAAATATTTGGGTATATTAGTATACAGTTTGTATATATATATATATATATATATATATATATATATATATATATATATATATATATATATATATATATATATATATATATATATATATACATAGTAAATGAGTATATCGCGAGGTGCATATGTAGACTCGAGCCCTACCTCTCTACAGTCACCTGAACATCTCTACCCAATCTGTAGTTGAAGAAAACTTGCTCAAGTTGGTTTTAATCGCTGGACATGTTGTCTACATAGCACAAGTTACCTTCTCTGACCCAGGCGGGTATCACGTGACCACTCTAGCCATTGACCCGTTAGTTCATTTAAACTGTATATATTAAAGGACGTTTCGTATTGTAGATGTATTAACTGTCCTGAGATCAACCAATCAAAATGAGTCTTATGTTTCAGCTGCTCCCAGCTCGTGCAAACAGTGGACACACACGAGTCCAGCGAACCCAGTGGTGCGTGACGCCGTGAGTGGTTGTGTGCTGGATGATTTGTGTAGGGGGGGGGGGAGGAGATTTGTATTATATTGGGTTGATTGTGTGAGCTGTAGTTCTAATTTGTGTGTGTGTGTAATAGAATGTGTGTGTGACAAAAACTTTCTGACGTCACATGAAATAGGAGGATAAAAAAAATAACCCAAAAAAATACAAACTTGCACATATTTGTAAATTTGAGAATATTAAGATGGATTTATAAAAACAGATATTGTTGACTAACTTAATACCGAAAAATTAAAAAAAGAATAGCGTAAGAGTTAGGGTTTGGTTAGGGAGAATGTTAAGTTACAGGTTGTTGATGTTGAGGTTTGGGTTGAGGTTAAGGTATATGTTGGGTTTAGAATTAGGCTTAGGTTCGGTTTCAGGTTCTGTTTAAGAACTATCAAGAAATATATATATATATATATATATATATATATATATATATATATGTATATATATATATATATATATATATATATATATATATATATATATATATATATATATATATATATAGTTCTCTAATAATGTGTCCTCATTGATAAGGTAACTACCTTGCTTTCAGCACAGCTGTCAAGCTACCAGTTCCACGCAAACACAGGAAAACCAGCACAAAATCTCGGAAAATCTGAATTTTGCGACAACAAATTTTTCGCTGTTGGCGGCAACAGTAAACTTGGCCAGATCCGCTACGGGTACAAGCCGTTCTGTGTGGCTGTGACGTCAGACGGCTCAGGCTACTGTCTGCTACAGAACAACATGGTGGCAGGTAGGCTGAATAGGCTCGTTATTAGTCCTCTAACGGGGGAGGGGGGGGGGGGGGGAAAGGGGGGGTACGAATGGAAGATCTTTCTGTTGTTCCAAGGGATTGGGGGGGGGGGGTGTAATGGAAGCGCCAAAGAGAGCTCAATAGAAGTTGTGAGGGTATAATGGAAGATGTGTACGGTGCTCGGTGGCTGTGCTGATGTGTCTGTGTGTGTGAGCGTTGTGTTTCTCAGAGACGGTTCTGTTTCTGGCTGGAAACAGATCATACTCTGGTAACATAGCTCGACCATGGGCTACTGACAGTGTTTCTTCCAGACTTTTTTCTCCGGGGGGGGGGGGGGGCACTTGAAATTTTCGGGGGAGGGGGGGCGGTAGACTTTCTTCGGGGGGGGGGGCGGACACTGTTAAAAGTATATATTTTCTATATAAATTATATAAATTTCATTTCGTCGGGGGGGGGGGGGGGCGGTAAAATGTTTTCGTCCCCCCGAATAGATGCCTGGAAGAAACTCTGGTTACTGACACAGAAAGGGACTTTTTGACGTCGAGGTTTCTGGCCATGTGATCAGACAAAGTTTTGACGTCAAGGGTCCCAGAAAACCAGAACTATCTTTCAGACGTCAAGTGTTCACACCCTAAGACCAAACAAAATGTCCCCAGCTGTTGACATGAAAAACAAAATGTCCCCAGCTGTTGAGATGAAAAACAAAATGTCCCCAGCTGTTGAGATGAAAAACAAAATGTCCCTAGTTGTTGACATGAAAAACAAAATGTCCCTAGTTGTTGACATGAAAAACAAAATGTCCCCAGCTGTTGAGATGAAAAACAAAATGTCCCCAGCTGTTGAGATGAAAAACAAAATGTCCCCAGCTGTTGAGATGAAAAACAAAATGTCCCCAGCTGTTGAGATGAAAAACAAAATGTCCCCAGCTGTTGAGATGAAAAACAAAATGTCCCTAGTTGTTGACATAAAAAACAAAATGTCCCCAGCTGTTGAGATGAAAAACAAAATGTCCCCAGCTGTTGACATGAAAAACAAAATGTCCCCAGTTGTTGACATGAAAAACAAAATGTCCCCAGCTGTTGAGATGAAAAACAAAATGTCCCCAGCTGTTGAGATGAAAAACAAAATGTCCCTAGTTGTTGACATGAAAAACAAAATGTCCCCAGCTGTTGAGATGAAAAACAAAATGTCCCCAGCTGTTGACATGAAAAACAAAATGTCCCCAGTTGTTGACATGAAAAACAAAATGTCCCCAGCTGTTGAGATGAAAAACAAAATGTCCCCAGCTGTTGAGATGAAAAACAAAATGTCCCTAGTTGTTGACATGAAAAACAAAATGTCCCCAGCTGTTGAGATGAAAAACAAAATGTCCCCAGCTGTTGACATGAAAAACAAAATGTCCCCAGCTGTTGAGATGAAAAACAAAATGTCCCCAGCTGTTGAGATGAAAAACAAAATGTCCCCAGCTGTTGAGATGAAAAACAAAATGTCCCTAGTTGTTGACATGAAAAACAAAATGTCCCCAGCTGTTGAGATGAAAAACAAAATGTCCCCAGCTGTTGACATGAAAAACAAAATGTCCCCAGCTGTTGAGATGAAAAACAAAATGTCCCCAGCTGTTGAGATGAAAAACAAAATGTCCCCAGTTGTTGACATGAAAAACAAAATGTCCCCAGCTGTTGACATGAAAAACAAAATGTCCCCAGCTGTTGAGATGAAAAACAAAATGTCCCCAGCTGTTGAGATGAAAAACAAAATGTCCCCAGCTGTTGAAATGAAAAACAAAATGTCCCCAGCTGTTGAAATGAAAAACAAAATGTCCCCAGCTGTTGAGATGAAAAACAAAATGTCCCCAGTTGTTGACATGAAAAACAAAATGTCCCCAGCTGTTGACATGAAAAACAAAATGTCCCCAGCTGTTGACATGAAAAACAAAATGTCCCCAGCTGTTGAAATGAAAAACAAAATGTCCCCAGCTGTTGACATGAAAAACAAAATGTCCCCAGCTGTTGAGATGAAAAACCAAATGTCCCCAGCTGTTGACATGAAAAACAAAATGTCCCCAGCTGTTGACATGAAAAACAATATGTACCCAGCTGTTGACATGAAAAACAAAATGTCCCCAGCTGTTGACATGAAAAACAAAATGTCCCCATCTGTTGAGATGTAAAACAAAATGTCCCCATCTGTTGAGATGAAAAACAAAATGTCCCCAGCTGTTGACCTGAAAAACCAAATGTCCCCATCTGTTGAGATGAAAAACAAAATGTTCCCAGCTGTTGACATGAAAAACAAAGAAAGCCCGATGGACAGCCAGGATGTGGTCAAGTTCCCGTGTAACCAATCATACCGAGAGGTCAAGGTCAATGGCGCACCGTCTCCACTGCTAGACGGTTATTTCTACTTGACGCAGGTCACCCGCATGTTGAGAGGTTGGTGTGGGGTGGTGGGTGTTTTTGTGAGATACGTGTGTTGGTGAGATCCGTGTTTTGGTGAGATGTTTTTGTGAGATACGAGTGTTGGTGAGATACGTGTTTTGGTGAGATACGTGTTTTTGTGAGGTACGTGTTTTTGTGAGATACGTGTTTTTGTGAGATACGTGTTTTGGTGAGATACGTGTTTTGGTGAGATACGTGTTTTGGTGAGATACGTGTTTTGGTGAGATACGTGTTTTGGTGAGATACGTGTTTTGGTGAGATACGTGTTTTGGTGAGATACGTGTTTTGGTGAGATACGTGTTTTGGTGAGATACGTGTTTTGGTGAGATAGGTGTTTTGGTGAGATACGTGTTTTGGTGAGATACGTGTTTTGGTGAGATACGTGTTTTGGTGAGATACGTGTTTTGACGTCCCCCCAGAGTGGTATGGGTACCAGCCCAGCAAGAATCGGTTGCTTTATCTCCGGGGCAACTTTGGCTGGAACTGCTCCAACGCTTTTCAAGAAAACGATGGCATTTATTTAGGCGGGGGGTGGCGAGTTTATGTACCCCCTGTCCACGGCTGCTGACTCGGTAGCACACGAATACGGCCATCACGTGATAGCAACTACTGCTCGCTTGGGTAGTGGGTACGTATTGCAGGATAATTTTCTTTTTGAAATGTTTAAATGGTGTGTAGTGAGCTTACTTGCTCTGATATGAGCAATGACCTAATTTTTTCTGACATGCGCAGTGACCCTACTTTGTTCTGACATGCGCAGTGACCCCACTTTGTTCTCACTCACAGTGCGGACTCCGCCCACTTGGAGGAAGCATTTTGTGACATGCTAGGGGAGACAACAGAGTTCTTCATTTTCGGCAAAGTTGACTGGACAGTGTCCGGAGCAGCTGTCAAGAAATTACCTGGCCTTAGGTGAGCCATTTCTCAACCCTTTGTTTCCATGTGTTTACCGTCAGTAAGCTTTCAATTTTTGACAGATTTTTCTACAAATCTCCTTTCTTCGATGGACTGGACGGATTTCTGCCGCCAGCTACACATAGGGACTACATCCGGGTCTTTTACCAACTGTCACAGATTTTCGGCATCAGGTAAAAGTAGAAAAGTTAATATGGTTTGTAATAATTTGAGTAAGAAATTTATGTTTTAATTAAGGTCAGAGAATTTAGCTTTAATTGGGGTCAGAGATTTAAGTCTAGAATTTTATTTTTTGGCCAGGAACGTCTTTGAATCGTTTCTCACGGCTGCCAGGTTTTATTGGCGGAGCTCAACCGACAAGGAGCAGGGGGCATGTGACGTCATACAGTCTGCCCATCTCCTCGGCCAGGACAGGGAGAAATATGCCACCACATTTCGGGCAGAAAACGTCTCTCTTTTGAGTTGCCAGGATTTGAGCGGGTATTTTTGTTACACAACATTGACAAAAGGCATACCATGTTTTAAATAATAACAAATATATGTAGACATTATTTTACCTCATGTGAATTGTATCATAATTCTGGCATTTGTCTGGTAGACTGTTGAGATTTTGGCATTTGGTAGACTGTTGAGGTGCCGCACGCTTCTGTTGGCCAGATGCTTTCATTCATTTCTGCCCTCCAGATTCTTCAGTCTCCCACACAGTGTTAAACCCACCCATTCCCTTATGTTGTTATCCCAAAGAAAAGTAGAAAGTCCAGCTAGCCTGGATGACGTGACTATACCAACCAAGTTTTCGTCTTTTAATAATTTTCCACCGGCTATAATAAGGTCCTGTAATTGAATGGGATTGGGAGGGGGGGGGAGAGGAAGAGGGGGGTCACGTGGTATAGACAAAAAAGGCAAACGTTATCGTATGTCTTCGTCTCTCAGAATTGTAAATGTGATCGACATTCTTTCATCTCTCCCCCTCCCCCTCCACCCCTACCCCCTCCACCTTCATCTTCTCACCAGATAAAGCGAGGGTAACCTTTTAAAATGACGTCATTAATTTCAGCCCACCCGGCACAACACGCCAACTTTGACCGTTGTCCCGACAAGAGGAAGTGGTGCATCTGGGTACAGCGCCACCTATCATGAAGACAGAGATTACCCTTTGACCTTTTCGTGGGGGTCAATGGGCAGGACCCTGAGAGTACAGAAAACAGCTCGACTCTTCAAAAAATATTTGCGTTTTTCTGATTGGTTGATATTTTTATCTTTTATTTGTTTGATACATTTACATGCGTAGTTAAACAATTAACCTGAAAATGTTTTGTCCAAACCTCAGAAATAAATAAACGGGTCATCATTTGACACAATCTAAATTAATAGTGGAAAATTAAAAGAAAAGGGGGGAAAATGTTTTTTTAAACCCAAACAGCTAAAAAAAAAAGCATACATTTGTTTTGACAGTCAAAACTTAACTGAAGCCAAACGTGACAGTTAGGTCAACGTTTGCTAGGGTGACATGAAGCCAAACGTGACAGTTAGGTCAACGTTTGCTAGGGTGACATGAAGCCAAACGTGACAGCGAGGTCGACGTTTGTAAGGGTGACATCGGCTAGGCGGGGCGAGAGCCGGACAAACAGATCTCCAGGCTGGACGCTGGCAGTGAGCGACCTTTGACCCACGGCCAGCGGGTACTGGCACCGCTGGTAGGTCTGACACACACTGATCTGAACGTTTGCAGACGACTTGAGTCGGATCCGTCCCACCCCGTACGGCACTGAGACCCTGAAGAGCGGGTTCTTGAGCTGGGTGACGGTCAGGTTCCTGGAGACCTGGCCTGGTCTGAGTTCTGCTGTCACTAGCCTGGCCAGACGGTGAGGGGGTTAAGATTATCTTGGTCAAACAGTTGGATTATCGTTAAACTTTATTTAATTAATGACGTAGTAGGAGTTTATCAAGAAATATACAAGAGATGTGTTTTTTTTTAATTTTCGGCATATGCCTACTTGGTAAGAATGTTTTCAGTACGAATTCTTAGGCGACCTTGACGTACAATGGCTACTTACTTGGAAAGGTCATCGCACTCTTTTAGCTCCAGACCCACGTTCCTGAAACTCTCGGCCACAATATCCAGGTCAAGGCCAGAGTCGTACGCCGCCCTGAGGGCGCCACACGCGCCCAGCTCAAAGTCTGATCTCTCACGCCAGTACAGGCGGTTGGCCAGCAGGAAACATTCAAATGTTGACCTGTTAGAGGAAACATTCAAATGTTGACCTGTTAGAGGAAACATTCAAATGTTGACCTGTTAGAGGAAACATTCAAATGTTGACCTGTTAATGGAAACATTCAAATGTTGACCTGTTAGAGGAAACATTCAAATGTTGACCTGTTAGAGGAAACATTCAAATGTTGACCTGTTAGAGGAAACATTCAAATGTTGACCTGTTAGAGGAAACATTCAAATGTTGACCTGTTAATGGGAACATTGAATCGTTGAACTGTAACAATGATTTTTCCCATGCTCTGTTACAGAGGGGTAGCGACCCTTCCCGGCGCCCGGGGATAAACTTTCAATTTGGCGCCTCCCTCGGGAACAACCTTTCAATTTTCAATTTGCACCCCCGCCCCCCTCAAATTTTCAATTTGTTTTTCTAACCCATTTCTGCGCCCCTAAGGTCGACGCCCGGGGACATATGTACCCCCCTTCCCCCCGTCGCTACGCCTCTGCTCTGTTAGTAGTGTTAGTTACACAAAAATACGGGTTTAAAGAAAAGGTTTAAAACCCCTCAAGTGCGCGGTTCGTCTACTTACCGTATTCCTAGCTGCTGGGCTATTAACCAGAAAACGCGGTTGTAGATTCCACTACTCAAGTGTAGATCAAGACTATCCGTGTAATCTTTCACGTGGCCGATTGATGCGCCATCTTTGCTTGGGTCATCAAAATACCGAAAATCCTGAAAACAGTCATATGATCAGTCATATAATCAGTCATATAATCAGTCATATACTTTGCCTTCTATTCTCGTGAACAAAATATATTTCACGAAACGAAATTGTGGTGGGCTTGTGGTTCAGTCTGATGTGTACAGGTTTTATATTCCCACAGACACCATTGGTGAACTAGGGCAGTACACTGCTGACAATTGGCGAGACAGACACCATTTGGTGAACTAGGACAGTAAACTGCTGACATTTGGCGAGACAGACACCATTTGGCGAGAGACAGACACCATTGGTGAACTAGGACAGTAGCTGACAATTGGCGAGACAGACAGCATTTGGTGAACTAGGACAGTACACTGCTGATATTTGGCGAGACAGACACAGTTCCGAGCTGCTTATTTAATCATACACAAGATTTAGAAAACAGACATTTACTGATTCAACTGTTTTCTATGTCATGTGACACCAAAATAAACAAGTTAATTAAAAAGTCTAGTGACATTTAAGCGCAATTTCCTTATGTTATCTAAAAATAGCTCTGTCGTAGCGTAAATCAAGAGCAGGGTTAGTAAAACCATTGGTTAGTTATTAAAACGTTTTTTATTCATTTTTTTTTTCAGTATTTTACATGTTTTATTTACAATAGAGTTACATGACTAAAAACCATTGCGCGCCTACTGAATGTGATGACGCAGCCATTGAACGTGATGGCGCAGCTATTGAACGTGATGACGCGTGTGGTGTGGTTGCATAAAATGCTTACTAATTCGGTTCAAATTTTAATTAATTCAAAAAAAATTTTGTGACCGAACGAAAGGATATTTTTGAAAACTTTCTTCGGCAATATTGTTCTAAATTATGGCAGGAATCGATTGGTACATGTTTCAAGTCGCTAAGTGGTCTGGTTGCCGAGATATGGGCCAAAAACTGCTTTTTTTTCGAGGTTTTTTGGCTTTTCCGGGAAATCCATGAAAGAAACCCGTAATTTTTATGGCCTATGTTCATCCTCGTAACTTGCTTAACATAATTGCTTTTGGAACTAGTCATCGATATTGCTTCGTTGAGGAGGAGATACGACTTAAAGCTGCGGACACACATCCATCCATCCATCCATCCATTCATTCATACATTCATACATCCAGAAATGGCGGGTTAATAAACGCAATTCTCCAGAATGGAAATTGCGCTAAAAATGTTAAGTGCATTAATTGGTAAAAAGCGCTCCAAACCATTTTCAAAAGTCCTTGAGGGAGGGGAGGGAGTTTTTTGCCTACGTGAATAACTAACTATAAATTGGGGGGGGGGGGGGGGGCAAATTGCTAGTTGGCCCCGGGGATCTAAGTGGGTAGGTAGGCCTGTGAAGAGTTTATGTGTGGGCACAGTTTAAGATCTGAAGTACCTATGTCTTGGTCTTAGTTTAAGATTTGAAGTACCTACGTCTTGGTCTTAGTTTAAGATCTGAAGTACCTACGTCATGGTCTTAGTTTAAGATTTGAAGTACCTACGTCTTGGCCTTAGTTTAAGATCTGAAGTACGTACGTCATGGTCTTAGTTTAAGATTTGAACAACCTACGTCAAGATGTGAAGTACCTACGTCTTAGTCTTAGTTTAAGATTTGAAGTACCTACGTCTTGGTCTTAGTTTAAGATTTGAAGTACCTACGTCAAGATGTGAAGTTCCTACGTCTTGGCCTTAGTTTAAGATCTAAAGTACCTACGTCATGGTCTTAGTTTAAGATTTGAAGTACCTACGTCTTGGTCTTAGTTTAAGATTTGAAGTACCCACGTCTTGGTCTTAGTTTAAGATTTGAAGTACCTACGTCTTGGTCTTAGTTTAAGATTTGAAGTACCTACGTCTTGATGTTAAAGATTTGAAGTACCTACGTCTTGATGTTAAAGATCTAAAGTACCTACGTCTTGGTCTTAGTTTAAGATGTGAAGTACCTACGTCAAGATGTGAAGTACCTACGTCTTGGCCTTAGTTTAAGATCTAAAGTACCTACGTCAAGATGTGAAGTACTTACGTCTTGGTCTTAGTTTAAGATGTGAAGTACCTACGTCAAGATGTGAAGTACTTACGTCTTGGTCTTAGTTTAAGATGTGAAGTACCTACGTCAAGATGTGAAGTACTTACGTCTTGGTCTTAGTTTAAGATGTGAAGTACCTACGTCAAGATGTGAAGTACTTACGTCTTGGTCTTAGTTTAAGATGTGAAGTACCTACGTCAAGATGTGAAGTACTTACGTCTTGGTATTAGTTTAAGATGTGAAGTACCTACGTCAAGATGTGAAGTACTTACGTCTTGGTCTTAGTTTAAGATGTGAAGTACCTACATCAAGATGTGAAGTACTTACGTCTTGGTCTTAGTTTAAGATGTGAAGTACCTTAGTACGTCAAGATGTGAAGTACCTACGTCAAGATGTGAAGTACCTACGTCTTGGTCCTTGATGTAGACCTCCCGTGCAGCGATCCAGTCGACCTGGCCGAAGATGTATTCCTCTAGGGCTTCACCTGCCATGTCGGAGAAGGCCTCGTTTATCGCCCCTGGCTGACCCCTGGAACCAAATACAACTTTACTGACCCCAAACCTATCGAACCAAATACAACTTTACTGTCCCCAAACCTCTAAATACAACTTTACTTTCCCCAAACCTATCGAACCAAATACAACTTTACTGTCCCCAAACCTCTAAATACAACTTTACTGTCCCCAAACCTATGGAACCAAATACAACTTTACTGTCCCCAAACCTCTAGAACCAAATACAACTTTACTGTCCCCAAACCTCTAAATACAACTTTACTGTCCCCAAACCTCTAGAACCAAATACAACTTTACTGTCCCCAAACCTATGGAACTAAATACAACTTTACTGTCCCCAAACCTCTTTAACAAAATACAACTTTACTGTCCCCAAACCTATGGAACCAAATACAACTTTACTGTCCCCAAACCTCTAGAACCAAATACAACTTTACTGTCCCCAAACCTCTAAATACAACTTTACTGTCCCCAAACCTCTAGAACCAAATACAACTTTACTGTCACCAAACCTATGGAACCAAATACAACTTTACTGTCCCCAAATTTCTATTAAACTGTTTAATAATCTACATTCATTTTTTTTTAAAATCCAGCCTAAACCAACATTGAAAGTCTGAATATACCCCCCCCCCCCCCCAGTTCACACCCGTGTCACGTGATAAACAAGCGTGTCACGTGATCCACACAACTGACTTGTACTCCAGATTGGACGTCTTCTCGGTGACGCCGTGAGCGTATTCGTGTGCCACGGTGTTGACCCCGGTCAGGGGGTACAGGCTCACCCCGTCCCCGTCCCCAAACAGCACGTTCTTCCCGTCCCACACGGCGTTGCTGAAGTTCTGCCCGAAGTGTGCAACCATGAAGGGGATCGGATCCCTCAGAGACGGGTAGTTGTACCAGTCTGGTGAGAGGTGTTTCAAGGGTTTTGGTTTCCGACTTTTATTTTATTTTAGTTAATATAAGGTTTTATGGGTTAGGGTTAGCTAAAACAGTTCGGCCAACGTTGAGCTGGGTAAAGGAAAAGTTCCAGCCAAAATTGGTTACCTCGGTACAATTTGGCGGTCTTGGTGCCGTAAAAAAACACATCAAGTACGGGCGATAATCCTCCATTGACCGCGTCATTGTAGCCTCGAGAACAGGTGAAGTTGACCACTTGTGGATTCCTCGTCTTCTTGCTAGTCTTCAGGTCGGCGCCTGTAGAACAAATCCAGTTACTAGAAAGTCTACTGTCCCCCCGAACGAAATGGAATTTATATAGAAAACATATACTTTTACCAGTGTCCGCCCCCCCACCTCCGGAAAATGTTGTCCGCCCCCCCCCCCCCGGAAAACGTTGTCCGCCCCCCCCCCCCCGAAAATATCAAGTGCCCCCCCCCCCCCGGAGAAAAAAAGTCTGGAAGAAACACTGGTTAGTAGAGGTCAACTGGTCAACAGAACAAACCCAATAAGTAGAGGTCAACTCGACCATATAAACCCTGTCTAGTCCTAATCTGACGCCCAATTATATCGACTAAAACCTAGCCCTAAAATAGAACTGCCTGCCTTTTACAAACTCATTCTCCAAGAAGCAAATTTTTCTATTTGACGATCTTTTCAACGGATATAAACAAAATGGCGGGCTCCCGAAGTCCAGTTCTCGCCTCGGATTGCCGCCCTTGCCTTTAAAGTCACAAGTCTTCTCGGCTCCAACTTCTGCAACATAAAACAAAATTTCGTCCACTCATTTTACACTCACTTTTAAAAAGCAACACAGTTGAGTTGTACGAGAATGTTGCATACTTTAAATGTGGGTTTTCATGTATTTTTGTACCTCCTGTCGGTAGCTGGTATGCCCCTTTATCAAAAGCATCCACAACATCTCGCGAGCACTTGTCAATGAAAGCCACGGGTCTGAACGTGCCTGAGTCGGTGGTCACCAAGATGGCGACGCTCAACACACGGCGGGCACGGCTGCTGGTGACGTCAATGTAAATTAATTCCTCGAACAGCGTCGTGCCAACTTCACCACCCTGTAGGTTAAAGTGTCTGGGGAGACATTCATGGGTGTCAAAAGTCTGGGCAGACATTCATGGGTGTCAAATGACATTCGTGGGTGTCAAATGACATTCATGGGTGTCAAATAACATTCATGGGTGTCAAATGTCTGGGGAGACATTCGTGGGTGTCAAAAGTCTGGGCAGACATTCATGGGTGTCAAATGACATTCGTGGGTGTCAAATGACATTCATGGGTGTCAAATGACATTCATGGGTGTCAAATGTCTGGGGAGACATTCGTGGGTGTCAAATGGCTGGGGTGACATTCATGGGTGTCAAATGTCTGGGTCGTGGGTGTCAAATGGCTGGGGAGACATTCGTGGGTGTCAAATGGCTGGGGTGACATTCATGGGTGTCAAATAACATTCGTGGGTGTCAAATGTCTAGGGAGACATTCGTGGGTGTCAAATGGCTGGGGTGACATTCATGGGTGTCAAATGATATTCGTGGGTGTCAAATGTCTAGGGAGACATTCGTGGGTCTGGGGAGATGGCGAGACATCGACGAAGATGAAAACGTCGATGACTTACTTGAGAGTTATTTCAATGGCCTCATCACGGTCAAGGTCACATGCCATTGAATACCCCAGGTCGTCAGCTAGCCCGTTAAAGACGTTGGCCGCTAGAATGGTGATCTTGAAGAGATCCTGCTCCACCGTCACCACGGCGTCGTAGATCTTGATGCCCTGGAACCTCTGGCGATATTTGGTCTTTGTTTTGCCGAGCGTAGACACGAACGATTCTTCAGGCTGGGTTTAGAGTGGGAAGATTAGTAAACTGATATCAACCTTAGATTTAAGATTAGTAAACTGACATCAACGTTAGGTTTAAAGAGGTAAGATTAGTGAACTGACATCAACGTTAGGTTTAAAGCGGAGATTAGTAAACTGACATCAACGTTAGGTTTAAAGAGGTAAGATTAGTAAACTGACATCAACGTTAGGTTTAAAGCGGAGATTAGTAAACTGACATCAACGTTAGGTTTAAAGAGGTAAGATTAGTAAACTGACATCAACGTTAGGTTTAAAGCGGAGATTAGTAAACTGACATCAACGTTAGGTTTAAAGAGGTAAGATTAGTAAACTGACATCAACGTTAGGTTTAAAGCGGAGATTAGTAAACTGACATCAACGTTAGGTTTAAAGAGGTAAGATTAGTAAACTGACATCAACGTTAGATTTAAGATTAGTAAACTGACATCAACGTTAGATTTAAGATTAGTAAACTGACATCAACGTTAGGTTTAAAGCGGAGATTAGTAAACTGACATCAACGTTAGGTTTAAAGAGGTAAGATTAGTAAACTGACATCAACGTTAGATTTAAGATTAGTAAACTGACATCAACGTTAGATTTAAGATTAGTAAACTGACATCAACGTTAGGTTTAAAGCGGAGATTAGTAAACTGACACCAACGTTAGATTTTAGAGTGTTAACAGCAAACAGGGGCGTAGAGGGGGTGGGGCGGGGGGTGCGGACCGCACCGGGTGACACCATTTAGGGGGCTGACACCATGGCAAAAAAATTGCAAAAAGAAAAATGCTTTTTGCCAGTTCCATTAATGTTGTGATAACGACTGTGATGTGCAAGAAATACCTGGAGCTTAGATGATTGTGATAACGACTGTGATGTGCAAGAAATACCTGGAGCTTAGATGGTTGTGATGACGACTGTGATGTGTAAGAAATACCTGCAGCTTAGATGGTTGTGATAACGACTGTGATGTGCAAGAAATACCTGGAGCTTAGATGGTTGTGATGACGACTGTGATATGCAAGAAATACCTGGAGCTTAGATGGTTGTGATAACGACTGTGATGTGCAAGAAATAACTGGAGCTTAGATGGTTGTGATGACGACTGTGATATGCAAGAAATACCTGGAGCTTAGATGGTTGTGATAACGACTGTGATGTGCAAGAAATACCTGGAGCTTAGATGGTTGTGATGACGACTGTGATATGCAAGAAATACCTGGAGCTTAGATGGTTGTGATAACGACTGTGATGTGCAAGAAATAACTGGAGCTTAGATGGTTGTGATAACGACTGTGATGTGCAAGAAATACCTGGAGCTTGCTGTCCGCGTCAGTCAGCCCTAGAACATTTTCCAAGGTTAAGGTCGGCCCCGGTACCTGGTCCGGCAGCCGTTGACCATATGCTGGGACCACGTTCTGCTGAGTCGGCAGCGACAAGTAATCTTTAAATGGCACCAGCGTGGCGCCATCTGCCGGGTGCAGCAGCACTAAGACAAGGGCGGTAACTACTGACAGCCTCCAGACCATGGTGGGCGTGGTCTGAAACA
The DNA here is from genome assembly GCF_028476545.2 of Physella acuta. Lineage (NCBI taxonomy): Eukaryota > Metazoa > Mollusca > Gastropoda > Physidae > Physella > Physella acuta. The sequence goes on along the minus strand of NW_026731744.1, from coordinate 413,402 downwards.
CACTGGCGGAATTTTACAAAGTAAAAATTTAATTGTTTGAAATAGTGAACACGGTGTAAATAACCTAGCACAATTACCCAGAGGCGTAAACTAAATAGAAAACTACTAAACTTAATAACTAATCTAAACTAAGCACTAACCTTAACAATTAGGCTAAACAATAAATCTAAACATTGAACTCACACACTAAAAACTGTAAGCACCCAGTTTTAAGGGACTTAGTTACACAAACTTGTCTTGTTTGATTGCTAGATCACGAGTTAGAAGCTAACACTAAACGAGTTTAAGTAACAGGCAAATTGGCTTTAATTAATGAAATATTGATTACATTTAGTTTCGGCCTGACGATGTGGTTATTAGCTGGATGTTGATTTCTGGTTAATTAGATTTCAATCTTAATTTAAGAAACATATAAGGGAGAGAATTAAGAGTATATTCCTGAGAAAATAAAATATAGCTAAATACAATTATAAAACATCTTTTTCATGAATTGTGTCTGTTTTATATCAATTATTGAAAAATATATTTAGAAACGTAGGCACGGTTTCAGAATTTTAAGTGGTCACTGGTGTGGTTATTGTCAAAAAATTCAAGTTATATATATTATATATATATATATATATATATATATATATATATATATATATATATATATATATATATATATATATATAATTGCCCAAAAATTCAAGTTATATATTCAATATATATATATATATATATATATATATATATATATATATATATATATATATATATATATATATATATATATATATATAAAACTTGAATTTTTTGCAATAACCACACCAGTGACCATTTAAAATTCTGGTTATTGCCCAAAAATTCAAGTTATATATTCAATATATATATATATATATATATATATATATATACCAGTAGCGTACGCAGGGGGGGAGCAGGGGGAGCGGCCGCTCCCCCTCTGGCCATTTTCAGCAAAGTGGCGCCTTTTTGGAAACTTTTTAAACTCAAAGTTTTAAACAATGATATTTGTTAAAAAAATATTTTTGGTCGGCACATCTATGTAAATCACAAGATTTCTTTTCATGCAGCAATTAAGCATTATTGTACTAGTCTAGTAGTGTCTACGTTAACAACACGTATTAACAGCTGCATCAGTTTGCCATTCTAAAAATAACCATTACGATGTATTGCAATGTTTAAAAAACCTCCACGGTAGTACCACTTGGCAAGAGGGGTGTTAAGTTTAAGGCAACTGTATAATGTATTTGCTTACGAATAATTGAATTAGAAAATGCTATACATAAAACTTCACACATAATTACTTTATATATACAGTTTGAATCGTGTGATTAATTTTTTTAAAAATTACAATACAGAAACAAATAGAACTGATGTGGCACCTCGATTTAAATTTACTTATGAGCAAACTGCGTAGTGGTGGGGAAATTTTGACAAGGTCAACAACGTCATCACGATGAAGTAGTAGTATTCTTACAGTTTGGGCGATAGTGATTACGATTACAAATTATATGAAACAGTTACAACCCCCCTCCCCCATGGACCCCTCTGTAAAAAAAAAATATTGTCCTAATACCACTGCTACTTATTTAAATCTATTTCTGTAATATATATTTGTGTAATATATATTTGTGTAATATATATTTGTGTAATATATATGTATGTTTAGAACAGTCATCTAAAACTGACGCTATGTTCACTCTGAGTTGGTTATCTCCTCCCCCCCCCCCCCACCCAACCCAGTGAATACCTAGGTGTGACATTAATGTCACACCTAGGTATTCAAGTAATGATGTATCAAAGTACCATGCCGCCAGAAAATTAGCTTTTTAAACGTAAAACTCTGTGAATATTGTTTTTGCAATTACCAGTAAAAAGGTGTGTGATCAATACAGTGATCTAACCCATACCTATCACTATGTTAAAAAATGATCTTTAAAGAACCCAAAGAAGCCGTAGTTAATTAAAATATATGATCTGAACTAAAAGACCGATTCATTAAGTTAAATGTAGACTGTTAATCCGAAAAATCCTCTATTAAAAACGGAAAGCCTTGTTTTATACCAACTCTGTGTTTAAAAACTTTCATTATGCTGTAATATTTTAGAATTTATAAAAACTATATATTAAATTCTGATTTTAGACAAAAACATTTTGTAAACTCGAATAGTGTTAAACAATTTCATTATATTCTAAAGTAATTATTTATTTGTTTTGACATTTATAGTTAAATGTGTAGATATATACATATTTATATTAAGAGAGTGATTATTTCCCCTATTTCACTTGTCTTAAATAATTTCCCAGGAATTATTATGTAAGAAATTTTTGGTACAAGAATTAAAAAACAGATTGTGTTACGTTCATTGTGTTTGGTTGTAGTGTATATATATATATATATATATATATATATATATATATATATATATATATATATATATATATATATATATATATATATTGTTTAGATTGATACAATTTTTGTTTTGTCGGCCTACATTGTGTGTTTTTTCTTATTTCTTCAGAATGCTACTTTCAATTTATTTTACATCATAGCGAAGTAATGACATTCAGCTAGTAATTATATATATATATATATATATATATATATATATATATATGTATATATATATATATATATATATATATATATATATATATATATATATATATATATATATATATATATATATTACACGTATATAGAACGTGTTAAAAATTCGGCGCCTTTACTTTTTTTCTTTTCGCTCCCCCTACAACGAAAACCTAGATACGCCTCTGATATATACATACACACACAAAGAAATTAGCCAATGAAATTCTGGTAATAGAAAATGAATAGCGGAATATGGAGTTAGTGGTGTGGTTGTACAACAGCAAAATGAACTGAGTATCGACCACAGCAAAAAGAACTGAGTAGCGACCACAGCAAAAAGAACTGAGTAGCGACCACAGCAAAAAGAACTGAGTATCGACCACAGCAAAAAGAACTGAGTATCGACCACAGCAAAAAGAACTGAGTATCGAGTTAGTGGTGTGGTTGTACCCCAGCCCGAGAACTGGAGCACAAATCATACAGCTTTAGGCTCTGTTGATAAAGTCACGATTTTACCCACACCACCACGGCTCAGTCCGTCAGCTTGCGTGGATTTCACAATTTAACTAAACCAAACTATCTGGTGCAATGTGTAACGTGACATAAATAGAAACTTACTAACTTAAGGGAAATAACTCATTTTAAACATGCAATATAGTTTTTAAAATTAGCGCCCCTTCTTATCCGCATTGTTCACTTCAATGACTGAATTCAACAGGAAAGAGGGGGTGGGCATTAAGACATTTAACCCTGAGCTGTTTTTTTAATTGAACTAGAAAAAGCCACAATGTCGCCTTTAAAACTTAAAACAATTCTTTATTTGTCTGATGATAGGCCTATACTAAACTTAGCAAGGATTTTTACTTGAAACTAACACTAAAGAAATTTTAAGTTTTAACTAATGGTAGATCTAGATCTAGATCTAGATTTCTATATATTATTAACTAACAATACTAATGTATATTCTATAAGCAGCTAATAATTTTTTTCATTAATTTCCATATCCCATCGTTTGTGAATAGAATCTACCTAGATCTACATCTAGGAGCTTTAGTTAAACGCTCTGTTCATTTTTTCCCGGTAAATAGATTGCCCGTGACGGTAACCAAATTCAAATAGAAGAATCTAAGGAAGCCGAAACTGGACGTCAGACAAAGGATTTTTGCTTTTAGATGTTTGGTTAAAGTAAGCACTTTGGTGGGCAACCTTTCAGATTTTGTTACATTATCAGCTTACGCATATTTTGAGACTATTCTCGGTCCATTTAATTAATAGACTATTGTTAAACTTTAAAACTTGAGTCTTAAATTAGGCCTTTACTACTTATTTATTTAATATTTAATATTTACTTATAAAATTATTAAATTAAATTAGTAGCCTAAATTTAGGCCTACTCTTAAAAAGTCTTAAAATTAAACTCTTAAATTAAAAGTATATTAATTAAAAGAGTGTACTGTAAGTACTACTAAGTAAGTAGTAGATATCTAGATCCTAGATCTACTATTCTATACTTTAGTTTAAATACTGAACTATCATACATACAAAAACAATATTCATATAGTATATTGGTAATCTATCGTTTTGGGTACGTAAAATCGCCCGCGGCTATTTATGTACGAAAACGTTACCTCATTGTCAAGGCTTTAAATTACTTTAATAGAAGTATATTGTCATACTTTTGTGTCAAATATTATAGATAAATGAATAATAAACCTAAATCAATGGCTAAATATATCGATATAGGCAAGAAATCAACTTTAAAGTACTTTAAACAGCAGTGTCTGAGAGCAAGATTTGCTATATAAACAGCAGCCATTTGTAAAATAGAGTGGCTTCCCCCTGAATCTGGCGCTAAAAGCTTATAAAAATAAAACTTAGACAAGATGGCTGCTATAGTAAATGAGCATGGTTGCATCTGTTGGAAACATCGCTAGTCTTCATTTATTACGGAAAAGTTTTAATTCAATTGTTTAAAAACAGGTACATAAATGAATCAAGGAAACATTTTTGAATTTTTTAAAACATAAACCCTCCTCAAAATGTGAAATAACTATTAAAATTTAAGGAGTCACCTGTTTTTCACATTACAAATCGCGGGCGATTTTACGTACCCAAAACGATAGATTACCAGTATATTATATATTATCTAGATCTAGATCCATATTCTATATTACTAGTTTAGTAAATATTTTAGTCTATGGGCCTATTGAGTATCAAAATACTTTACTGGCTCGCCCAGAGTTAAAAGAGACTGATAATAGAAATAAATATCCCAAAGTTACATTTCTTCTTCTTCGTTCTTAATTCTAGTGGTGGAGGGATTCCTCCAACACAATATTAAGTATTACGTGTCAACTAGTTAGATCTATATGCCATTCATGTAGGCTGTTGACTCTGATTTCAGCCTGCTTTTCATTTTGGATTTGCTTTCATAGCCTTTGTCCAACCAAGAGCAAACTACAAGGCAGCTGTTGACAACAGCTGCCTTGTAGTTTGTTTGATTTTAGATTTGTGTCTTCTACAAGAGTTGCTGTCCCCAGCAGTCGAGCCTCATCTGCCCGAGGGTTCTAACTGGAGACTTTTCATTTTAACAATCATAAGCTTTACCAACTCAACCATGCTGATCCCCTAGAGTTACATTAATTGCATTACTTTCACTGTTCAGAGAACATCCATATGTCTTTAATTACCTAACATAATTGAACTTTTTTAAAAATGTACCTTTTATAACTTTTTACTCCCTTAGTGTGTATTTATTGTTGCTGAAGAAAATGGCAAATGCCAGTTTAACCTGCAGCGTATGTATAGAAGAATTGTCAGCCACAGGAAATGTTATCAAGAAAAGTCAGTATCAGAACCTGAACATCTGTTTAGGAAGAGATGAATTTCGTGAAATTTTGATTAAGGTATCAATGGATGAGTGACATTGGCAAAGATATCTGTTTAAGTCTGTTTAAATGACATAATAGAATACAGAAATTTTGAATGTTACTTATCTTTTTTGCATTCTATTTAAAAAAGCACCAGTTAGTTCAGTATTTAAGTTCAGGTTTCTGATCAGCCTATGTTTTCATGGGAATAATCCTTTTAACTTCCAACTGAAATTGCTGACTCAACAGGTGATTTTTCCTAAGAAAGAGAGCAAGTATTCTGTGAAGGAGCTGTTGATTCACAAGAAATTTGTCAAAGATGGGAAGGCCACTATAAAGCTACCTGAGCACAAGATTCAGCTGCTCCTGTCCAACTGCCCACCTGACCAGCTAGTCATGTTCCTACATACTTTACAGGTAATGCCAGCATTCGTGTTACCAGCTAATCATGTTATTACACACTTTACAGGTAATGCCAGCCTTCTTGTTGTTTATTAAACACAGCTCGTAAGTCACATGTTAGAAGCGACCAGTGATTTAGAGAGAGCATTGTATGTAATCTGTCATGTTTTTCTCTCACACTTGTATGTAATCTGTCATGTTTTTCTCTCCCACTTGTATGTAATCTGTCATGTTTTTCTCTCACACTTGTATGTCATCTGTCATGTTTTTCTCCCACTTCTCCACCCAGGCCAAGCTGGACGTGCTGAAGCAGAAAGGTTTCCTCACACAGAGGCAGAAACTTTTCTCTGGCAAACACCACGAGTTTGAGGAGATCTCCCCGCTGACCGTCAAAGACCTGCAGGTGTCTCATGGTGCCAGAGGCCAGTCCTCCTCGCAGCCGTCCAGCCTCACCACCCATGGGATCACCTCCTCCCACATCACTAAAAAAAGGTCGTTGCCCTCAAGTGCCCAGGAGAACAGTCCCACCTCTTTAGAAAATGAAGCTAAAAGACAGAAACTCATGGCAGCAAAAACAGCATTTTTAAAACTGACTAAAATAAATGGTATAAGTCCGTCCAAAGTTCTAGCCAAACCAATTCAGCTGACGCCGGAGCAAAATCGGGTGCTGGAGGCGGTCTTGAAGGGCCGGAATATTTTTTTTACTGGTAGTGCAGGCACAGGAAAATCTTTCTTGCTGAAAAGGATTGTAGGTTTGTCGCTTTAGTTGTAGCCATGTTAGCCTTTATCTAAGTTTTTACTGTTGTCAACCTTACACAAATTGTTTGTCAACTTTGATTTTCACTAACAAAGAATCTGCAGAGGTGTAACCTTTTTTACAAAAATCCACTTTTTCTATTTGAGGAAAATTTTCACAGTTGTGGTTATGCTGCCTCAGTTCTGCTAGCTCTATATTTTATTTTAATGGTGTTATTTTTGCTTGATAAAAAACCTACATTGTTTTGTGTTTGATACCTTCGAAGGTAAAAGGGGGTTATTAAATGATTAAACTTGTGTCAGCTTATCAAAACTGATAAGATTCTAGGGCAACTATAATTTGGCCACCACAATTTATCAGGACCTGATGATTCTTAAATTGATGTTTCAATCATAAATTATTCTTGAAATGTTTCAAATTTTTAAAACAGAAATATCATGAATATGTTGAGAAAAATTTCGGTGTTTATTCTTTTATTGTTCTCTAGAATGTGCAGATATTGATCCCACTTTTTGGTTTCCCATCTATACTTCAGGTGCTCTCCCACCCAACCACACGTTTGCCACGGCCAGTACAGGTGTTGCTGCATGTCACATTGGGGGGACCACGCTCCATGCTTTTGCAGGTAAAACATGTTCTACTGCCTGGGGTCAGCAGGTTGGTAATACAGAAAACCTTGTGTGCTTGAGTCTGGCCCATATTGATAGATTTTTTTGATTGATAGATTTTAAAATAACCAAGCAATCCTTTTGGGGTTCAGCCATCTTGTAGAACAAGTAATATTTAGTCCATGTTATCCCCTGCCAGGCATAGGTTCAGGCAAGGCACCATTGAGCCAGTGTGTAGAGTTGGCGTCCAGACAGAAGGTGGCCCAACAGTGGAGGGCCTGTAGACATTTGATCATTGATGAGATCTCAATGGTAGACGGGGACTTTTTCAACAAGCTGGAGACTGTTGCTAGGTAAGTCTTATGTTCCTTGGCCCTGCTCATTATTTGACTGTCAGTTCCCTGCTCATTATTTTACTATCAGTTCCTCTGATAATATGAGTTAAGGTCTCACATACAGCAGACTTTTACCATGTTGATAAATTTCATTTGTTTTATAAAAACTGCTGTATTTTTATTATAATAATTGATAATAACATGTATTTGGCCTTACATGTAAAAAATGTCACAGCTAGTGGAGCCACTCTCTGTCTGCTTGATTATGTCATCATGCAGCAGCTAAAACTAACACAATTAACTTTAAAAAGTCAGGGTTGTACATACATGGTATACTAATAATTTTTTATCTGACTACAGGGTTGTCCGCAAGTCTGACCAACCCTTTGGTGGCATTCAGCTCATTTTGTGTGGTGACTTCCTGCAGCTTCCTCCAGTCACAGGGCCAGGGGAGGACAGAAAATTTTGTTTCCAGGTAGTGAGCATGTTGGCATATCTGGTAGATATGGGGTTAATAAGGGGAGGTCAGAAAATTTTGTTTCCAGGTAGGGTGCATGTTGGCACATCTGGTAGATATGGGGTTAATAAGGGGAGGACAGAAAATTTTGTTTCCAGGTAGGGTGCATGTTGGCACATCTGGTAGATATGGGGTTAATAAGGGGGAGGACAGAACATTTTGTTTCCAGGTAGGGTGCATGTTGGCACATCTGGTAGATATGGGGTTAATAAGGGGGAGGGGGGACAGAACATTTTGTTTCCAGGTAGGGTGCATGTTGGCTCATCTGGTAGATATGTGGTTAATAAGGGGGAGGACAGAACATTTTGTTTTCAGGTAGGATTATGTTGGCACATCTGGTAGATATGGGGTTAATAAGGGGGGAGGACAGAAAATTTTGTTTCCAGGTAGGGTGCATGTTGGCACATCTGGTAGATATAAGGTTAATAAGGGGAGGACAGAAAATTTTGTTTCCAGGTAGGGTGCATGTTGGCACATCTGGTAGATATGGGGTTAATAAGGGGGAGGACAGAACATTTTGTTTCCAGGTAGGGTGATGTTGGCACATCTGGTAGATATGGGGTTAATAAGGGGGAGGACAGAACATTTTGTTTCCAGGTAGGGTGATGTTGGCACATCTGGTAGATATGGGGTTAATAAGGGGGAGGACAGAAAATTTTGTTTCCAGGTAGGGTGATGTTGGCACATCTGGTAGATATGGGGTTAATAAGGGGGAGGACAGAACATTTTGTTTCCAGGTAGGGTGATGTTGGCACATCTGGTAGATATGGGGTTAAAAAGGGGGAGGACAGAAAATTTTGTTTCCAGGTAGGGTGATGTTGGCACATCTGGTAGATATGGGGTTAATAAGGGGGAGGACAGAACATTTTGTTTCCATGTAGGATTATGTTGGCACATCTGGTAGATATGGGGTTAATAAGGGGGAGGACAGAAAATTTTGTTTCCAGGTAGGGTGATGTTGGCACATCTGGTAGATATGGGGTTAATAAAAGTATCTGTTAATGATTTTGGTTAATATTTTTGATAGTTAAACCAGTCTATAGTTAGGCCTTTAAATTGTGTTAATAAAATGTTGTATCTTTTATTTAGTCCGAGGCTTGGCAAAAAAGTATTGATGTGACGATGCATCTAACTGACGTCAAACGACAATCTGACAAGAAGTTCATTGACCTCTTGCAACAGATTAGAAAAGGCCTGTAAGTTTGGATATTTTTACAAACTTTGTTCAGTCACACCATACCTGTTTGTTTAGCTTCACAACCAACCTGTGTGTGTAGGTTCACAACCAACCTATTTGTTTAGGTTCACAACCAACCTGTTTGTTAATGCTCACAACCAACCTGTTTGTTAAGGTTCACAACCAACCTGTTTGTTTAGGTTCACAACCAACCTGTTTGTTTAAGTTCACAACCAACCTGTTTGTTTAGGTTCACAACCAACCTGTTTGTAAAGGTTCACAACCAACCTGTTTGTTAAGGCTCACAACAAATATGACTGATGACATTCCCATGTTGAAATGTTCTAACTCTACTTCCCCACCCATTCCTCCCTGGCCAGATGTCCTCCCACTGTAGCCAGAACACTGCAGGAGACAGGAGATAAAAGGATAGAGAAGGACGGGGTGGTGGCCACCAAACTGTGCACACACAAGGTCGATGTGGAGCAGATTAACATCTCCAAGCTGAAGGAACTTGCAGGTATTTGTGTGGGGACAGTCATATAGTCTTGTAGGATACGGCTGCATTGTTAGCTGTTCCATCCTTCAATAAACCAGTTGATTTAGGGCCCACCATGTTATTGTGTATCCTGTTACGGGGGAGAGCTACATGTTTACTGCGTCATGTAACAATAACCATGGCAACCATTGTTTGTGTATCCTGTTACAGGGGAGAGCTACATGTTTACTGTGTCATGTAACAATAACCATGGCAACCATTGTTTGTGTATCCTGTTACAGGGGAGAGCTACTTGTTTACTGTGTCATGTAACAATAACCATGGCAACCATTGTTTGTGTATCCTGTTACAGGGGAGAGCTACTTGTTTACTGTGTCATGTAACAATAACCATGGCAACCATTGTTTGTGTATCCTGTTACAGGGGAGAGCTACTTGTTTACTGTGTCATGTAACAATAACCATGGCAACCATTGTTTGTGTATCCTGTTACAGGGGAGAGCTACATGTTTACTGCGTCATGTAACAATAACCATGGCAACCATTGTTTGTGTATCCTGTTACAGGGGAGAGCTACATGTTTACTGTGTCATGTAACAATAACCATGGCAACCATTGTTTGTGTATCCTGTTACAGGGGAGAGCTACATGTTTACTGTGTCATGTAACAATAACCATGGCAACCATTGTTTGTGTATCCTGTTACAGGGAAGAGCTACATGTTTACTGCGTCATGTAACAATAACCATGGCAACCATTGTTTGTGTATCCTGTTACAGGGGAGAGCTACATGTTTACTGCATCAGATGTGGACGAGGCTTACACCCAGCAGCTCAACACACTGTGTCCTGTGCCTGCCTTCCTAGAGCTCAAAGTTGGAGCACAGGTAACATACACTAGACCATTGTATGTGGGTCTATATAGCACAGGAAAACATACACACTAGACCATTGTATGTGGGTCTATATAGCACAGGTAAACAAACACACTAGACCATTGTATGTGGGTCTATACAGCACAGGTAACACACACTACACCATTGTATGTGGGTCTATATAGCACAGGTAAACATACACACTAGTTCATTGGTTGTATATACAGTACAGGTAACATACACACTACACCGTTGTATGTGGGTCTATATAGCACAGGTAAACATACACACTACACCATTGTATGTGGGTCTATACAGCACAGGTAACATACACACCATTGCTTGTATGTGGGTCTATAACATGGTTTAATGTTTACCCATTTCATCACTTGTAACAGTTCACTAAATATAAGAAAACTTTGTTTTGTATGTAGGTGATGTGTAAACTTTTTTTGTGTATGTAGGTGATGCTGTGTAAAAACCTGGACATACAGAGAGGTCTGGTGAACGGAGCAAGGGGTGTTGTGTTACGTATTGAAGCAGGTATGGGTGTTGTGTTGGGTATTGAAGCAGGTATGGGTGTTGTATTACGTATTGAAGCAGGTAGGGGTGTTGTGTTACGTATTGAAGCAGGTAGGGGTGTTGTGTTAGGTATTGAAGCAGGTATGGGTGTTGTATTACGTATTGAAGCAGGTAGGGGTGTTGTGTTACGTATTGAAACACGTGGGGTGTTGTGTTAGGTATTGAAGCAGGTAGGGGTGTTGTGTTAGATATTGAAGCAGGTAGGGGTGTTGTGTTACGTATTGAAACATGTGGGGTGTTGTGTTACATATTGAAGCAGGTAGGGGTGTTGTGTTATGTATTGAAGCAGGTAGGGGTGTTGTGTTAGGTATTGAAGCAGGTAGGGGTGTTGTGTTACGTATTGAAACACGTGGGGTGCTGTGTTACGTATTGAAGCAGGTAGGGGAGTTGTGTTAGATATTGAAGCAGGTAGGGGTGTTGTATTACGTATTGAAACACGTGGGGTGTTGTGTTACGTATTGAAGCAGGTAGGGGAGTTGTGTTAGATATTGAAGCAGGTATGGGTGTTGTGTTTTGTATCGAAACAGGTACATCCAAGTACATGAATGATGAAGTAGTTGTTGGCGTAGGTCAGTAAATGAATGTTGGTGTAGGTCAGTAAATGATGGTGTTGGTGTAGGTCAGTAAATGATGGTGTTGGTGTAGGTCATTAAATGATGGTGTTGGTGTAGGTCAGTAAATGATGGTGTTGGTGTAGGTCAGTAAATGATGGTGTTGGTGTAGGTCAGTAAATGATGAAAATGTCCCATTGTCAGGTAACCCTGTGATCAAGTTTGTGTGTGGGGTGACAGAGACCATCAAAGCCATAAGATGGGTGTTTAAGATAGGGGGTGGCAACACCATCGTCAGGAAACAAATCCCTCTCAAGCTGGCCTGGGCAATATCTATACACAAGAGCCAGGTAAACATCAGTCAATGTCTGACATACAACAGACACGTCTGACATACAACAGACATGTCTCAACTACAACAGACATCCAAATACAACGACAGACATGTCCCCATACAACAGACACGTCTGACATACAACAGACACGTCTGACATACAACAGACATGTCTCAACTACAACAGACATCCCAATACAACGACAGACATGTCCCCATAGAACAGTCCTTGTTTCTATGTTACACTTAACCTTGTTTCTGTGTCACCAGGGAATGACCCTAGATTGTGTGGAGATATCCCTGGCCAAAGTCTTTGAGACAGGTCAAGCCTATGTTGCTCTGTCCAGAGCCAAGAGCCTTGAGGGCCTGCGTGTGGTTGACTTCAACATGAACTGTGTGCGCGCTGACCCCAAAGTTTTGAACTTCTACACTAGACTGGAGCTCAAACATAAGATGATGCACAATGGTGTGGAAGATGAGAATGAAATTTTCCGTCCAAATCCCTCGGTATTTAACAAGAGATGATACACTGATACAGGCTTGCCACTTAGTTGTGTAGTCATTAGGGTTGTGCAATCCTTGATATCAACATACCACCTGTACATGTTGTTGTATTTATTGTCTTGGATCAAATGATAGGGCAAAAGATGTAATCTAATATTTACTTGTTGACACATGAGATTTACAGAGATAGGCTGGTTTTACCTGCTCTGTACCATATTTGTCCAATTTTAAAATCTTATCTCAATGTACACATTAAGTTTTATAAATTTATTAATTTTATGTCATTCCTTTGTACAAAACTTTTTTATAAAGATGATAACATACAAAGCTAACAAGATTTCAATGAAGGCAGCCCCCCCCCCCCCATTCAGTTGGCCTGTTGTTTTGTTGTGTCACCAACATTCCTCTCCACTCTGTTGTTGGATTAGCTCAAGCTCTCCACCATGTTGGATTAGCTCAAGCTCTCCGCCATGTTGTTGGATTAGCTCTTAGCTTAAGCTCTCGGCCATGTTGTTGGATTAGCTCCAGCTCTTAGCTCCACTGGCTGGTGGTTATAAAATCCCTGAGAGACATGGGATCACTTCTCAAAAATAACTTCCTCCTCCCCACCTTCCAAAATCATCGTGGGCAGATCTAGGGAGATTCCAGTCAAGTCTAAGTCACTTCCGTCCAGGTTTTTTGGCCTCTTCTGTGCCAGCTTGCCTCGCCTGATCCTGACGATGGACGGCACCTTCATCCACCTGTCCTGTGCTGCCAGCCTGTGTTTCCTGCACCAGCCACACAAACAGGACACCACGCAGCCAAGTTTCTTAGACATGATTTTCCTGATCTGTTTGGTGGCCAGGCAGAAGAAAATGGCGTTGGCCAAACCTTGGCTGTTGTCTCCTATTGCCTGTTTGGATTCAAAGTGCTTGCTGTTAGACCAGCTGAACAATAGGAATTATTGTGAGTGTACTTGTTTTATTAAAATGTAAATGTAGGATTTAAAAATAAATTATTTTGAACAGAAGCTTCATTTTTTTTAAATGTTTTTTTTTAAGTAAAAGTAGGATTTCAGTAACAGATAAAAATTTATGGATTTCAGAAGATTTAAAAAGTAATCCAAAGTATGTTTTTCCATAGCAGAATATAGAAACTAGACTTGAGTCTTCTTCTTCTTCGTTCTTAATTATTAGTGTTGAAGGGGATCGAGATTTATCTGCCAGTGGGTTTGAGACTCGAGACTTTGTTCGAATTTATAAACCATGAGCTTTTTGCCGACTCTACCACGTCTCCAACACAATTAAGCGTTGCGTGTCAACTGGTTATGCGCCATTGAGGCCATTGACTCCGATTTCAGCCTGCTTTTCTTTTTGGATTTGCTTCCATAGCCTTTGTCCAACCAAGAACAAACTACAAGGCAGCAGTTGTTTAAATTTGGAGTTGTCTCTCCTAGAAGAATGGCTATCCCCAGCTAACGAGCCTCATCTGCCCGAGGGTTCGAACTCGAGACTTTTCGGTTTAGCAATCATGAGCTTTACCGACTCGACCACGCCGACCCCCACTAGACTTGAGTCTATAAAATCAATTTTCAAATAGCTAACTTGATGTTTGGCACCCACTTACTTTAATTATCATCAACCAATCAAGTGTACTTACTTTAATTATCATCAACCAATCAAATGCCCTGAGATGCCTATCTTCAGGATACCGTGTAAACAGGAAGTAAGCTGTGCCCCAGATTCTTGTGCAGACATAAATAGCAGGGATGAAACGAAGCTGCTCATTGGCTGTTTGTATGGCGAGTTCTTGAATGACATCATCACCAGCTAGAACTTTTCCTTTGTTTCTCTGCATGAAAATTTTGTTTCAGAAGAGTTAGGGTTAACATGTCACATATTTTAATCAGCCACCACAGACCTATATATATGTGTGAATATTTGGACATTTAACTAAGATTTCTGCCTCATGTATGTAAATATTTGGACATTGACAAAAGTATACCTACATGTATGTGAATATTTGGACATTGAGAAAAGTCTACCTGCCGTACTACTGTCCATGTTAAAATCAAGTACATGAGTGAGACGGCCACAAAAGTTGCCATGATCCACCCTTCCACTGTCATCAGGTACCATGGGAGTGGATTCTTGACCCGGTCACTCAGCCAGCAGGGGGTGGGATGTTTGTACCTGAGGATGTCTGTGATGTCATAGCCGTACACACCTGAGATCTCACCTGCACTGGTCAGCAACACTGGGAGATACACACAGAGTATTTTACTGGACTAATAGGCAGTTAGTAGTGAGGTACACATACAGGAGCTTTATTAGCTGCAGTTACACATACAGGAGCTTTATTAGCTGCAGTTAAACAAACAGAAGCATTTTAGCTGCACCTGGCACACCCCAGCACTAAGCACCCCAGCACCAAGCACCCACCTGGCACGCCCCAGCAGACGATATGAAAGAGAAAGAGGATCCTATTGGCCAGCGTGACACGGCGACACGAGACACACAGCAGCAGGTAGAAGGTGATGGCCACGGTCCACAGGGCAGACGACGTCTGTGAGAACACCAGCAGGGCCGCTGACCCCCGGCAGAAGTAGGACGTTTGTTTGGGGAACTGAAACCACAAAACATTGGACAAGGTCACACACGAAGGGCAATATTTGTTTACAGAAACATACATTTTTTTCATAGTTGATTGAAGTTTTACTGCAATGAATACTGTGGCATTGATCGCTCACAAAAACTGAAGGGAAAAAATGAAGATGACCCCGGAATTTTTAGTCCCGTTTATCATCATAGAGAATGTAGGCCTATGCACCCAGTTTAAAACAAAAGTTATCGTTTGATTTCAACAGCACTTCATATCTTTGACCTACTTCTGTTTACACGTTAATTGCGTCTTTCTATGAGGTATGCTAATTGCAATCGTAACGCTGTACGTTTAAAGCTTCTTTTAAACACCCCCCCCCCCCCCACCACCACCACTACACCCATCCAAATGCTTGCCTTTTTGCGAAATTAGGCGAATAACTTATTATTTTAGGCCCAGTAGGATTAGGTTAGGGTTATACATTGTATCTTTTGACTATTTTGTCAAATTATGAATGTTATCTAGGTCAAGTGATGGCCGCCCAGCCCACAAAAAAGAGAAGAAAACTGGCGTTTGAGTTGTAATGTGATTTGGCAAAGAAAACCACGGTGGTAGTACGGTGTGGGGTCATCCATAAACGACGTCCCCCCTCCCCTCCGTCACACGTCGTCACAATAAGCCAGACCCGCCCCCCCCCCCCAATCTAAAATGACGTCACACCTCAGCCTACAACCCCCCCCCCCTCAAAATTGCTGTTGAATATTTCTTAAAACATCGATATTTTTTTCCAAAATCTTGTCAGAACTCTGTCAACATCGAGTATTTTGATCAGTTCCTATTATAATTTATTGAAACCGTTTTCTAAAACGCGAAATAACGGCTGAAACTCGTTTTCTAACAATGCTTTTTTTATAATGCAAAAAATTTGACGTCTCACCATCTGAACCCTCCCACCCCCCCCCCCCCCCCTCATTGCACACCGTCACAACATTAAGACCCCCCCCCCTACCAGTGTGACGTTATTTATGGACGACCCCTGTGACGTGACAGAAAAATGTGGCAGTAGCCTAGTACAGTGTGATGTGACAGAAAAATGTCGTGACCGTAGCCTGGTACAGTGTGATGTTACTGAAAAATGTGGCAATAGCCTGGTACAGTATGATGTGACAGAAAAATGTGGTAGTAGCCTAGTATAGTGTGATATGACAGAAAAATGTGACAGTAGCCTAGTATAGTGTGATATGACAGAAAAATGTCGTGGTAGTAGCCTGGTACAGTATGATATGACAGAAAAATGTCGTGGTAGTAGCCTGGTACAGTATGATATGACAGAAAAAGGTCGTGGTAGTAGCCTGGTACAGTATGATATGACAGAAAAATGTCGTGGTAGTAGTCTGGTACAGTGTGATGTGACAGAAAAATGTGGTAATAGCCTGGTACAGTGTGATGTGACACAAAAATGTGACAGTAGCCTAGTACAGTGTGATGTGACAGGAAGATGTGACAATAGCCTAGTATAGTGTGGTGTGATAAAAATAATGTGACAGTAGCCTAGTACAGTGTGATGTGACAGAAAAATGTGGTAATAGCCTAGTATAGTGTGATGTGACAGAAAAATGTGGTAATAGCCTAGTACAGTGTGGTGCGACAGAAGAATGTCGTGGTAGTGGTGGTGTACAGTGTGATGTGACAGACCATCAGGTTGTTGATGTAGGTGCCCGTCTGTAGCAGGGTCGAGAAGCAGACGAACAGGTTGGACAGGCTGATGAGCACCAGCAGCAGACGACTCGTGGTTCGAATCTCCTTGTAGGCGTAGTAGATGGTGATGATGACGATACAGCCCAGACAACTGGCGAACGACGCCGTGTTGCTGACCAAGACAAACGCCGCGTCCACCGCCGTCATGTTGACGGTCAGCGGGTACACACTTGTGTTTGGCATGCTTGTTTACTTTTGGTGAGCAGTAATCACAACGAAATGATCAGAAATGTTTCAAAAGTTTGCCACTTGGAGTAATCACAGACCAAAATGTTTATCCTGGCAAAGAAAAGATCACAACACCGACCTCCATCTTAAATCTAATGAAGTTAAATCCAAGTCACTTCACGTTTGAATAAATAAATCTTTAAAATTAGCACATTAAATAAAGACTACATTGGAAGTCAGCAACTTTAAAGATGCTACGCTCTAGACTCCCGCTAATGAATCAGCTGTGTGGTGGTAGGAGAGAATAGAATCAGGGGTTATCGTGTAGGGTCAAACATTGAACTCTAATCGTCTGCGATAACAAACTAGATCTAGATGCTGGGAGTGACACGATATCGTGTGCTGTTCGCTAATCAGGTGCACAGTTCAAACAGCAGGGACACCGTGCGACCTTAGCCGTCAATAGTTCAACAATTAGTGAAATCATAGTTGACTACACAAGTAGACTCCAGTCTTTTGATTCAGGCCAACTTTTGCCATACAAGCACATACCACAACACATATCAACCAATGGAAATGTTAGATTTAATTGAAATAAGGTCTAAGTCCGAATACACCAATATCTGCGGCACTGGTTAGCAGAGGCGTAGCGAGGGGGGGGGGGAGACATATGTCCCCGGGCGCCGACCTTAGGGGGGGGGGCGCCAGATTGAAAGTTTTAGTGGGGGTGCAAATGAAAAGTTCGGGGGGGGGGGTGTGCAAATCGAAAGTTTGGGGGGGGGGGGGTGCAAATCGAAAGTTTGTCCCCGGGAAGGGTCGCTACGCCTCTGCTGGTTAGTGACGTTGTAATGGCTGGTATGACGTCAAGTACTATGTAAGCAGGTATGACGTCAGTTTGCTGATATTGATAAGTGGCTAAAGCTTTACAGCACATGGTTACGTGGCCAGTGGTCAGAAGATAGAACAGTAGTGAAACTGATGACGTTATCACTGTGGGAAGATGAGGGACTAGAGGGGGGGGGGGGGGCGTAAGGTGGATTTAAAGGGATGAGAGGTAGCCTCGGACTGGTCTGAAAGTCAAACAAATATTAAACAGCGCCTAGTATCATATTGGACCAACTGTGTGGACTGTTTTTGTTTCCTCATTTGAAGAGTTACAAGCAGTGACCAGCAGATGACCAGTAGAAAATTTGGTAACAAGTTTAGTCTGACAAATCAACACATAGGATACAACTTGATAAAACAGGAATCAAAACAATGCTTTTTAATCTGTATAGAGTAGACCTACATCTATCTTGGCATATTTCGCAGATAACTTGATACATGTATATTTTTAGAAAATATGTTTAAATAGATGAACACAAATCCAGCTATAAACAAAACATTTAAATATAGTTATAAATTGCAACAGGAAGGCACTGGCAGTAAATAATAAATTAATAAATGATTTTTTAAAATAATGGCACTTAATTATATTATTGCACTCATAATGTTTTGCACTCATAATTTTAACATAGTTACATAGATACAAAAAATAGCACTTTAATTATTGCACTCTTAATAATATAATATTGCACTCAAAATTTTTACATAGATAGATATGACAATGAAAACAATGTATTGTACCCAAGATTACCAGTTTGCTCAGGAAATAATGACGGGCAATTAAAAACATTGCTGTTGAGATTTTACCATTTTGCCATAGAAAAAAAAAGGCAATTAATAAAATATCACTCTAGAAGGAACTATAATAACATGGCACAATTAGGAAGATAAATGACATTTATGTGCATTGTAGCAAATGTTTATATGTATGGTAGCAAATCATGGAAAACGTAATTTTTATATTTATGGTAGCAAATGTAATTTATATGTATGGTAGCAAATGTTGTTTATATGTATGGTAGCAAATGTTTATATGTATGGTAGCAAATGTTGTTTATATGTATGGTAGCACATCATGGCAAATGTAATTTATATGTATGGTAGCAAATGTTTATATGTATGGTAGCAAATGTTGTTTATATGTATGGTAGCAAATGTTGTTTATATGTATGGTATCAAATGTTGTTTATATGTATGGTAGCAAATGTTTATATGTATGGTAGCAAATGTTGTTTATATGTATGGTAGCAAATGTTGTTTATATGTATGGTAGCAAATGTTGTTTATATGTATGGTAGCAAATGTTTATATGTATGGTAGCAAATGTTGTTTATATATGTATGGTAGTATAGAAAAAATTTCAGTCACCCACAAAATGGCAGCTCATGAGATGATCCCTGAGTGATATTATAAAAGTGGAATGTTCTAGATGGGCTGTAACAACTGTGGAATGTTCTAGATGGGCTGTAACAAAAGTGGAATGTTCTAGATGGGCTGTAACAATAGTGGAGTGTTCTAGATGGGTTTTAACAATTGTAAAATGTTGGGGTGTAACAGTTGTGGAATGTTCTAGATGGGCTGTAACAACTGTGGAATGTTCTAGATGGGCTGTAACAATAGTGGAATGTTCTAGATGGGTTTTAACAATTGTGGAATGTTATTGTAAAGAAGTGCTTTAGTACAAAAGACTTCCAGAAATTTGACCTGGAGCTAAAAAGGTGGCTTGTAAGAAACCTGATGTCACACAGGTAAATGTTGATTAAATTCAATATTGTAATAAAAGAAACATTAAGTAGATTTTTAAAATGTGGACTAAACAATTAAAAGTTAACCAGATCATTAAACATGGATTAGATCATTAAACATGGATTAGATCATTAAACATGGATTAGATCATTAAACATGGATTAGATCATTAAACATTGAAGGTGAGATGAATGTTACATGTAAAGCTAAAGATAGTTTTACAGAGAACAAAATGGACCAGAAAAACCTGGAGGACAAACACACTCAACATTGCCAGTGATCCACTGGATACACGCCCCACTATTACAGGGGTTGGGTGCACAACCCACAGCGGAGACCCCCTCACAGAAGGTCCCAGCGAACCCGTCCCGACACCTACAGGTAAAGCTGCCGTCCTGGGCGGGGACACATGTGCCCCCATTCTGACACTGCAGCCCCGCGTCCTGACACTGACCCCCTGCTGGGTACTGACAAAAGATGCCCTCATAGCCGGGGTAACAGTGGCAGAAGGCACCAATTTCATCCGTGGTGCAATCCCCCAGGCCGGGGCAGGGGGACGGGTCACATGACCTCACTGGGGCTTCACAGAATGTCCCAGAGAAAGGTGGCACACACGAACAAACATAGCCATAGGTGTTGCCTGGGTCATCCAGTGCAGTGCAGGTTCCTCCGTTCCTGCAGGGGCCACTGGCGCAGACATCGACAGGGATTTGGCAGGTAGACCCTGTGTGGTGGGGCGGGCAGTGACAGACAAAGTTCAGGCTACCGTTGTTCTGGCAGGTGCCTTGGTTCAGGCAAGGTGAGCTGTCACACGGCAGAACCAAGGTGTCACAACGCTCACCTGGGGACATAAAGGTAGAGAGGTGTCACTCACCGTATCAAACATGTCTGGCTACAATCAGGCAGGTTTTATGGTCATCAGTATTGGCACTGTATTGTTTTAACAGACACAGGTAATAAATGATACCCTGTCAGACAGGTGATCAAATTTACCTTGATACCCTGTCAGACAGGTGATCAAATTTACCTTGATACCCTGTCAGACAGACACAGGTGAAGCTGCTGCCCAGGTTGAAGCAGGTGGCATTGTTCTGACAGGGCTGCAGGTGACATGGGGGCAGTTCCGTCTCACAAACAGTTCCAGTAAAGTTACTGGCACAGGTGCAAACAAAGGATGAGCCGACGTTGCTACAGGTGCCGTTGTTTTGGCAAGGTGCGGACAGGCAAGAGTCTGAGACTATGTCACATGACATCCCTGAGGAGACCAAACATACAGGATCATTTCATCACTGAGGGGACCAAACATACAGGATCATCTCACCACTGAGGAGACCAAACATACAGGATCATTTAATCACTGAGGATACCAAACATACAGGATCATTTCACCACTGAGGAGACCAAACATACAGGATCATTTAATCACTGAGGAGACCAAACATACAGGATCATTTCATCACTGAGGGGACCAAACATACAGGGTTATCTCATCACTGAGGAGACCAAACATACAGGATCATTTCATCACTGAGGGGACCAAACATACAGGATCATTTCATCACTGAGGTGCAAACATACAGGATCATTTCATCACTGAGGGGACCAGTTGGGTGTGAGAGCAAGATATGATCTATATAACAGAGATAAGTAATGTGAGGGTAAAGATCTAATGAACAGAGATAAGTAATATGGGAGTAAAGATCTAATGAACAGAGATAAGTAATGTGAGGTGCGGACAGGCAAGAATCTGAGACTATGTCACATGACATCCCTGAGGAGACCAAACATACAGGATCATCTCACCACTGAGGGGACCAAACATACAGGATCATTTCATCACTGAGGAGACCAAACATACAGGATCATTTCATCACTGAGGGGACCAAACATACAGGATCATCTCACCACTGAGGAGACCAAACATACAGGATCATTTAATCACTGAGGATACCAAACATACAGGATCATTTCACCACTGAGGAGACCAAACATACAGGATCATTTAATCACTGAGGAGACCAAACATACAGGATCATTTCATCACTGAGGGGACCAAACATACAGGGTCATTTCATCACTGAGGAGACCAAACATACAGGATCATTTCATCACTGAGGAGACCAAACATACAGGATCATTTCATCACTGAGGGGACCAAACATACAGGGTCATCTCATCACTGAGGGGACCAAACATACAGGATAATTTCATCACTGAGGGGACCAAACATACAGGATCATTTAATCACTGAGGGGACCAAACATACAGGATCATTTCATCACTGAGGAGACCAAACATACAGGATCATTTCATCACTGAGGGGACCAAACATACAGGATCATTTCATCACTGAGGGGACCAAACATACAGGATCATTTCATCACTGAGGGGACCAAACATACAGGATCATTTCATCACTGAGGAGACCAAACATACAGGATCATTTCATCACTGAGGTGCAAACATACAGGATCATTTCATCACTGAGGGGACCAAACATACAGGATCATTTCATCACTGAGGGGACCAAACATACAGGATCATTTCATCACTGAGGGGACCAGTTGGGTGTGAGAGCAAGATATGATCTATATAACAGAGATAAGTAATGTGAGGGTAAAGATCTAATGAACAGAGATAAGTAATGTGAGGGTAAAGGTCTAATGAACAGAGATAAGTAATGTGAGGGTAAAGATCTAATGAACAGAGATAAGTAATGTGAGGGTAAAGGTCTAATGAACAGAGATAAGTAATGTGAGGGTAAAGGTCTAATGAACAGAGATAAGTAATGTGAGGGTAAAGACTGACCTGAGAATCCATCCTGACAGCTGCAGTACTGGGTGCCATCCCCTGCTGTCTGACACGTCCCATTGATGCACGTCTGTGTGTTACAGGTAAAGTTAGAGATCAGCTGATCACACAACACACCTGTATAACCTGGCCAGCAGTGGCAACTCAAGTGTGTTGTGTTTGTGTTGATACACGTCCCATTGACACACGGGCTGGCAGCACAGGGCAGGCGTGTAGAACAGTCTGGTCCAGCAAAGTTGGCTGGACACACGCACAGATACTGACCCGCCTTGTTGTAGCATGTCCCACTGTTGAGGCAGGGGGCGCTGCTACAGGGTACTGGGATCTCACACAGCTGACCTACAAATGCCGAGGGACAGGCACAGACAACATCAGTCCCTGCGTCAGTGCAGATCCCCTGGTTCAGACACGGAGACATGGAGCAGCTCCTCAGCAGGCTTTCACACACCTGCCCCGTGTAGGCGCTGGGGCAGGTACAGGTAAATGTGTCAAGGACATCAGTACATGAGCCAGCATTCAAGCAAGGGGAACTGGAGCAAGGGCGTACACTCTGACATCTGCTGCCATAGTACTGCTGGGGGCAGGAACATTGGTACAGGGAACCTTGGTTCACACATGTTCCCCCATTCAGACAGGGCGAACTGGAGCAAGGGAGGTAAACCTCACAGTTGGCACCAGAAAATCTCTCAGAACACAGGCACTGGTAGGTGTTGTTGGTGTTGACACACAGCCCGTTGTTCAGACACGGAGAGGACGTACACGGCAGGATGGTCTCGCAGTGGTTGCCTGTGACCCCAGCCCTACACAGGCACTGGTAGCTGGAGTTGTCTACATTCAGACATGCAGAGTTCAGCTGACACGGGCTGCTGGTGCAGGGCAGGTATGTCTCGCAGGTGGCGCCAGTGTAGCCTAGTGGACACGTGCACCTGTAGGTGGGGGGCGTCTCCACACAGCTGCCGCCATTGTGGCAGGTTGTGGCGGAGCAGACCAACAGTTGCTCGCAGTTGAGACCAGCAAACCCTGCGCTGCAGCGACACGTGTAGCTGGTCCCGTTGTTGGCACACTGACCTCCATTCAGGCAGGGGCTGGACCTGCAGGGGAGGTTACTCTCACAGTGAGCACCGCCAAATCCATTCTGACACTGACAAAAGAAGCTGACAGGACTGACATCAAGGCACTTGCCTCCATTGTAGCAGGCCTCAGTGACACAAGGGAAGGGGTACTGACACCTGGGACCTTTGAAGCTGGTCGGGCACTGGCAGTAGGTCCCATTAGCTTTAGACAGACAGGTGCCATTGTTGAGACAGGTGTCAATGAGACAGGTGCTGGTCTCGCAGACAGCACCAGCATAGCCAGGTGGACACTGGCAGACAGGTGCACCTGTAGAGTTGACCTGGCACGTCCCCCCACGCAGGCACGGGTTGCTGCCACAAGGGTTGAACAGCTGACAGTTTTTACCTGAGTACACCTGCGGGCACGTGCAGATGTAGCTGTTGTCTTTAGATGAGCACAGGCCGCCATGTTGGCAGGGGAAGGATGAGCACGCAGGCACCACGTCCTGGCAGTTCCTGCCTGTGTAGCTGTCTGCGCAGTAACATTCATACTGTCCAGGTGACAGCAGGGGTGAGCACAGGGGATTCCCCTGTCTGCAGCAGTAGCCGCCGTGTGCACAGGGGTTGGGGGAGCAGGGGTCAAGGGTCAGTTCACAGTTGCTGCCAGAGTAGAGAGTGCTACACTGGCAGGTGTAGGTATTGACGCCATCCCTGCAGGTACCTGCAAGTCCAGAACTTGGAGTTAACAAAATGTTTTCTTGTATGATGGTGTTAACAAAAATCTAACATGGTTTATATGCTGTGAAATAATTTTTGAACACAATTTTTGCTGATAAAATGTTACTATAACATTACTAGAATGAAATAAAATTTAAATAATGAATTAATATATTATATTTCTAGAATAAAAATAAAATAAAACTTTTCTAGAATGAACTGAGAAAAGAATTGAAAAGAATCCAACAGACCGTGGTCTCCACAGGGACGGCTGACACAGTCATCAATGTCTGTCTCACACAAACTTCCTGTGTAGCCTTCCTGGCAAACACATGTTGAGTTGCCTTTCCCACTGGCAGCTGGCACACACACTCCATAATGAAGGCAAGGATCTTCTGTAAGTTGTTTGAAAGATTTTAAAGAAAGGGTTGCCTAAAATCATAGTCTCCCCATCACCCCATTAAAGTGTCATCAGAGCACTAGTACAGTATACATTTTTAATGAGCTATAGTGGATCAAACATACAATTTTCTTTTTACTGAGACGTGACATTTATTTTCGTGTATCAAACCTGAACACAGCTGTTGTCGTTCACAGTACATGCCCACCCTGCCAGAGGTACAGGTGCAGGTGAAGCTGTTGACCCCGTCCTGACAGGTCCCTCCATACAGGCAGGGGTTGGGATCACAGTCGTCTATGTTGCCCTCACACCACATGCCTGACAAAACAACAACAGGAAAAATTATCTCATAAGGCTTAAACAACAACATCCAGCGTTACTCATATTTTTTTACCTCAAATTTAAAGTTGTTTACAATTTTAGGAGAGTAAAATCAAATTTGTTGAAAAGGAAGCATTGCCTTTAGCTTATACAAAGACATAAAGATTTCTCATATAGAACAACAAGAGCCAGAGCATTAAAAAAACTTTGACAGACTTTTAGTTGGCTGTGAGCCATGGTACAACTAGTGGGTGTAAACCTTGGGTGGACACCAACATTTGACCACTGTATCTGTGCTGACACACCTCACCTGCACTGACACACCTCACTTGTGCTGACACACCTCACTTGTGCTGACACACCTCACCTGTGCTGACACACCTCACCTGTGCTGACACACCTCACCTGTGCTGACACACCTCACCTGTGCTGACACACCTCACTTGTGCTGACACACCTCACCTGTGCTGACACACCTCATACACTGACCACTAGCTAACCTTAAACACTACTGTCCAACATACCAGTATATCCAGATGGACACGAGCATTTGACCACTGCACCTGTGTTGACACACTGACCACCATTTTGACAGACAACACCAGCGCAGACATCAAGCACAACATTGCACAGAGCACCAGTCCAGCCTGCAGTACATGAGCAGCTCAAGTTACTGCCCTTCTCCTGCACAGTGAGGACAAAAAAAACAGATTTCAACAATACATATCAGTATTATCAGTACAGCAAAAAACAGATTTCAACAATACATATCAGTATTATCAGTGCAGCAAAAATCTCTACACAAATAAAAACTCAATGTGTAACTGATATACAGATCAAAATAAATAGTTGCTATTTTTTAAAAATGGCTGAAGGTAATTTAAAAAAAGAAAATAATTCTGTCAATTGGAAACTTACCAAACACGTGCCACCATTTAAACATGGCTGACTCACACAAGGTGACACAGCAACATCGCACTTCATCCCTGTGTAGCCTAAAATAATCAACAGGTACAGACTATTGCATATCATTACACCATAGAGGCATATCATTACACCACGGAGGCATATCATTACACCATAGAGGCATATCATTACACCACGGAGGCATATCATTACACCACAGAGGCATATCATTACACCATAGAGGCATATCATTACACCATAGAGGCACAGCATATCATTACACCATAGAGGAATATCATTACACCATAGAGGCACAGCATATAATTACTCCATAGAGGAACAGCATATCATTACACCAAAGAGGCATATCATATTTTGACATCATTAAGGCAGACCTAAAGGCAGCTCTTCATTTTTAGAAACTTGAATATCTAGACTAATTGCGACACTGTTATTTTAATTTATATTTATAACACATGGGTATTGGTTCAATAGAAATCTTGTAGAGCCCAGTATTGGTTCAATAGAAATCTTGTAGAGACCAGTATTGGTTCAATAGAAATCTTGTAGAGACCAGTATTGGTTCAATAGAAATCTTGTAGAGCCCAGTATTGGTTCAATAGAAATCTTGTAGAGACCAGTATTGGTTCAATAGAAATTTTGTAGAGACCAGTATTGGTTCAATAGAAATCTTGTAGAGACCAGTATTGGTTCAATAGAAATCTTGTAGAGACCAGTATTGGTTCAATAGAAATCTTGTAGAGACCAGTATTGGTTCAATAGAAATCTTGTAGAGACTAGTATTGGTTCAATAGAAATCTTGTAGAGACCAGTATTGGTTCAATAGAAATCTTGTAGAGACCAGTATTGGTTCAATAGAAATCTTGTAGAGACCAGTATTGGTTCAATAGAAATCTTGTAGAGACCAGTATTGGTTCAATAGAAATCTTGTAGAGACCAGTATTGGTTCAATAGAAATCTTGTAGAGACCAGTATTGGTTCAATAGAAATCTTGTAGAGACCAGTATTGGTTCAATAGAAATCTTGTAGAGACCAGTATTGGTTCAATAGAAATCTTGTAGAGACCAGTATTGGTTCAATAGAAATCTTGTAGAGACCAGTATTGGTTCAATAGAAATCTTGTAGAGACCAGTATTGGTTCAATAGAAATCTTGTAGAGACCAGTATTGGTTCAATAGAAATCTTGTACAGCCCAGCACCACTAGTTTGCTTAAAAAATCTATCCTCACCTGGTACACATGTGCAGACAAACTGAGCACCTACTCCAGGTGTGCAGGCCCCATACACACAAGGGTTTGGTACACAGTTAGATGTGTTCACTGGGGATCAAGAGAAATGTGTTCAATATATTTACTGGTGATCAAAACAAATTGTGACACACTGACTGTCATACCTCTATACCTTGAGACACACTGACTGACATACTTTCATACCTTGTGACACACTGACAGTGAATGCCATACTTATATACCTTGTGACACACTGACTGCCATACTTTCATTCCTTGAGACACACTGACATACTTCCATACCTTGAGACACACTGATTGCCATACTTATATACCTTGTGACACACTGACTGCTATATTTTCTTCACACCACTGTCCAGTGTAAGGCTGTGGGCACAAACACAGAGGGTAGGCCACTGATATCTTAGGCTGCACAGAAAATCCAAAACACACTCCTTGATTCAAGCAAGGATTGGGCTGACATGGATCAGCTGTAAAGTTACAATCAAAAGATATTTATCAGCACTAAAGCATACTTATTGTATCTATATAGAACTGACTTGTGGCCTACAAAAATACACCCTGAAAGACTTTATTGATTGATTTGACATTTAGCCGATACTTAATGCTCTATTTTATATGTCAGAAAAAGATCCTACCATTCTGGCAAGTAGCCGTGGTCTCATCAAAAACTGTACTACAGTCAGCAAAGCCGTCACACAACCAAGATTCTGGGAGACAGTTCGCAGGGTTCAGTCTGTCCCCACAGGAGACTTGCACCAAATCTAGGAAGTCTATACAGAAATCTGTAAGAGCTGGAGACAAATGGCATCATCAAAGTGTGATAAACAGGGGAGATAAATGGAAGATGGTTTTTAAAAGGGGAGATAACCACTGGAAAAGCGGAACACATCCAAGGTAAACTAGTGTTATTTAGCTACTGTTAAATTATTCTTTCTTACGTTTGACTGCTGAGTTATTTAAAGCTGTGCCCTGGCTACTGGAGAAAACAACACAAGATGCCTGTATGAGAACAATCCACAGAAGACTCCTGAACATTCTTAAATTCCTGCCACCAGTTGTTGATGAACTCATCATTTAATTATAGCAGAGCAAGAAAACACATTTGTCACTGAAAAATGAAGCACACATTTTTTAAAGACAGAAGTGAAAGTTTTTGAGGAAATTAAAAATGATAAATAAAGGAATTTTAGAGAGCATTTGCATTATTTTATTCAGTGATATTTAGTGAGGTCTAGCAGCTGGCTAAATTAGTAAATGTTATGAGTCTAATATTAAATTAAGAACAACAGGAATTAAGATTAAACATAATGTTACTAATCTGTATACTGTATACTTATAAGCCAACTGTTCACTAATTCAGGTCTCATCTAATAGACTAATACTGACTAATATACAGCCCTGACATAAAATAGTGTTACAATCTTTACACTTACTTACAAAATGTCAGAATTCCCAGCCCCAATGGACATCATTTTACTTGACTGGGGGCTATTAGCTAAGACTTGGCTTAGTTAGGTCTACAGTCTACTCACTAGTAGTAGTTCCTCTAACCTAACTCTATCACTATCTGTCATCTGAGTTTATCTGCAAATATTAAAATATTATTCTTTATTTTATTAAGTTCAGTAGATCTATTTCTATTAAGTCATTATACTTAATTAAATTAATTAGGCCTATACTACTATAGGGCTATCATTATAGGCCTAATAGTAATATAAGACTATAATATAATAATAGGCCTAACTATCAATTTTTGGTAAAATCTTAGTTTAGCGTCGTAAATTCCAACGTAGCTAGTAATGTGCGATGAAGGTAACTAATGAATATTTCTTTCATTTGGTCATATTTATGTCATATTTTACATAATATAACAGATAATTGAATAACAAATCACAATCCAAGACCAAACCAGTCATAAATATCCTGGAATAAACTTTAAACTACCCCGTTCGAGACAACAATGAGTAAATTGAAGCAGCGGCCATGTTTCAAAAACAATAAATTGTCTATTCGCATGTCTTTTGTGTTGATTTTGTGGTTTAATATGATTGCTTTGTATTGTTTTAATACATGCCTGGGGGTCGTCCATAAATGACGTCACACTCGTAGGGGGGAGGGGGGTCCGTAATTTTGTGACGTTGTGTGATGAGGGGGAGGGGTGTTCACATGGTGTGACGAATTTTAGACGTAATTTTGCGTTTTAGAAAACTGTTTTAATACATTGTAATAACAATTGATTAAAACACTCTATTTTGACAGAGTTCAGACAAGATTTTGGAAAAATATAGCTGTTTACAAACAATTCAACTGCAATTTTGAGGGGGGTTGTAGGCTGAGGTGTGACGTCACTTTAGGGGGGTGGGGGGTCTGGCTTTTTGTGACGACGTGTGGGGGAGGGGGGGGGGGGTAAAAATCGTCAAAAAAGCGTGACGTCATTTATGGATGACCCCCTGTATAGTAATTTTTCTTTTTTTTTTAAAATACAGTCGACATGAATGACTAATAGACCTTATCAGACTTAATAGTGTGCATCCAAGACCACAACAATTGTTGGGAGGTCGAACTTTTGAACACTTTATTTACAGTAATCAAATCAATATTAGATCGCACATAAATGACGTCGCTCTTATGATATTAGTGACAGCGTGAATTATTACAGAGCAAACATATGAACATATTGTTTCAGATAGAAATTGTGATTTGTGGCGTGGAGAGGTTGAGTAGAACTCAGCGATGTGATTTTGGAGACGGGTCAGGTTTTTTTTTTTTTTCGTGAAAACAGGGGATGGTTGTGGGAGAAAGACCAGCTATAGAAGTATGACGCGTCATTCATTGGTGATCCATTTTCTCAGTGGGGACGATGGAACTATTAAGAAGGGTCAAGAAATGTAAAAAGCTTGCCTAGTCGCATTTCTTGAACCCCACCTTTTTCATTCCCCCACTTAGCACATCGTCAACGAGTTAACGCTCGCACGTGACGTCATGTACCGGTACCGCCGACCGTTAGGCTAATTTTATAGAAAAAAAAAACAACAAACACTGGCTTTTTGACGCTTTTGCGACGTTTAATTTGATTACATAAGTTGGTGTTCATTAAACAGCCCCTAACACATCTATCACTCGTCCATTTAAACGTACGTAGTTATTTCAGCAAGCTTGCTGTCTTGAGACTTTCGGCCCTTTAAAAATGTATTAAGCTCTCACCGTGTAGAACTAGACTACCCATATTAAGCTCCAAAAGAAGCTGGGTGAAAACAGGATGGGCGTCCGATTTTGAAGCTGCTCTGCGCTTTATAAAAAGCACAATAAACTATAAGATGACACTTATATTAAAGTAAATTATAGTTCTGAATCTTGATACATTAAAAGTGATATTCGGAAATTAAGAGCCAGACAGTCAACATGATAATTCAATTTAAGTCCAAGAAAATAAATTTCCTCAAACGATGGAACATTACTAAATTTTCGCGCAGTTTAGCGAAGTTGAATTTAAGTATTTACGTCATCTTATACAGCGCGATAGCCTACTGGTGCTCCAACGCGGCCCATGCTAATGGCCGTATTCCTAACGCCCCGCATTAGACGCGGCTTATTCGTCGGTAGGCATTTTGGTGGCAAGCCTTTTTGACGGGGATAATGTGTTGCGGCCGTTTTGCCAAATGTCTTAAACTAGCAGGCTTGCAACATTTGTGATGATTCGTTTAAGCAAGATATACATATACTAATGCTTATTTATCGTTATTTTGATTGAACAAAGCATTACAGAGGTTCTCCATCAACCACCTAGGTATTTTTCCCCGTTCACCTCCTTTCATGAGACCGACACGTCATAAATTGTGGACCCGCCTGAGTTGACGTCACAAATCTTCACTCACTCCCGTAGCAAATCATATGTGACATCATTTATGGACAACCCCATATCACTCACTTGGGTACTTGATATTGACAATTTGACAACAAAGGATAACCAAAATATGTCTGGCAGGTGGAGACTTGCGATCGACCATAATGACAACATGCACTTAAGGGGTGGACTGGCTCATTGTTTTAGATGATGTATTACGAGGGAAGCTGGTGGATAATACATTTTGTCTCTCTGTATATATAAATGATGACAAACATTTAATGCTGTCAAAATTATGGTTAGAGATCTTAGATAAGGCAGAGTGAAGCGTAATTTTTTACATTATGACTTGTTGTGACATTGACGACAAAAATATGACGGAGGTTGGTGTTTAATTAGGGTAAAGAGAAGTAAAAAAAAAAATTTCATAAGTTATGATAGAATTACTAATTGATGAAAAGAAAAACCTGATATGAAAATAGTGAACATTCAAACAATAAGAAAAAACTCAATAGTAATAGTAAGATCAAATAAACATTAGTAAAAAAACGTGATTTAATACATGGATACAAGTTGCATCTCACAATGCTAATAGAATTAATAAAGTTGTTTGTTAGGAAATTCACATTTAAAAAAAAAAATGCTTTGTAATACAACAAGATGATCATATTTAAATACATTTTCATACGAATAGAAATGAAAGGGAAGCTACTCTCAATAACATTTTCTTAAGATGGCTGCTGTTTTTAATAGCAAATTTACTATCTCGAACAGGGTTGATAAAAATTAATTTCAGGATATTTAAATTGATTTAATCATAAATGGTGATCTATTATTCAATTGTCTATAATATTTTATCAAAATATACGAAAATATACTCATATTTAATGACATATTCATTAATTCACTCTCTCCCACATTACTAGTTTTGGCCGAATTTACGACGCTAAACTAAGATTTTACCCAATTTTTTACTATAACTAGGCCCTATAAGAATTAATTTTCATTACAACTTACAAAAAAGAAAGTGTTTTAAAATGCAAATGTTTCAATATGATGAACAATTTCTTTTTTAAAATTGCAAAATGGGGGATGTTACACTTTCTGAACTCTGAACATCGTCACAAAAGCCCATCGCATAGTCTAGTGATGTAAACTTAATTATAATTAATTAAGAAGTCATTTATGTCGACATTTATGATTAATATGATGATGAAATGATGATGGTATCCCCTACTATGTGCGAGTATTCAGTGTCAATCCTTAATTAATAGGCTATAACTTTAAGTAAAACATGTACCGATACAATTACAATCTGGATCTATCTAGCTGCTCTAGCAGCTATGTTACATCTACTAACCAAACACACAGTGCATAAGAAAACAATGTAAAAAAAAAAAAACTACAATGAGTAACAATGCTGTGGCCAATTGTCGGAATCATGATGAAATTTTTAAAAGATGCAATAAATTAAAATAAAACTCCATTCAAAACACAACTCCCACTAGTGTTGACTGAATGATGAATGAATTAGTTTTATTTTCATTTATAAATTATAGCTCAACTAATTCTTCTTCAATAGAAGTAGATTTAAAAGTCAGATAAATTATTCTAAAATAGTTCATTTGAGAGGAATTACCGTTACATTTCTTCTTGAAATATGTATTGCTAGGGGAGGAATTATGTAAGAAAAAGTTAATATTAGGTAGTATAACTGTGTCTTTTATAGCTGTAGAATTCTTATAATAAGAATCAATGTCCCCTTCTAAATATGTTCGACTTAATTCTACAAATGACGGTGTGCAATATTAAGCACATTTTAACAAAAAAATTAACACTAAACCTCCCTTGCCACAATTGATACAAGTTGTCGTCATAGCGTTTGCGCTTTGTGGGCCAGAGCAGCCACATTGCTCCATCACGTAGCAAGATTCTACTCGGTTTTTATCGCTTCCTCCAAGTTGAGTACATGATAAGCAAAAATTGTGTTTAATTGACAAGTGATATTTTCCTAAAATACATACAATCCTAACGTAAATAAACATGTTTAAAACATTGTTTTTATTTTTGTCTGACAACGGTTTCTATATTAATAAATATAAATAGATATGGTAAAATCTGTTATTTCTCATTTAATTACCGCCCCCCCCCCCCCCCCGAAACAAAAATGTAAACACACTTATGATGTCATTTTTATGACGTTTTTTTGTTTTTTCTGACAGATTGCAAGAAGTGTCCTGTAACAGTAATAGTACTATGTTTTATTAAGATGAGTTTGGTGTGTGTTTGTGGGGGGGGGGGGGGGTTAAAATAGAGTAGCCCGTAAATTGAGAACTAAAGTTGCATTCTTGTTGTTTTTCTCGCAACTAGGTATCGGTATTTAGATCTAGATCTACAGTAAACACAATTCCATAAACTTCCTGCTTACAAAAATAACAACAGCTGTATTGAATTGTGTTTACTCGTCATTGTAGTTTCATTGATTAATATATAGATCTATATAATCTATATTAATATAGATCTATTGTTACTCATTTGAATTTATATCCTCTAGATTCTACTTCTGACAAAGACAGAGTCTAACTCTAACTTAAGGACTTAAGCCAAGGTCTACTTTTAATTTTACTGTGTGTTGACTCCACCTTTTTTTTTATTTACTCTAAGTTAGTTAACTTAGTTAAGTAAGTATTACTAAGTATTAAGTAAACTAAGTAAGTATTGAGATAATTTTAGGTAATCTATCGTTTTAAGAGCGTAAAATCGGCCTAAGCTAAATCTAGAATTTATTATATTATAATATAATTATAAATAAACTGACCGACCGCGACCGCGTATCCTACGCCGCTATTTAGTTGTTTTATTTTCTATTTTTCGATAATTCATAATTTGTGAATTCAACAGTACCAATGCTCATGCTGCCACTGAAAATATTTGCTTTAAAACACTATCAGTAGGTCGTAAAGGATGATACCCCCCCCCCCCCCCCCACAAGCAGCCTCCTCTTAGTTACCTCCCCTAAGTTTAAAATCGTTTCAAACTAAATTATCTGCCCCTAATAGTCGTCACTAAACCCATTTATACGACTGTTAACATTTAGCGTGAACCACAGTTCACCAGACCATGTGGGGGTGGTAGGGATATGCCTAGAGAGGAAGAGAGGGGGCTGCTAGGAGGCGCGCTTACAGCTTGGTGTTTTCTATGTTCTCCAAGAAAAGAATTATATATATAGATGTGAAAAAAAGTTGCCTCATTGTTTAGTTTAGGCTTTAATAGAAGTAGATCTATATTGTGATATATTTGTGTCAAATATTGATAACTGAATAACAAACCAAAATCAATGGCTAAATATATCAATACGAGCCGACCCACTGCATATCATACGCCACTTTTAGTTGTTGTTTTTTCTACATTTCAGTAATTCATAATTTGTGAATTTGACAGTACCAACGCTGCCACTGAAAATATTTCTTTAAAGCACTATAAGTATCTCGTTAAGGACGATAACCCTCCCCCCCTCCTTCCCCCCCCCCCTCCGTTACAGTAAACTCCACTTAGTTACTCCCCCCCCCCTCTATGTTTAAAATCGTTTCAAACTAAATTATTTGCCCCTAATAGTCGTCACTAAACCCGGCTCTGTTTGTAAACATTTAGAGTGAACCACAGCTCACCAGACCATGTAGGGGTGAGGGTGGTAGGGAGCGCGCTTACAGCTTGTTTTCTAGCGTCTCCAAGAAGAGAATTATATATAGAGATGTGAATATAGGCCAGAAATTACTTTAAACAGCAGTGTTTGCAAGCCAGACTTGCTATATAATATATAAACAGCGGGGCCATCATCTATAAATTAGAGTGGTTTCCCCTGGATCTAACTATAATTTTACCAAAAAACTTAAACAAGATGGCTGCTGAAGTAAATGATCTTGGTTGCATCAGACAAAAAAATCACTAGTCTTTATTTATTACTGAAAAGTTTTAATATAATTGTTTAAAAACAGGTACATAAATGAAACTTTGAAACATTTTTTTAACTTTCAAAACATAAATCCTCCTAAAAATGTGAAATAATTACTCAAATTTAATGAGTCACCTTTTTTTCACATTACTAGTCTCGGCCGATTTTACTCACCTAAAACGATAGATTATAGATAATTAATTAATCTTAGCTATTAGTTAATAAGTTAATTGTTAATCTAGGGTCTAAGTCATCTAGTCTACTCTACTTCCCAATTTTATTTTAATACCTCTGCCTACTATTGTGACTCAGCCTTTTACTAAAAAAATATAGGCCTACAGTTGTTTTTTTAAAACTATGAAATAATCTTTATGCTCGCAATTTTAGCATAAGTCTTCCAAAGCTTGAGAAAAATAATTTTTATCTAAAGCTAAGAGAGCATAGACTAGAAAGGCCTATTAGTTAATTATAAAGATTGGAGTCCATATCTGTTATATTAATTTTAAAATTTATTTTATTAGGTTATAAAAAATGGGAGGAACTCAGAGTGTCTTTACAGAAGATGAGCTAGATGATTATCAGGTAATTAAAAAACTAAATTAATGTGCTAAATCTATTGTTAAACTACATCTAGTTGTTTTAAATCTAGAAATCTGTCATAGCTTGCAGAAAGTACCTTGATTTTTGAAATATTTACATACAATCCTACCCATCTCTAATAAATAACTGACTTACGTTTGGGAAAGTTAAGGCAACTGGCCTTGTGCTGACCACAATAACCCTTCATTTGCAGAGGTCACAGTAGGTGAACTATACTATATCTTCCCATGGATCGCCAAGTTTGGATTATTATTTACATTACGTATACATATTAAAAGAATAAATAATAGTAAAAGGCCTGAACTATTGAATACCTAAACTAACAATTGGCTTATATTAACACCTGTATCTCACACGTATAGGTGTGATAGATGAGTAATAATGCTTTATTTTTCATGTTCATATGACACCTTTTTAGTGTTTAGCCACCTTTAAGAAATAAGTTGCTGCATTGTCGTTGAACTGTTTTCAATAGTCTTTAATGTGGCATAGATTTGTAACTACAGTGCTCTTGTAGACTAAGTTTTGCACTTTGTGCGATCAAAGTTATTTCAGTAGATGATGTATTGTTTCATTTTCAACTTATATTCCCAATGTGTTTTTTTTTTTTTGTGGTTCTCATCTGGAACTGGTTTGCAATTATAAGATGTGTCCTATGCATCCCCATTATTTAAATTTGTATGTAAATGTCTTGGTGTACAAAACCTTTTCCCACAGTTTTATGCAACATATCTTATGATCACTGTGGAGTGCAGTTTTTAGTATTTAAATGTTTAACTCTTTCATATCTTAATATCTTGATGACTTCCTTCATAAACACAACTTCCTTCTCAAGCTCAACTTTTATTTCAATTGTTTCATTGTTGCAACAATTATCACTATTAAAAAACCATGAAAAAGATTAACCACCCACTTGGAATTCCTAATGTAGGTGCAAGTGATTGCCAACATAAAGGATTTGTGTGGCTTGTGCACTTTATATCTGCCATGTATTGTCATATTATGTCCCTGCTATAACTTCTATTGCTAGAATGTAGTTTCCCTTACTGGTGTCCCGTAACCTTTGTTGAGATTGAAAGTAAACTAACTGAAGAAGTCAGATATTCCTTATTTTCTTCATTTCAATCCAAGTAATTCCAGTAACTGATTTTTTTACTCTCTGATCTTCTCCAGGTCATACCAACCTCTATATTACTGTT
Organism: Physella acuta; assembly: GCF_028476545.2. NCBI lineage: Eukaryota > Metazoa > Mollusca > Gastropoda > Physidae > Physella > Physella acuta. The sequence goes on along the minus strand of NW_026731744.1, from coordinate 376,582 downwards.
TAAATTATGGTTTTTCAAACAATACCAAGTCAAATTAGTTATAGAAAACTATAACCAATTTGAAAAACATGTGATATATGCTCTGTCCATTTACACTTGTTTTTTCTACAAATTTCAGACTTTGACATACTTGTCTAAAAAGGAGATACTGCTGTAAGTAAAACATTGTTTGCTTATTGTAAAAAAAACTTTTAAGTTATTGAAATACTAATATTAATAATAATCTTTATCAGTTATAGTTATATGATAAAGCACTGCATTAATTGCTGTATTAACAGTCAATTTTCTGTATAATATATATACTCTTTCTCATTTTGAAAATGTATAATTTCAGCGTCCATAAAAGGTTTAAGTCCTTAGACCCTGCAGTTGTTGAAGCAGATAAAAATGCTAAACTACCAATAGAGAAGATACGAGAGCTTCCAGAACTGAAGGTTAGGAAATAATTTTGACTTGTCACAGAACTTGTTTTAAGCTGCAGATACTTCTCAACTACTTTTAGTTGTATAAATGGGTACTGTACATGTATTTCTAAATTATAGCAATCAAAATCTTAGATATGAAATAATGGCGGAATCTACTTTCCTCTACACTTGACTGTGTCACTGAGGCTCCACAGAGAGGGTTGGCCTGCTACACCTTCTTCCATTTAGACTTGTCCACTGTCTGGACTCCACAGTATCTAGTTTAGGCCTGCCTTTTGGTCTGACTCCACTTTATCTATCTGAGTTAAGGCCTGCCATTTGGTCTGACTCCACTTTATCTATCTGAGTTTAGTCCTTCCTTTTGGTCTGACTCCACTTTATCTGAGTTTAGGCCTGCCTTTTGGTCTGACTCCACTTTATCTATCTGAGTTTAGGCCTGCCTTTTGGTCTGACTCCACTTTATCTGAGTTTAGGCCTGCCTTTTGGTCTGACTCCACTTTATCTATCTGAGTTTAGGCCTGCCTTTTGGTCTGACTCCACTTTATCTGAGTTTAGGCCTGCCTTTTGGTCTGACTCCACTTTATCTATCTGAGTTTAGGCCTACCTTTTGGTCTGACTCCACTTTATCTATCTGAGTTTAGGCCTGCCTTTTGATCTGACTCCACTTTATCTGAGTTTAGGCCTGCCTTTTGGTCTGACTCCACTTTATCTATCTGAGTTTAGGCCTGCCTTTTGGTCTGACTCCACTTTATCTGAGTTTAGGCCTGCCTTTTGATCTGACTCCACTTTATCTGAGTTTAGGCCTGCCTTTTGGTCTGACTCCACTTTATCTGAGTTTAGGCCTGCCATTTGGTCTGACTCCACTTTATCTATCTGAGTTTAGGCCTGCCTTTTGGTCTGACTCCACTTTATCTTTCTGCTGTTGTTGTTTTGTGGTTCTTTACCAATATGGTTTTGACAATTTTTTTTTTTTAGTTCAGCCTTAGTTATGTTTCTCAAGCTACCATAGTAGTCTTTGTTTTTTAATTATCTGACACCGGAGTCTTTGGTTCAAATTCTCCATCTGTTCTCATCAAATAGTGCTGTCCATATATTTTCCTCTCTCAGATATTCAGTGGTTCTGTTAATCCACCCTGTATGATCATAAACATTGAAGTGTTCTGTAACAAAGAAATCTGTATGATCATAAACATTGAAGTCTTCTGTAATGAAGAAATCTGTATGATCATAAACATTGAAGTGTTCTGTAATGAAGAAATCTGTATGATCATAAACATTGAAGTGTTCTGTAATGAAGAAATCCGTATGATATAAAGATTGAAGTGTTCTGTAATGAAGAAATTTGTATGATCATAAACATTGAAGAAATCTGTATGATCATAAACATTGAAGTCTTCTGTAATGAAGAAATCTGTATGATCATAAACATTGAAGTCTTCTGTAATGAAGAAATCTGTATGATCATAAACATTGAAGTGTTCTGTAATGAAGAAATCTGTATGATCATAAACATTGAAGTGTTCTGTAATGAAGAAATCCGTATGATATAAAGATTGAAGTGTTCTGTAATGAAGAAATTTGTATGATCATAAACATTGAAGAAATCTGTATGATCATAAACATTGAAGTGTTCTGTAATGAAGAAATACTTAGGTTATACTTTTTGAAAGTGTGCTCTTTAAAACTGTTATATTATTTTAACTATGCATCTATACAAATTTTCTGCTGGTACATTTTCCAGGTTAATCCATTTAAAGACCAAATATGTAAAGTTTTTTCATCTTCTCCTGATGGCATGACCTTTGAAGATTTTCTGGATATGATGTCTGTCTTCAGTGATGGAGCTCCCAAAAGTGTCAAAGTAGAATACGCTTTTAGAGTATATGGTTAGTTGTTTTTAGTGTTTAGAGTATATGGTTAGCTGTTTTTAGTATTCAGAGTAAATGGTTAATTGTTTTTAAGTGTTCAGAGTATATGGCTAGTTGTTTTTAGTGTAAATAAATTTTACTTTTTAAAAAAAATTTCCCTAAATTTTTTACTGTGTGTTAACTAGATATTTCACAAAAATGTGTTTCTATTTCTATTGTTTAGACTTTGATGGAGATGATATGATATCTGACAGTGACCTGAAACAAGTAATTGAGAGCCTGATAGGATCTAATCATCTGACTGAAGATGAGATGCAACAGCTTATAGACAGTGTAGGAAACTTTTAAATTTAAAAATGTCATGAAAATAAAACAGAAATTTTAAATGATTGTATCTTTTATATTATGAAACTCTTTACATTATTTCACATTGTTGATCAGATTATGGAGGAGGCTGACCTGGATGATGACAAAACCCTTTCATTTGCTGAATTTGAACATGTTATTTCCAAGGCGCCAGATTTTGTTAAGTAAGTTAAAAATTTTTTTATTTATTTTAAAAAACAGTTTCCACCTCCGGGATTTTAAAATGAAAACCAATTTAAAAAAAAACATTTTTAAAAATGGACTATTGGATTAGGCTACATTTTCACAGTTGACCTAAATAGTTTTCAAAATAACTGAATTAATTGTTTGTTTTTGTTTTTTTGCAGCTCATTTAGAATCCGAATGTGATTAGAGTTGGACCTAAATGTGCATTTAATCCAAATATTTATTTGTATACCTAAAAATAGCATTGGAATTTCCAATTTTAAGCATTGCTTTAAGTACATTCTCTATTTATAATTGGCAGCTGGTTTACTACTTTGTTTAGACTGCCTTACCTTTAATGTTTACAAAAAAAACAAAAAGCATTGTCTTGCCAATATTGGTATTTGTTTTGATTTGTTTCACCTGTGATTTCAATCCACCACCTCTTCTCTAGAAGAGAATCCAGATCCGTGCTCTTAATGTTATTTATTATTGTTTGTTTCTGTGCCTTCAAAATCTTGCAGACCATTTTGTATTCCTTTTGGATTTTTAAGATGATCTGTGGAATATACTTATACTATCTTGTAATTTGTATTACTTGATTGTAAATATTTAGTGTTCATTTGCTATTCTTCTGAATGATTTATTTTCTTATTTTTCAAATTATTATTGGCTACTGGTGAAGTGACAACATAAGTTTATTAAATTATAAAAATCCAAGTGTATAAGTTTTCCATAAATAAAAATGTATGAAAAACAACGAAAAATAGATCAAGTACTTATTCTAAAAACCTCACTGATACCAATACTTTATTTTCTACACATTATTCTTGATTGACCTTTATTGAATCATGTAGATCTATATTTAGAAAATTAGGAAATAATATTTTAGTTGCAAAAAGTTTTTGTGACTTTTAGTTTTTCTAATTCAACCCAAAGTTTTCATTTATGAATTATTTTTTTAAAATGTGATATTGTAAAATATTTTAGGAAAACATTTTTAAAAAGATTTTAAGTTCTACTATGTAAATTGTAATATTTGTTTGTTAGCTATAATCAAATCTCCTATCATAAATACATTTATTTTATAACTACATATTTTCAGCATTTAAAGTTTCAATGTTTCAATTTCAAATTGTTTATATTTATGCCATGTCTTCAAATTATGATTTTAACTTGACTGTATATTTTAAATAAAACTGTTACTTTTTTAAAAAAAACGCTTTTCTTAGTTTGTACTGTTTCGTTGCCATAGCTGGTTCTTTAAAGAGCATAAAAAGCACTCAAAAATATGTTTATCGTTCACATTTTTACCATAACATATTAAAATAGTTAATAATCTGACACGATTTTTAATTTAATCAGTCAAATAGTATTAACTGGATCACTATCTGATGTGACACAAGAGACTCGCCTTTGATGTCATAAATTAGTTATAAATACTATTTCAGCCTAAAAATTAAGAGTATTTCCCTTTATTTTTAGGGTTTAGGTCTGATTAAAATGCAATTTCTTCTTTGGTCAGTTGGAATAGCTATTTTCAACCTGATTTTTTTTACATCAACAATTGGTTTGTAGTGATTTTTCTTTAGTGCCCACGTATGGCAATGTGAGCAGTTGTTCTTGCAGAAAGGAAAACGCACATCTGATATACAGTTCTTTGAGAACACTATGTTCTTTTCTTAGTTTGTAGAAAGCTTCCTAGTCGTTCATGACCACTTTGTGGATCACCGCTACCTCTTTAAATATCTAAACTAAGGATGCATACATTATCTCCAACTTCTGCTGATCTAAATTTTGCTTCTGATTTATTTTTAGGAACTTGGCATATAGAGTTTGCAGACTAGCATGAGCTACTTGACTCTTATTTTACTTCATTTGGTACATTCTTTTATTGGCAATATATATTTTAGACGCCCACATCATCTGCAGTCTTTTGGATTTTTTTTAATAATAATAGATCTAGAAACTAGATTTGAATTATAGATTTAATTAAAGATATTATGGCTGTGAAGTTTGCTTTTTGTGAGAAAGCTACTCATTTACAAGTTATCAATGAAAGGTACTTATTGAATATATTTTCCCAGACAAAATATTAATCTTCTATATATTTAATTCTCTACGTGGATACCACCACGACACAAGCCCACTATGTAACCCTCCTGCTTGATCTTTGCATTGTCATCTGTAAATTGTCATCACGGACGACTGCTTAATAATATTAATCATCATCCTTTTTTCCAGAAATTCTTTTCTTCTGATTACATCTAGTAATGGAATCTTATGTGACCATACAAAAATAGCAACGGTCCTAATTGTTCTCTTATTTTTAAAAATATGACAACTTGACCCTCCCTTCCCATAAAATGTTAAATAACAATTAACAACTAACGCTCTCCACCACGTCACATTATTTAACATTTTCAGGTAAATATGCATAGACAGATATTTTATGGCTGAGGCTATTCGTACTTCACTATGTATATCGATAAATAACTTCTTAAATAAGTAATAAGTTCCATTCATAAAATTTAAGCCGTGGCAACTTTATGAAAAGTGTCACATTTCTTATCATTTTTATCTGGCTACATTTTTTTGTAAAATGGTTTGTTGTTGATCTATTCTGGAAGACTTGCTTGTAGTCGGTGATGCCTCGATTCGAAAAGAAAACTGTACAATTGATTTTAAATTTTGTAAGTTATAAATTATTAATCAGTGTAGCGTATAGATTCTAGATTAAATATGTGCTGTTTTTTTTTAAGTTTAAAAGATTAAAATTAATAATGTCTGCAACACAAAATAAATTTAAAAAAAAAAAACATGCACACACACGTCTCAGCAGACTATGCTACTGACTCTACTGAGTCACTACTGACTAAAATCTAAAAGTTTTAAGTTATCTGCAAATGCTGAGAACTGCAAAATTATTTATTGAGTTTGACTTTACTTAACTACTTAACTTTAACACTAGTTTTACCCTTTGAAACGACTGTGTCTTTTTAACTCATTAACTGTCTTCACTTCAGTCTTACTTAATACTAACAGTATAACACGTAACTAATAGTACTTAATACTTAACTACTTTGATCACAATGATTGCTAGGCATAGAAATCTATAAAAAAAAAAATTTAGAAGATATAGAAATAAAATCATACTTTTTTAAACCACGTGGCCAAGTTATACCCTGTTTATTTACAATGTCAATGACAAAATGAAAATAATAGAATTGTTTTTCGTTTTTTATTTTGTTACGGTTAAGGCATGACACACAACACTGTGTGTGGTATGTGGGCTGACCAACCGAAAGGAGATTGTTTGTATTATTGTTTTGAGTTTATACTTAACTCAATGCAACAAGCCCGCCGGTTGGTTGAGGCCAGGCCAGGTGGACGTTCTGACTAGGATTCAAAGGGACGACTCGAATATATTGTCTGATAAAAGGTCAGGCCACATATCAGGCCCCTGATGCCTATTGTTGTGCCTAAATTTATTATTATTAGTGATAATTAGGTCTAGGCATTGAAATTTTCTAAATTATTTTTAGGCCGCATTTGCGCGGTTCGTTCCGCGTTACGCTTAATCTTTACCCTAGGTGGCACGCAATCTAAAAAACAGATATCAGGACTGCCCGATATTTTTTTCGAGGTAACAAGTTAATGTTGACATAGATCTAGATCTCTATATTATTTCAACACCTAAGAGTCTAGAACTTGTAAAAAAATAACAGTACAGTGTAGTGTCAAGGAAAGTTTGTGAGGTCAGATGGGTCAGATGATATCATGATAGTCCTAGATCTAGCAGCAACCTAGCTAAATCAAACTGTCCTTTAACCTTTAGGCCTAGCTATCTAGCATGCGTGATAGTAGATCTAAGTCTATATTATTTATCCTACGTGAACTTAAAAAAAAAATTCAATTTGCTTGAGTGGGGAGGGGGGTGGGAGGAATAGAGAAGTGAAGACAGACGATCTCGTGTGAACGTCTATGACGTATGCTTTAGGCCTGCTGAACTCACAGTGACCTCGCCGACCGTGGGCCGTGGTGGGATTTTCCACTCATGCGCTAGTAAACGTAAGGCAAGCAATCACGACAGTGACGATGTTTGGAAATTTTATTTAAAAAAAAATCATAGTCTACGTCATATTTTCAATATGAAAAAAAATCTAAAAAAAAAAAACTAGTACCGGCCGAGCGAACCCCGGGTTCGAACTCTAAACTCCGGGTCTATGAATTTCAAACTACAGCTGGCACACTGTTGACTCAACCACAGCGGATGTGCTGGAAAAGTTAAAAGTAAGCATTTTCAATTATAAGATGGTAAATCAAAACTGCGAGACGCGTAGTATATTCTCTAGGGGCCACGCTTTGCGAGACGCGTAGTCACTTCGTTATTTTTAATTAGGGGACTAATAATTTAATTTTGGTTTTCTCTCTAAATTTAAAATACGAAAATACCACTACCTTATCTGCTTTGATCTATTTATTTTTTTCAATCCAGACTTAAGTCACAATGTTAGTCAAAATGCAAATAAGGCATAAATTTAGAACATGTTCTGTGTAACTAAACTATACTACATGTGTGCAATTACTATGTAGATCAAGGTCCAAATAGCTATTTTGCATAATTAATAAAGCCAGCCTTTAAAAGTGAATTTTTTATTTCTATGGCCTACTCGTTATAGACATCCAAACCTCCAGTCAATATCAAATTTCCATTTTTTAAATTTAGAAAAAATATATATAAGGTGAAAAAGCAGTCTTGCCTAATAATCTATCTTTTATAATTTTAGTTTATCAAATAGTCTGAAATAATTAGAATACCATATCAGTTGTAGCTCATGTTTCCTTCAGCATTTTCTGTAGCTTCTTCTCCAAGAATTGCCTGCTTAAATTTAAGGCTCATGATCTTCATTTTTTGCTATCCCTTTTAAAATTTTTATAGCCGTCTCTGAGTAGATCTATATTGTAAGCCCACTCCACCCCAAAAAATGGGGTGGGGGTAAAATGCAAGAATTGAAATGGCAAGGCAATAATATGCTAGAAGACAATACAAGTTATTACCTGCAGTAGTACAGGTAAATAGCAACATGAAAAGGGAGACATTTTTTTGTTTTATTCTTGTGTTGGTTGTAAATTGTTAGGTTAGGGTACAAGTTTCTTTGACCATTGGTTGTATGTTCATAGTGGGGCTTTGACCACAGGCACTTTACCTACTTACATCCACAGCTTAAGTTTAACCACAGTCCATAAGTGGTTTATCCACATGTGGTTTTTATAATAATATTTTATTTAGTGTTTCAATTTTTTTGTACAATTATCAAATGTTACATGGTTAATTTCCTTTCAGTACCAAAGTAGGTTTAAGGTTTATTGTTAGTTAATTACCAGATGTGCAATGTCTGTACATCTGTTTGACCATATGTAAGAACAGCATGTTGTACGGTGCAAGATTCTTTATTGCTTCACAGCTGAATGATTTGCCGTTTAGCATTTTAACCCCACCCTAATATCTTTTTCTTAATTACAACCTGATCTAATTAGTAGCCTACAAAATGTGGCAAATTTCAGCTATTCTTTGTAAAATAAAGTGTATCACTAATTGTGTGTATTAATGAAGTGCTTCTAGGGGGTTAGTCTATAGAGTAAGGCATAATGTGCATGTCTCTAAATTTTAATTAAGAGAAAATGTGTTCGACAACCAAACAATTTTCTATTGAACACAGTGAACACAGTTGCGCAAGTCTAAACAGTCTCCAATTTATGGATGGCCCCTGGCATATTTTTATAGAAAGTCACTTTGTGCCACTTTATGTACATAACTTTTTAAATGACCATTGTATTAATGCCAAGTTATTTATTTGTAGGTGCTGTTTGTCCTTGTAGTGACTGTGTGGAGTTTTGTTTTGGCTGCAGGGAGACATGCATCTGATAGGTTCATGGTAACTCATTGAATCAACCACACATCTGCCATGGAAGTCAAGAGTGAAAACCATGCCATGCTCAGCAATTTTGAAGTGCTGGGTCTTCTAAAAGACATTCAAGCTGGCAGAGGACAGAAAAAGCCAAATAAATACCAAACTAATTTGGCAACCATTACTTATGAAACAATCAAATGTTTGGAACAATGGCCTTGTAACCACCAAACTCCTAATGGTATTATGGCTGTCATGATGGCACTGACTCCTTATAGACTCACCCCTGCTGAAAAACTACAGTTGATAAACCTCAGGCCTTCCTCAGCTGTAGAGATTCAGTTGATTGTGGAGGAGAGTGAAGAAAGGCTGACAGAAGCTCAAATAGAGGAGCTGCTTGATCTCCTCTCTACTCATCTACCTGGACCAGATGGTGGCAGAGATGAACAGGAGGAAGGAATGGAAGATGATGAAGTGGAAGAAGACCAAGGCTAACAATAAACATTATATTTTTAGTTTTACTGATATTTTACTGTAATGTTTTTAAGTTTTTTAATCTGGAGATGTTAAAAATAGGTAATAATATCACATATAATTAACATAGTGCTGCTATGTTGTTGATGTCAGTGCTGGGTTGCTATCTGTTCCAGTAACTGTTTAAAGCATTTGTATAATAACATTGAAGAATAAAATATTTTTGCCTCTAATCACTACTGTAATAATTGTATTTATAATTTATGGTGTATGTTTACTAAGTATATTACATGGAATCATGCTTTTTAAAATATGCCTACAATTCCTAAATCATGAGTAGCTGAAAACAGTATATCTAGAAATATTTTTGTTGTGCAGCAAATCAAATATTTGAAAATAGTTATGGGAATGAAAAAAGACAAAAACAAATGACACTTTGCAACTTCCTTTTAATGTGTATTAGTTACATCACTGTGCAGTATGCTGAGGCAACCAATAAGGAAGAAGTAAATTGATCTATTAGTAAGTTAGATTAAAACAGTGACATTTGCACGAAAACTATGCGTACAGCACAGCATGTTCATAAAATATTGAAGAGTAATATAATGAATAGCTGTTTTTACAAAAAAGTTTAAAGACAAACTTAAAATTGCATTGAAATTATGTGGCTTGAACACATTTTTTTAAGGACTAGCCCAAGTTCTGAATCCCAAATGTTAAGTACAGCTTGCTAAATTAATGTAAAATAGGAATGATATAAACAAATTTGAATTTGACATGCAAATTGCACCATTTAATCTCAATGGTATTAAAATTTAAAATATGTGCAGCAATTCTTTAAATCCCTTTTAAAAAATACCTGTGCAATAAAATACAGGAACAGGTGGTTTTTTTTTTTAGGTAATATTAGTTTACATGGAATTTTAGAGCATTAGGAACTTTAATGGCTGATAACAACTATGTGTGTCTATTGCAGAAATGAAAATGTATTTTGATGACTAGAAATTCAGTAGTATTTGAACTTTCTTTATTAAGCGATTTCCATGATCCAAAACAAATCTACAAAGTTGTTTGGTTTTTTTTAATTTTCTGGCACTTGGTAAACAAACAAAAGCACTTTATAAATGTCCAAGTGCTGAGCCATGTTTATAAAGATTGCATTTTACTGATCATGATATGTCTGCAACTTTACTTTGAGCAAATGGTAAAAACTGGTATGATAATAAAAGCAATAAGTATCTTAAGCTTTGACTAAATACATGCCCCAAAAGATAATTATAGTTAGCAAGCTTAAAACTTAAAGGACAACAAATTCTTTATCTAACAAAGAAACAGATGTGGAATTCAGTTAACAATAAACCAAAGCTAACCACGCTTAAGATTCAAGTATTTTGTTTTTAAATGTTGAAGTTTTGAAAAAAATCACAGCTATCTTAAAAAAAAAAGGAAAAACCTTCTAGTCAATATGCTTATGACTTACTGGGTGGTTGTTTTTTGTAAATAAAGTGTTAAAAGTATTGTTTAACAATTTGGACCCTGTTGATGATTTGCCCTCCAATTTTTCTTTTTCAAAAAACAGACAGCAGATTCTAAATGCACCAACACAAATTTTATAAAACCAATAAACATTGATAATATCTAGTATAATGCAGGGGATAATCAAGCATAATTGGATGTATCCCAGTCGATTAAATGCAGGAGTATTGTATACAGAATAAACTCGGTGCCAGTATGAAGGCATCACTGCGATCCTCACAATAAAAAATGTCACAGCCATCGCCACACCATTGGATACAAAAATAAAGTTTGTTTTATCATAACCAAGCTGTGAGAGGAACCACCTGAGAAAAAAGAAAAACAAAAGTTATTAGTTAAAAATAGTTCAAGTGAAAAAACCCTTTTCCTAACAATTCAACAGAAAAACAAATCAGCCAAATTTTTTTACACAAATTTAAAAGCTAATAGTAATAGTTTGGACTTCAATGGGCATTTTTCAAAATATGAAGCTTGTTGAATTACTATTTCCTAAAAAAAAAAGGTTTAGCAGATTTCAAAAAGCTTAGACTACCCAGCTCAGGGAAAGTAAAGGCAGCTTGGCACAGTGATCAGCACACCATCTCATGCAATGGTCAAGAAACAGATGAATTTACTTATCTACCCTAAGGATCATCAGTCCAAAAAGAAAACAACCTTAGCTGTCACTTTTTACAAATGACTATAGCAGATAGACTGAAAGAATTTTAATGAAGAGAAAGTTGCATGTTAAATGGCTAACAAGATAGTTAAGAACAGCTTAGAAATATTGGAAATCTTAAGAATAAAAAGACTACATACCTTTGATTAACAAATGGTGTTGAAAATTCAGCAACAAGTCGATAGTTTGCAAAATAAGGTAATACACCATAAGTCTGTAATAAAAATTATTCTAGTTTGAATCAATGGAAAATCAATGACTAAATTTAATATAAAGCTAAAGAATACTTTTTGAAGACACATTTTTACTAATATCAGGTATACATTTAGAAAAAGAAATTGTTACATTATCAACATACTGAAGCACCAGTTAAAGTTAAAGACAAAATAAGTGGAATGCAATGATTAAGTCTTAAGATGTTTGGCAATTATAATTCTCTATATAAATCATATTTCTCATCAATTTGTTTAAACCTTATATTTGTATAGATCTCATCATAAGAGGACGGCATAGCCTAGCGGTAGAGCACTTAGCTGCTAACCCTAAAGTCTCAATTTGAATCTGAGTTCAAGCCAGTAGAACATCCACAAGTCCACTCAGCTCTAATGGGTACCTAACTGGTGTTAGGGAAATTAAAGGTGGCTGGTCATAGTGCTGACCACAATATCCCTTCATTTGTCAAAGTCACAAAAACATGTGAATTCTACTTCACTTGCCCCATGAACTGTCAGGTTTGAAAAGGAAACTTTACATAATTGTAATGTTATTTTCTTTCATTATAAAGATTTGGCATTAACACGAGTTATTAGGTAAAAATAAAAGCAACAATACTTTTTAACATCTATGTTTACTGGATTGTCTTTGAACAATAAAAAAAGCTAATATATTCATTCATCTTTAAGAGCTTACCATGACATAGTAGTAAGCATAAATAGATGCACCGTGATGTAGAACATAAAATACTTCTCCGATTTGTTTGTAGTGGATGGCCATTATTATCACATCTAAATAAATATAATTAATTACAATTTTTTAAAATTCACATAAGGTTAAAAAAAAAAATAATTATGTTTAATTAAAACAAACTAGTTTTAAATGGACAATAATATATAAAAACCTGAGGTCATATATCCTGCTACAATAGCACAACTTGTCCTGACCAAAGGGGAGTCCCACCTGTAAAGGGAAGTAAAGCATTTTAATGTATATATATATATAATCAACAATGAGTGAACTGAGCATATAATGGAATAGTGATTAACAATACTTGACACAAAAGTAAACTAATTTTGATCAAATTACTTGAAGAATCCATCAAGAAAAATTTGCTAATACATACCAAATAGGATCTTCTGCAATTTCGTCATCATATAGCATTGTATAGGCACACATACAACTGACAACTACAGAGTGAACTGTAGAATTTATTCTGAAATTTCATAATTTACATTTGTAGGATTAAAGCATACAAGAATCTTAAAAATCATCTGGTCTCATTGCTAACAATACAATTATTTTAAGAAATTAAAACAAGAAGTTTTAAGCCTAACTGTATTGACAACACTTACCTGTTGTTCCAATCTACCTGCTCTTGATCAGAAAGAAGACTATACTTGGGACAATACTTTGAAGATAGCTTTGGACTTACATATCTGTTACAAAACAATTTTTTAAAATAATATAGGCCAGGTTAAGCAGATTGAGGGATGTTAAAAGTACTTATTTTTTTATTGAATTAAAGACATTTTTAAATATTTTATTGTAAAAGTTTTGATGAAGTACCTGTAGAGATATAAGAAAAATGCACAACTAAATGCTGCCACTGGATAGTATGTTGTGTCAAAATACAGGATGTCAAGTCGACGACCCATTTTATCAGCTGTATTAAAAATTCAACATCCTAAAAGTAAGAAGGAAAATGAAATAGCAATCAAAGTCATATTACACCATAATTGTTGTAAAATGAAACATGTATAATTTGTTTACTGCAAAAATAACAGGTGTCTCACTATTTGATGTAAATAATGTAGATCATTAGCTTACTTTTTTTTTTATAGGTTGGAAGTCCCAAATGAGGATCTTTTTTAAATCTTACTATTATTGACTAAAAGTACAAGTAAGGTGTAGGGATTTGTGTTTTGTATTATTGTCAGCTGTAGTTATGTTATTAGTTAATCTGTTATCACCTTGCATTAGCTGCTACTTGAAGTACTTTATTTAAACACTTATTACATTTTAATATTGATTATTAATACACATACAAACTATATGCTATATATACTGAAATAGTTTCATTTGGTCCTATTTACTGGAAATATCTTTTGTTATACTAGATTTTTATATGTGGTCTTCCTTTGCTAATGTCTATTTTTTTTTTAATTTCCCATGCACATAATTTTCTACTGAAATTTTCATACAAGGAATTAACAACTTAATATGTGGCTTACATTTAGTATTAATTACAAGATCTAAACAAAGTAATAATTATTAATATGGCCTAAATTGGTAAACATTTTAATTTGCAATCAGATAAATACAGATCTAGGATAGATATAAGCAATAGGCCTTATTACCAAAAATACAAAATTGTCTGCAATAAAAATAAAATAGTTCAGTAGTCTTATCTTACTAGTCATTAATGTGGGCCCTGCAAAAAATAATAAAAAGTCCAATGATATTATCATCCATTTATCTTTAAGATTTGAAGATTTTTACTTACTAATCCAAAAAAATTCTAATAGTATCTTCATTTTACTATTATTTTAATAGTTTATTAAAGGAGCTAATCCTGAAATAATTTAATGAAAATAGAAACTCTATCATTATTCGGCCTAATATTTATTATTAGTTTAATTAGAAATATAATTGGGGGTCGCCCATAAATGATGTCACACTCGTAGGTCCATAATTTTGCGACGGTGTGTGATGAGGGGGGAGGGGTTCAGAGGGTGTGAAGTCACACTTTTGTATTATAAAAAAGCAATGTTAGAATCGTCAAAAAAAAGCATGACCCCTTAGGCTTAATAAATCATAATAAGCTATTAAATTAGGGCTATTGTAGGCCTATAGACGATAGGCCCTACTTATTATAATTAGTTATATATTAGGCTATTTAAAATTAAAAGTAATTATTAATTGGCAGATTCTAGCCAGAAGATGTGCATGCGTATGTTTACATAACAGCGCTACAGTGACCTAGTTTTTCTTGTCACCTAAAACTATACTATTTAACTTGGTATTGAACTCTCAACCCAGATGATCCGCCGGAAGCGCAACCGCTCGACCACACAGCACAGTTAGTTTTTGGCAGCTATCAATATAATTAAGGTCATTGGGTTTCACATCTTCTGCTGGCCAGCCTAGAAGCTTGGGGGCAGAAGCTCATTCTAAGCAGTCACTTCGTTATAGAATCATTACATCTTAATGAAACATTTCATAAATAATTTAAAAAAGGCAGTGAAGTGAATCAATTTAACTGAAATATTACCTTAAAATATAGTCTCACTTAATGACTACTAAAAGAGACCTAGACTAGATTGAGATTATTTTAATTTAGATCAAACTATTTTTACTATTAAAGTATTTAAATTTAAGTTATTACTATTATTATAACATTGAACATGAGGCCTAATGTTAAAGTTAAATGATTGAAATCAGACACAATTACTTAATACTTATTAGGCAGTCATGTAGTCTGCAAAACCTAGCCACTAGCCTCCAAGACTCAACTACTAGAAAAGTGAAAATTTACTGACTGAGTCGGTGACTCAGTGAGTGAGTAGCCTGAATCTGCTCTGAGTGAGTAGTCTACTGAATAATGATGTACTCGATACTCAGTACTGTTGTACTTGTACAGTACAGTGTACTCATTAGTCATTTATATCATAGTATTATAATAAATATCTAATCAAACAATTTAAAATATAGAATCTAGATCTAGATCTACAAATAGTAGGAATTGTGTTTATAAACATTATATTATTATAATAACTAAAACCTTTTATGAATCCAAGTCAGCTTTACATTAGCTATCATCAATAGCTTTTATGTTGACGCTGACGTGCCTGATTTTTTGTGCAAGATAATTTGGCCAAGTTTATTAAACTTTTAGTAATATTATTTTAAATTTTTTTGATACAAAAAATATAAGTTGCGCTTACGAAAAATGCATACAATTATTTTAGTTTCACATTATTATTCCATACTAATTTTAAAAGTCTGTATATTTAATACACATTTAGTTTTAAATAAATCAATTATTGCCAATTTGGCAGATAGCTTTTTTCATAAACGAAAAGGTAAATAAAAAAATTGTATCTCAGAGTATGCTCCCTTACATTATTGACAATGTTGCTCCTTATGTTATTTTTTTTTACTGTTGTAATAATAGCACTTTTAATTACAATTTTTTTCGTACATGCAAGGCCACGAATTCGACTACGTAATAATAATAAATGTGATCCAGCATCCGTACTAGTCGTTGTTGGCTCTGGTAATTTTCCTATAATTACTTAGTAATTAATTACTACTACTACTATACTATACTATTGTAACTAGTTTAGTAAGTAAAGTTAGTTACTTCTTCCAATCTTTAGTATTGTATTACAATTAGGTAATCTATCGTTTTAGGTACGCAAAATCGCCCGCGAGTAGTAATGTGAAAAACAGGTGACTCCTTACATTTTAATAATTATTTCACATTTTGAGGATGATTTATGTTTTGAAAATGCAAAAATGTTTCCATATTTCATTTATGTACCTGTTTTTAAACAATTGAATTAAAACTTTTCAGTAATAAATGAACACCAACGATGTTTCCAACAGATGCAACCATGCTCATTTACTATAGCAGCCATCCTGTTAGTTTTATTTTTATAGACTTATAGCGCGAGATTCAGGCGGAGGTCACTCTATTTTACAAATGGCTGCTGTTTATATAGCAAATCTTGCTTGCAGACACTGCTGTTTAAAGTTAATTTCTGGCCAATATTGATATATTTAGCCATTGATTTAGGTTTATTATTCATTTATCTATAATATTTGACACAAACATATCACAATATACTTCTATTACAGCCTTGATAATGAGGTAACGTTTTTGTACATTAATAGCCGTGGGCGATTTTACGTACCCAAAACGATAGATTACCTACAATTACATGAATTGTGTATTAGTTACTAATAGTAGTACTTATTACTATTAGTACTAGTTAGTAGATCTAGTAAGTACTAATATTATAAAATTATTACTACTACTACTAAGTAGTAAGTACTAGAATCAAACTATTGTAACTAAGTATGTATAATTATTAATTAGTATAATAGTGTATGTTGTATAGTAGTTAGTAGGCCTATAGTAAACAGTAGGCCCTATAGGCCTATATAATTATAATATTATTAATAGTAGTATAGTATATAGGGCCTACTATATACTATATATATAATCAATATAAAAAATAATATATTATTATATAATATATATATACTCTAGATAATAATACAGATCTAGATCTAGTACTAGATCACAGATCTAGATCTAGACTAATCTAGAGTTACTATACATTCTGTTATAGTCTATAGTAACATACTTACATACTGACATAGGGGAGAGGAGGTCTGTAATTTTGTGATAATGTGTGTGGAAGGGGGGTGGGGGTAGAATGTAGAATTTTGTACAACATTCTACAAAAATCTCCATAAACTTTGGAAAGTTGATTACACTATCGACTAGCAAAAATTACTGGTATAGTTTTTTTTTAAATATTGGAGTGGCGTGCCTAGGCAGTAGTGTGCCGATGAGCGCTACCTTAGCAACTAAGGTTTGAGGGTATCCTGTACAGGTGGTCAGGACTACTATTTATAAGAACGAGCCGACCCGCGGCGTATCACACGCCGCTATTTAGTTGTTTTATTTTCTACTTTTCAGTAATTCATAATTTGTGAATTCAACAGTACCAACGCTTTCACTGAAAATATTTGCTTTAAACCACTATCAGTAGGCCGTTAAGGAAGATACCCCCCCCCCCCCCCCACCAACCCCAACCCCTACCCTACACCCCCCACCCCCTGTGAAAGCAGCCTCCTCTTAGTTACCTCCCCTAAGTTTAAAATAGTTTCAAACTAAATTATCTGCCCCTAATAGGGGTCACTAAACCCGGCTGTACGATTGTAAACATTTAGAGTGAACCACAGCTAACAAGGCTAACTGCCTGGGGGTTCAAACTGACCTGAATTCATGAACGTAATACGCATGTAGCTCTGCCCAACTTTTTGAATGACTAAAACAAATGTTTTCAGTGGGTTTTTTTTCCTCTAATTTAGGTGGCCATACAACTGAAATTTTAACTCTAGTTAAAGCCTTAGGTGAACACTATAGTCCACGCTATTACATTGTAGCAGACACAGATCAAATAAGTGAGAAAAAAATAGATGAGTGTGAAAAGCTGAAGAGTGATGTCAAAGGTCAACAAAATGTAAGTATGCCATTTGCATGGTTTCTCATTCATTCTACATTTGTTAAATAGTGTGCTTATATACAATAAGTAAAAGCTATTTTTTTTATTTTGTTCAGTAAAATTATTTGTAACTTGCTCTAAAAGTCAGTTTTTTGAGTGGCCAATCAATACCAAAATGTGAGTGGCCAGTTAGTACCAAAATGTGAGTGGCCAGTTAGTACCAAAAGGTGAGTGACCAGTTAGTACCAAAATGTGAGTGGCCAGTTAGTACCAAAATGTGAGTGGCCAGTTAGTACCAAAATGTGAGTGGCCAGTTAGTACCAAAATGTGAGTGGCCAGTTAGTACCAAAATGTGAGTGGCCAGTTAGTACCAAAATGTGAGTGGCCAGTTAGTACCAAAATGTGCAGGTTTTTGAGTGGCCAGTTAGTACCAAAATGTGCAGGCCAAAATTTGCAGATCCAACCCCTTCTTATTCTGTCAACTCAAGATTTAAAAAAAAAAATTAAAAGTGTTAAGAAATGTGGTGGTATGTATTGGGTGAGAACAGGACTTGGGGCACTGACTATAAACATCCTTGTTTACATTCACACAAAGACCATTTCAGTACTGACACAATATCCTTGTTTACATTCACACAAAGACCATTTCAGTACTGACACATCCTTGTTTACATTCACACAAAGACCATTTCAGTACTGACACAATATCCTTGTTTACATTCACACAAAGACCATTTCAGTACTGACACATCCTTGTTTACATTCACACAAAGACCATTTCAGTACTGACACAATATCCTTGTTTACATTCACACAAAGACCATTTCAGTACTGACACATCCTTGTTTACATTCACACAAAGACCATTTCAGTACTGACACATCCTTGTTATATTCACACATAGACCACATGAGCACTAAAATCATATGAGAATTAAATTGCTTAAAAAAAGGTTTCATTTTTATTGCATCGTTAACAATTTGAAATACATAAGAGAGTTTATTTTTTTTATATGAATAATAAGAAAAATTACAAAGTAAACCAACAGCTTTAACTAAAAAAAAAACAATTATAACTGCTTGCTCCTATTTTCCAATTAATCTTTAATTAAAGTTTGTTATATCACTTATCTTTAACCCAGCGTTGACCTAGTGGTCTATTTGAGAATTATGTATGTACTGTATGTCAAATGTTGAGATTGTTCTAAGATTGAAATCACCAAACAGCCCGGGGTTGTTTAGTTATACTCAACAAGTTGTGATACACATGAGAGCAGCAATGAGCTGGACTTACCAAAACTTGTGGGACAGACAATCTGTGGCTCTGCTGTCATTTGACCTGTTTTGTACTGCTGGTTTGTGTGTACTGGTTGCAGGACTGTGTTACACCATCTAATCATTTTTTTTCTTTTACTTTCTACCTATTACATCGAAGCTTTAGATAGTCAGCATAGCTAACTGTGTAGAGATAAACACAGATAGACAGACTGGTTACCTACATACTGTCTATACTTTACAACCTCTGATACTGCTGAGTTGTGTAGCTTAGTTACATTTTGCTGTTTGATGGTTTCACCATTGTAAGAGTTATATTGTATAAGAATTTTTTTTACTGCTGGCTTAACTGTAAACAAAGATGTCAGTATTTCTTTCAGACTTTTTTCTCTGTTGGGCGGGGGGGGGGGGGGGGGGGGGGCTTTGGAAAAAGTATGTATTTTCTATAAAAAATTGTATATTTTTTTTATTTCATGCGGGAGGGGAATGCCCCCCCCCCCTCCCAAAGTTGCCTGAAGTATGTATCTAAATCTAAACAGAACATTTCTTGATTTATTGAGGCATTTGCCCATCTTTTCTCTTTTTGTCTGTATAATATTGACTTTCTATTTTTTTTTAAATTCATTAATTACCGAAAACACCCTAACACATCCAGTGTTAGCAGCTAAGTACCTTCTAATGAAGTAGAGGAGTAATATCCTTTAGACTCTAGACTATAACACAGTTTGTTAGCTCTGATTAACCACACTGAATACAGTGAAAAAAACTTGTATTGGCTACTTAAATTTTTTAAAATTTCGACTTTTTTATTTTGATCAAATTGCGTTGGAGTTTTTTCCTCAGTCATCTTTGTTCATCTCACTTCCTCCTTTCAAACAAGTTAGACCAGCTGTTCCCCATCACTGTGACAAAAAGCCATTGAGAGTTTCATTGAGTGCTACACTCCCCGCAGTCAATGTGCTGTAACTAATCTAATGTAACACTGGTGTCAGGTGGCTAGTTAGGTCCACAACAATATTCTCTGTAGTTTATTTAATGGAGGGTAAGATCACAGCAAACTGACAGCTGTTCGCCTTTCACAGGCTGCTCATTTACTCAGATTACAATTGTGTGCATCACGTTTCTATGGAAACCTAATTTAATACAGCTTACAGAGACTATCTTTATTTTGTTAAATTGACTTAGTCTTTCACAGCACATAGTGTTTTACATTCCTTTTGTTTTTTTAATGGTACAAAGTATTTTACGTTCATTTTGTTTTTTAATGGTACAAAGTATTTTACATTCCCTTTGTTTTCCACAGTACAAAGTGTTTTACATTCCTCGAAGCCGTGAAGTGAAACAGTCGTACCTGACCAGCGTCATTACCACACTACGGGCCATCATTTTTTGCTTTCCTCTAGTTTTTAAACTGCGACCAGAGATTGTAAGTCACTCATCTCATTACATGTATACAATGTATGTGAGTGGGGGAATATGTGTAGGTTTACATGTGGGGAAAGTGAGTAGTAGCATATTATAATTCTATATAGTTGGTTTGATGTCAGATTAATTATCTTGATTAAAACGTAGTTGACCTCTGAGTTCCCTAATTAATCAGAGCTTTCGTTATCTTAGCGCAACACGTTCTGTTGTAATACACAGTTGATGTAACTTGACTTTCTCTTGTTCTTTGGTCTCAAATCTCTATCTGAGAACTATTGCTGATCAGCTATAGAGGTGATGTAGAACAAAGGGACAGGTCTCAAACGTTACTTCATTTTTCCTTACACTTCATGTGACCTGTCTTGTTACACCGTCATGTTGGTCTCTCCCCCCACCCCCCACTTATTGATCAACAGAAGCAAGAACTGCTAGACACAAGCAACCCCACTTAGCCACACCATCAGTTGCTTGCTAGTTCTGTTTTAAGTGGACCCACAAAAAAAACATGCATCTTAAAAATGTGCTTTTTTCCCTTTCTTTCTTTTCTTCTCCTTTCAAATTCAAACCTTATCTTAGAGAGTGTAACTGTGTTAAGATGTAGGTCAGAGTTCACATTGGTAACTTGTTCTCTATGATTAATCTGAACATTCCTTCAGCAGTAGATTTGTGTGTTTGTGACCTAACAAAGATCTGCTATCTAAATATCTTTTGTGTTACTGGTGACTGAAAGTTATCTGATTTCTTATCTCAATTTTTCCCTCAGATTCTCTGCAATGGTCCTGGTACTTGCATACCAGTTTGTTTAGCTGGCATGGTTTTAAAGGTAAGAATAGGCACAAGTCCCTCCACTGAGTTAGTCATAGGACCATCAAATCAGGGTAGACAACCAAACATTTTTTACTGACCACAATTTAGGGTCAAACAATTATGGTCTAATAAAATTAAGGACCATCAGGTTATAGTTATAGTAAAAAGAGCAGTACACAAAGCTAGAGATCACGAATTTACTCAACTAAATGTGTTTTTAATATAAAAATGGAGAAAGATAATACCCAGCAATATATGTAATGTGATCTGTAATCAGCAATATATGTAATCTGATATGTAATCAGCAATATATGTATTGTGATCTGAAATCAGAATCTAATATGTGGTTTGAAACTGTCTCCAACTCCATCCAAAAAACCAATAACATACAAGTATCAGTTGATGAATTAGATGTATCATTCCATCAGCCCCAGTATGTGCTCCTTGATACCCACATGAAAATTTAACCAAAATATCAGAACATAACTTCTCACACAACTAAATCTTAAATCATTATCAGAACTTATTTAAAAAATCTTTTTTAATGGTAAAAAAAATGCTTTTCACCCACTAAGTAGTAGACAAATTTAGTAAAAATGGTATAGTTAATAAAATATTGCAACAAGAAAATATTTGAACAATGAATGTGCTCATGTAAACCCACAATGATTCTGTTCCTCAGTGTCTGCGGCTACAGAGTACTGTGATTGTGTATGTTGAAAGCTTTTGTCGAGTGACTTCACTCTCCTTGTCAGGCAAGCTGTTATATCACTTGGCCGATAGTTTTTTTGTCCAGTGGCCGGAGCTCCTAGGAAAGTATCCTAAAGCTAAATACGTTGGTCGTCTCGTTTAAAATTATTACAACATCTTTGTTGGATTGTTTCTTACCACTCAGCCTACATAAAGTATTTTCCCCATGTGTGTTTAAAATGTCCATCCACATTATAAAAAAATAAATATTTATACAAAATTGTTGTGTTACATGCACTTATTTTGTATTTGGTTCAAACATTAAACCATTTGTTTTTGGATCCATTCTACTCCATGTGTAATGTCTGGTATTCTATACTTTTCTTATGACAGTTTGCCCTTTATGACTTAGATAATTAAGTTCAAAGAGCAGGTAAACAGCTGTTTCTTAACAAGGGATAGTGCACCTAAGAAAACAAGCTATTTATAGATATTGTCAGAGTTACAAAACAAACATCAAAACCATTTTCAACTTTATGCTTACAAAGTTTTTTGACCAGCAGAGCTTGATATTTCATACACACAGTTAATTCTATTTTTTCTGATCACAGAGTAGGCAGTAGTTGGTACGGACAACAATAGGAATAACAATATTTGACCACACTTCATCTATTGGATTTATCAATAGATGATACAATATTTGACCACACTTCAGCTATTGGATTTAGCAATAGATGATACAATATTTGACCACACTTCATCTATTGGATTTAGCAACAGATGATACAATATTTGACCACACTTCAGCTATTGGATTTAGCAATAGATGATACAATATTTTACCACACTTCACCTATTGGATTTAGCAATAGATGATACAATATTTGACCACACTTCATCTATTGGATTTAGCAACAGATGATACAATATTTGACCACACTTCAGCTATTGGATTTATCAATAGATGATACAATATTTGACCACACTTCATCTATTGGATTTAGCAACAGATGATACAATATTTGACCACACTTCAGCTATTGGATTTATCAATAGATGATACAATATTTGACCACACTTCAGCTATTGGATTTATCAATAGATGATACAATATTTGACCACACTTCAGCTACTGGATTTATCAATAGATGATACAATATTTGACCACACTTCAGCTATTGGATTTATCAATAGATGATACAATATTTGACCACACTTCAGCTATTGGATTTATCAATAGATGATACAATATTTGACCACACTTCAGCTATTGGATTTATCAATAGATGATACAATATTTGACCACACTTCAGCTATTGGATTTATCAATAGATGATACAATATTTGACCACACTTCAGCTACTGGATTTATCAATAGATGATACAATATTTGACCACACTTCAGCTATTGGATTTATCAATAGATGATACAATATTTGACCACACTTCAGCTATTGGATTTATCAATAGATGATACAATATTTGACCACACTTCATCTATTGGATTTAGCAACAGATGATACAATATTTGACCACACTTCAGCTACTGGATTTATCAATAGATGATACAATATTTGACCACACTTCAGCTATTGGATTTATCAATAGATGATACAATATTTGACCACACTTCAGCTATTGGATTTAGCAATAGATGATACAATATTTGACCACAATTCAGCTATTGGATTTAGCAATAGATGATACAATATTTGACCACACTTCATCTATTGGATTTAGCAATAGATGATACAATATTTGACCACACTTCATCTATTGGATTTAGCAACAGATGATACAATATTTGACCACACTTCAGCTATTGGATTTAGCAATAGATGATACAATATTTGACCACACTTCATCTATTGGATTTATCAATAGATGATACAATATTTGACCACACTTCAGCTATTGGATTTAGCAATAGATGATACAATATTTGACCACACTTCATCTATTGGATTTAGCAACAGATGATACAATATTTGACCACACTTCAGCTATTGGATTTAGCAATAGATGATACAATATTTGACCACACTTCACCTATTGGATTTAGCAATAGATGATACAATATTTGACCACACTTCATCTATTGGATTTAGCAACAGATGATACAATATTTGACCACACTTCAGCTATTGGATTTATCAATAGATGATACAATATTTGACCACACTTCATCTATTGGATTTAGCAACAGATGATACAATATTTGACCACACTTCAGCTATTGGATTTATCAATAGATGATACAATATTTGACCACACTTCAGCTATTGGATTTATCAATAGATGATACAATATTTGACCACACTTCAGCTACTGGATTTATCAATAGATGATACAATATTTGACCACACTTCAGCTATTGGATTTATCAATAGATGATACAATATTTGACCACACTTCAGCTATTGGATTTATCAATAGATGATACAATATTTGACCACACTTCAGCTATTGGATTTATCAATAGATGATACAATATTTGACCACACTTCAGCTATTGGATTTATCAATAGATGATACAATATTTGACCACACTTCAGCTACTGGATTTATCAATAGATGATACAATATTTGACCACACTTCAGCTATTGGATTTATCAATAGATGATACAATATTTGACCACACTTCAGCTATTGGATTTATCAATAGATACAATATTTGACCACACTTCAGCTACTGGATTTATCAATAGATGATACAATATTTGACCACACTTCAGCTATTGGATTTATCAATAGATGATACAATATTTGACCACACTTCAGCTATTGGATTTAGCAATAGATGATACAATATTTGACCACACTTCAGCTATTGGATTTAGCAACAGATGATACAATATTTGACCACACTTCATCTATTGGATTTAGCAACAGATGATACAATATTTGACCACACTTCAGCTATTGGATTTATCAATAGATGATACAATATTTGACCACACTTCATCTATTGGATTTAGCAACAGATGATACAATATTTGACCACACTTCAGCTATTGGATTTATCAATAGATGATACAATATTTGACCACACTTCAGCTATTGGATTTATCAATAGATGATACAATATTTGACCACACTTCAGCTACTGGATTTATCAATAGATGATACAATATTTGACCACACTTCAGCTATTGGATTTATCAATAGATGATACAATATTTGACCACACTTCAGCTATTGGATTTATCAATAGATGATACAATATTTGACCACACTTCAGCTACTGGATTTATCAATAGATGATACAATATTTGACCACACTTCAGCTATTGGATTTATCAATAGATGATACAATATTTGACCACACTTCAGCTACTGGATTTATCAATAGATGATACAATATTTGACCACACTTCAGCTATTGGATTTATCAATAGATGATACAATATTTGACCACACTTCAGCTACTGGATTTATCAATAGATGATACAATATTTGACCACACTTCAGCTATTGGATTTATCAATAGATGATACAATATTTGACCACACTTCAGCTACTGGATTTATCAATAGATGATACAATATTTGACCACACTTCAGCTATTGGATTTAGCAATAGATGATACAATATTTGACCACACTTCAGCTATTGGATTTAGCAACAGATGATACAATATTTGACCACACTTCAGCTTTTGGATTTATCAATAGATGATACAATATTTGACCCACTTCATCTATTGGATTTAGCAATAGATAGATGATACAATATTTGACCACACTTCATCTATTGGATTTAGCAATAGATAGATGATACAATATTTGACCACACTTCAGCTATTGGACTTAGCAATAGATGATACAATATTTGACCACACTTCAGCTATTGGATTTAGCAACAGATGATACAATATTTGACCACACTCCAGAAAGATTTACATGAAGCACCATTGTGGAGGTGATCAGCCCCCAATTAACCTCGGCTTACAATACCAATTACTAAAGGGGAATAAGCATAATTTTTGTGGGGAATCAACACACTTCATTCAATTAGAAACACTAAATTACAACGGAATGTTTTTATTGGTGATAATTTTTTTTTGAAAATGTGTTATGTTTATCAATAAAAGCAAATCCACACATGAAATGTATATACATGTTACTGTATAAACCAAATGAAAACTTCAGTAGATAGTGGGATGTTAAACATTAGGTCAAAGATACAGGTCATCCAGTTAAAAGCATTTAAACATTATTCATACCACCATTCCAAGCCAATATCATCCACTCATTTAAAATTATTCCCAGCTCATACCATCCTCTGATTCAAACCATCATTCCCTGCTCATACCATCCTCTCATTCCCTGCTCATACCATCCTCTCATTCCCTGCTCATACCATCCTCAAGGAAGCCCCCTATTTCAGATCAATACTACCAAGAGAGTCTTAAAATACTTCTGTAACTTCTCATTAAAAGTTAACAGTAACAGCCTCTACTGCAGTTTATTTCTTCTTGTCACTGGCCTTGCTAATGACGTATCTGCGCTGGGTGACCCACAGGAAAATACACAAAACAAAAGTAGAGACTGACAGGCCAATGGCAAATGGTACAGCTGGAAATGTTCCCTGCAAATAGAAAAAGTTGTCAAATTAACTGTTGCTATCTAAACACTTTTTTATGTTTGGCTGGACATTTGTTGCTATCTACACTTTTTCATGTGTGGTTGGACACTAGTTGCTATCTACACACTTTTTTAATGTGTGGCCAGACACTAGTTGCTATATACACACTTTTTTATGTGGCTGGACACTAGTTGCTATCTACACACTTTTTCATGTGGCTGGACACTAGTTGCTATCTACACACTTTTTTATGTGGCTGGACACTAGTTGCTATCTACACAATGATCTCAGGCCAGGCAGACTGACCACAACTGAACGAGGAACTGAGACAAAGTGAACTGTCTTGTGGAAGGGACACAAGTATCATAGGCAAGATGAAAGAAAAAAATACCAGTATACAGTATCACAATGGAGTTGTTGAATTAAATGATAAATGGAAACAGCCAGTACAACAAAATATTAGTGTTACCTGATTCATGCATTTATAACCATAGTAGCCTTCATCACATAAACATTCAAACAAATCAATCCCATAATGCTCACAGTGGGAGTTGACTGGACAGGACACTGAAATATTAAAATAATCAAACTCGTTAAAAGATGTTCCAGAACATGTATAACACCAATTGAAATCTGATTAGATTTCCTATTTCTAATGTAATGAGTACTGAGCAGTGTTTGCCAACCTACCATTTTCATACTGAGCAGTGTTTGCCAACCTACTATTTTCATACTGAGTAGTGTTTGCCAACCTACCATTTTTATACTGAGCAGTGTTTGCCAACCTACTATTTTCATACTGAGCAGTGTTTGCCAACCTACCATTTTTATACTGAGTAGTGTTTGCCAACCTACCATTTTCATACTGAGCAGTGTTTGCCAACCTACCATTTTCATACTGAGTAGTGTTTGCCAACCTACTATTTTTATACTGAATAGTGTTTGCCAACCTACCATTTTTATACTGAGCAGTGTTTGCCAACCTACCATTTTTATACTGAGCAGTGTTTGCCAACCTACCATTTTTATACTGAGTAGTGTTTGCCAACCTACCATTTTCATACTGAGCAGTGTTTGCCAACCTACCATTTTCACACTGACACGGGTTTGCCAACCTACGATTTTCACACTGACACAGGTTTGCCAACCTACCATTTTCATACTGAGCAGTGTTTGCCAACCTACCATTTTCATACTGACACAGGTTTGCCAACCTACCATTTTCATACTGACACAGGTTTGCCAACCTACCATTTTCATACTGACACGGGTTGAGTTCTGTCAGACACAGCCTGCCCTTATCTGTTAGGTTAACTGACTCCCAGGCAACTTTACCCCCAGGACACTCTAAGATGCTGGGAAGTGAACTGAATTGTGGGATTAAAAAACAATATTAGAATATTTTAGATGCTGGGAAGTGAACTGAATTGTGGGATTAAAAAACAATATTAGAATATTTTAGCTGCTGGGAAGTGAACTGAATTGTGGGATTAAAAAACAACATTAGAATATTTTAGCTGCTGGGAAGTGAACTGAATTGTGGGATTAAAAAACAATATTAGAATATTTTAGCTGCTGGGAAGTGAACTGAATTGTGGGATTAAAAAACAACATTAGAATATTTTAGCTGCTGGGAAGTGAACTGAATTGTGGGATTAAAAAACAACATTAGAATATTTTAGCTGCTGGGAAGTGAACTGAATTGTGGGATTAAAAAACAACATTAGAATATTTTAGCTGCTGGGAAGTGAACTGAATTGTGGGATTAAAAAACATTAGAATATTTTAGCTGCTGGGAAGTGAACTGAATTGTGGGATTAAAAAACAACATTAGAATATTTTAGCTGGTGCGGAGTGAACTGAATGCTTAGATTTTAAACAGAATAATTGTAACAAAATGTAGTGTCATAAAAGTTATTATGTTTTAACTTAAAGTCTCTCTATATATTTAAATGAAAGTATGTTGTATGTCTGTCATACCATTCCTCAGATTGCAATCAAATTTTGGTAGGTTAAGATCAATCCAGAGGTTTACGCCTTTAAAAAATGTAAATATCAGCCCCCCCCCCCCCCCCTTGAGCTCATATCTTGAGTTATTCCCCTTGGTTAGTTATGCATTCATACACTTTTGTAAATATCACAAGGAGTTCCTTTGACAAAAAGTTATGATGCATATTAACAAAATACTTGTTTAAAGGAGCAGATATCTAATAATCCTTTTATCTTGTTTGTGTTTTTTTTTTAAATATTTCATGTCACTCTCTGTATTTCAATGAATGGAAGTAAGTATTTAGATATATTTTCAATGTATTATTTTAACCCAAGAACCTATTCCAAATATAATTTATTACCTGAATTGGTTATTTCATAAACAATTTTAATTTCTAGATAACTCACAGATAAAGAATTGATGGGTTGTTTTGAAAGTCTGTGTTAGCTAATGCACTGATGTTGTTTCCCTCCAATGAGCTGCAACAAAAATGTAACAATTGTTTTATTCAAGCTACATCCATCAAGGAATCACATGATCCCCCTTTACCCAGTCAAACTTTGCATCATAGAAATTACATAAAATAAATTTTTGTTAAAATGATGTGCACAAACATATACTGTGATTATTTAAAACTACTCACATGTATTGTAAAGTGTGAATATCTTTTAAACCAGAGGCAATCATCTCCTGTGTGATGCTACACTCTCGCAGATCAATGCTAAAGTAAAATTGCCAACAATTATTGATATCACAGATTACAGTCAATATATTATAGTTTAACACAAAATGAAACAAGGACTATAATAAATTGCATGTGGTTGTACTCTAATTGCTTGGCTAAAATAGAAACAAACCAATACTTTACCCAACAACATCAAGCTGGTTTGCTTGGGTTCTGTTGATGCAACACCTGTGCTCCATAGTCAGATGGAATTCATGGCAAACTTTGTATGTTTCAGTTGTGTTAATATCTACTTTGCAATCTGTGTTGCAGAGTGATGGAATCTTGTTTTTAAAAAAAAAAATGTGTTTAGAATTTGCACTTGGTTGGGTCACAGACCACATGTATGGACAGGGGGAGGTTCATATTCAAATTATTTGTGGATGCCTTAATTGGATTACCCCAAATATACTGTTGTGGATGCCTTCATGGAAGACCCCAAATATACTTTTGTGGATGCCTTAATGGATAACCACATTTTTTGTTTTGTATCATTGTTTTTAGTTTATATCTTACTCAATGCTACAAGCCCACTAATTGGTTGAGGCCACGCCAGGCGTCATTCTGCTAGGGATACAAAGTGTCAACTTGAAATATTAATATCAACAATTGAGCACTCAACTACTAGACAGATCTCAGTCTGCATGACGTCCCTAGGTCCACCCTAACTGAACTAGGCGTTAGGTGAAAGTGAAAGGGAGATAAACATTAATAAACATTGCCCTATAAAATTTTCTGTAAAGGGAACTTCACGTTTTAAAGTAAAATTTATAGGTGATCTTGTATCATAGTATATGCCTATACCTATAGCCTATATCATGCCTTTGGCATATGGTGTCGTCATAGGTCTACAAAATTTGTTTTTTTTAATATTACAAATCGAGATCTAGATAGTTTTCTATTTTCTATGATCTATCTAAAAGTTAAAAGCACATACATTCATTATGATTATAAGTAGTAATTAGTAGTAGGCTTACCTGTTGTGAATATGATGATTCAACCAAGGAAAAAAGTAGCACAATACCAAAAAAACTGAAGTATATTGTCATAACAGACATAACTGACACTGTTACTGTCCACATATTAAATATTAGATCTAGTACTACTACTATTACTAGTTAGTGGGCTATTGGGGTGTATTAATTGGACCCGCGTATTAATTAGATATCTAGTAATAAATAATAATTGAATATTAGGCCTAGCTAGTAGCTAGGCTAAGTCACAAAGAGCCTATTTTCTTTAAATTAATTTGAGTTTACTGAATACTGAGACACTACTTAAACGATTCGAAATAAAATTAAAAGGCTGCTTGTATATGTGACACTGAAGGCATTAAGTTACTAGAGAATCTAGATCTAGATAAAGTAACACAACTGATATCACTTTATCAGTGGTTGGACCTAAACTTCTGCGACGATGGACAATGTACACACTCAGCTGACAACACACCAGGTCTAGATTAGATGAAGACCTTTGACACACTAGAATAATAACACAAAATGATTGGTTCTATGGTTAAATATTTAAAAACAACAATTCGTTTTCTTCCTAGAACCATAAACGAAATAAAATATCTATTATTAAGTATTATCTAATGTCTATCCCACGCAGTGCAGTCACACAGCACTCTTCTATCTAGATCTAGATAGATCTAGATATCTAGATTATAACAGTCTAGTCTAGATGTATGTGTAAGGGTAAATATTTCTAAAAGTATGATTGCCTTGGCTTAGAGAAGGCAATCTATGTTTGTTACATTGTAGGCCTAAAATCGTCTTTGAGTCATCAGGGCATGGGTCAAAGTTTAAGTGTCACATGCAGCTCAAGAAAATGACTGCTTATTATTAGTATTAGCCTATAATTATTAATATTATTAACGTTATTATACAGAATTACTGATACTAGAGAATAATGTCACTCTACTCTAGAATCTAGACAACAGATTATAACACTAGTCAGTGAAGTCACACGTAAACTAGATTCTAGTTATTGTAACAGATATTAACTAATTAACTTATATTTGTCAGATTTGTCAAATGTAACATCCATGACGTTGTAATCAGTGGCGTAGCGAGGTCGGGCGTCACCCGGTGCGGCACTTAATGGTGTCACCCCCCCCCCCCCCCCCCAGA
This sequence comes from Physella acuta, assembly GCF_028476545.2. Taxonomy (NCBI): domain Eukaryota; kingdom Metazoa; phylum Mollusca; class Gastropoda; family Physidae; genus Physella; species Physella acuta. Next base: position 345,093 of record NW_026731744.1, on the reverse strand, counting down.
GGCATAGCGACCCTTCCCGGGGTCAAACTTTCGACGTGCACCCCACCCTCGAACTTTCGATTTGCACCCCCCCCCCTCAAATTTTAAATTTGCACCCCCCTCCCCCCCTCGTACTTTCGATTTGCACCCCCCCCCCTCAAGTTTTTCTCTATATATTTTGCTATTTTTTGCCTTGGTGTCACCCCCAATAAATGGTGTCACCCGGTTCGGTCCGCACGCCCCGCCCTCGCTACGCCTCTGGTTGTAATACATTATACTATATTACTATACTATACAATATACAGCACCCATACAATTGCAATGTGAATATACTATATACTCATATAGTGACATGTAGAGTCAGCTGAGTGACTGATTTAGTGTCATGAATGAGTAGATCTAGTCACTGTACTGTAGGGGTCCTACTTTTTAAAATGCTATTTTTAGTAGTCTAGCACAGTGAGAAATCTAACAATAATAAATGTCCTAACCAGAGGTGTAGGGGGGGTGTGTGGACCGCACCAGGTGACACCATTTAGGGGGGTGACACCAAGGCAAAATATATATATAGAAAAATGATAATTCCACTTAATTAAGTGATTAATTTGAGTGTTAAATAGTGTTTTAAGAGGTGCAAATTGAAAGTTTGGGGGGGGGGGGGGGGTGCAAATAAAAAATTGAAAGTTTATCCCCGGGAAGGATTGCTGCGCCATTAAGTGCCGCACCGGGTGACACCAGACCTCGCTACGCCACTGGTCCTAACAGCTGTCTATGAATTTAGTTCAATTTATTTAGGCCTAGACTATATATATAATTCTCTTCTTGGAGACCATAGAAAACACCAAGCTGTAAGCGCACCCTACCACCCCCACCCCCACATGGTTTGGTGAGCTGTGGTTCACGCTAAATGTATACAATCATAGAGCCGGGTTAAGTGATGCCTATTAGGGGCAGATAAGGTTGGGGGAAAGGAGGGTGGGGGGGGGGGGTATCATCCTTAACGACCGACCTACTGATAGTGTTTTAAAGCAAATATTTTCAGTGGCAGCATTGGTACTGTCGAATTCACAAATTATGAATTACTGAAATGTAGAAAATAAAACAACTAAATAGCGGCATGATACGCCACGGGTCGGGTCGTAATATGTAATAGGCCTATAATTTATTATTAATATGCATAATTAATGTTAATTCATTAGGCCTACCAATTCTATCTATTAATAATATTATTATAATATTAATCTCATCAATCGAGCATTGGCTCACCCAGACCACAATACACAATTACACATTCTACTTATCAGTGTTGTAGGCTAAGGCTTATAATAATATAGTTACTATTAGTTACTAAATAACAAATATTATAAAAGTGCAGATAATGCATACATTAAATTATATTATATTATATATATATATATATATATATATATATATATATATATATATATATATATATATATATATATATATATATATATATATATATATATATATATATATATATATATATATATATATAAACACAAACAGATCAAAATTGCTTGGCCAACAGCTAATGAAAATAAAATGCATTTCTAAATTTTAATCTAGATCTTTTGATGGCATTAAAAAAAGTCAGTTGGGGTGTGTTCACATTCACATTCATCTGCAACAGCTGTATGCATATTTAACAATAATTTAACATTTTCAAGGTGTCCACACAGTTTAGGCTATTTACCATAACTCATTGAATTTTATTACACATGTATTGTGTAAACCTTTAGCATAGTCTAGTCTATTATAAGCCCTCTATAATAGAAAATAAATCAATAAAAAAATAGTTGGTTTTGTCAACCGCTAATTTTTGTTATACTTTATTCACTAATCTGTTAACAGTAACTTCCAGTTGAAATAAGAAAAAATAACTAGGTAAAATCTAGCAAGTGGGACTCAAAGCACTGATTTTTACTACAGGGTTTTCAAGCTGGTTATTATCTAAAATTGAATTTTACTTTTATTTCAGATGTTTCCAAAAGGCTCATAAAAAGGTTCATTATACACAAGTTGATTCAAAGTTGAACCCTCAACATTGTAGGAGTAAGTTTTTTTTTTTCCTATAGTATTTTCTCAATCTTAACAAATAGTTTGAATTGTTGCAGCAACTAATTTTTTAAAACTGACACTCTGTAGATCAAAAGGCTCTTCTGTTTCTGTAACAGTGGTATATACCCTGAATCCCATTTGCAGAGAGCTGATTAAAACTCATATTACATTTACATTTTATGCCAAATATGAGGCAAAGTTAAGCTGCCTATTTCTGAGTTTTGAGAATGGGTAAATTTTAGTGCGGTTAAATTAAGGTTGGCACAATATTCAATGAAGTATTGGAAACTATGAGGCTGAGACTGTGAAGTTTGGTGAGGTTTTTTTTAAAGCACTTTACAAAAATTTTGTACTGTCAGTTTTTTTTTTACAACCACTGTTTGTCTGTGGAAAGTACAAATGTTTCTTTTTTATGTTTTGAGGATGTTTATCCTTAAAACCAATTTATATATTGAGGGTATAGAAGGCAAACGCAGTATGTCCAAAAAAACATAATCTCATGAAAAATGAGTTTATAAATCTCATTTCAATATTAAAATAGTGCAAAATATTATGTTTAAACACTCATAAAATATTTGCATTTGACGTTTCTGACATTGTACATGCGTGTTCTTGTAGCTTGTATTATTGACAGTATCAGTATAAATGTACATCGTTTTGACCTAAAAAGTGTACATACTGCATTTTCCCTCAATACCCTCCATATTTAAAAATAAATTATTATTCAATTTCAGAAAAAAGTGAAATTGTTACAATATTTAGAACTAGAATTTTTATAATACTATTTTAGAAAATATGAATATTTTAAAATGCTCTGTGAGTGGTAAAAAATGAAATAATGTTAAAATTATATTTCTATGGGGTAAAAATATAAAAAGAGGAAGAAAAAATACATAATTGTTAATAAAGGGTGATAACTCTAGGTGTACCAAAATAAACATACATATTATCCTTATTATATCCCTTTGACCGCATATCTCTTTTGATAATCCCAATTTTATTTTTTACATCGCAACTGGCATTAAAAATAACTTAGTAACTGCAGTAATAGAATAATAATATATAAATCACTCCTTTCTTGATTAAATTTTTACTTACTGGTTAACATTTAAATTCAAATGTGATTGAATGGAAATCTCTTTTTAAATCTCATCAGAAAATTCATCTTTGTAATCTAAAAGATGACTCTTGAAGCTATTCGCTATCAGTCTGGTAGGCTGGAGATTTTAGATCAGTTACTACTGCCAGATGTAACGGAATATATTTCAATTAAAAACACTCAAGATGGCTGGAAGGCAATCAAACTGATGCAGGTATTTAATAGGCAATTAAGTTGACCTCTCTTTTTGTTAAGATTCCTACAAAGTTAGCCTGACAAGGTTAGCTTCACTGTTTAGTTGTTTTTTTTCAAAGTTTTGTAATGTTAATTTAATATAGTGAATGCTCAATTAAAAGTTCTGAAAGCGTTTATTTTACACAAAAAAAATGTATTTGGCAAATATCAGATCTATTGAGATTTGTGTTTTTGTACTGATTAAGGTAAGAGGAGCTCCAGCTATTGCAATAGTTGGTTGTCTGAGCTTAGCTGTTGAGCTCCATGACAAGGAATTCTCCTCTCCTGAAGATCTGAGAAGTTTTGTGGAGGAACAGTTGGACTACCTGGTCTCAGCGCGCCCAACAGCTGTCAACATTAGTGACGCCGCAGTCAAGGGCAAATCCTTGGTCGCACGGCTAGTCAGTGATCAGAAGTATACAACAGAAGAAATCAAGCTCAGGTAACTCTTCAGATATTGTAAAATAAAATTTTTCTCCATGGTCAGAAAAATCAGAGTGGCACAAATTCATTAGCATTTATTTGAAACATTAATTGAAATTTTAAAAAATGGCATCATTTTAAATTATGATTTTATTTGTTTAGATAAATTCAGGCTTTAAAACTATAATATTTTACTAGAATACAAGTGAAGTTAATATCTTTTTGAAAGTTTAGCTTTATTGATGCAGCTGTTGAACAAAATTTGATCCGCCCACTAATCTGGTTACTTTCAGAGTCATCAAAGAGTTTGAAGACATGCTGCAGTATGATATCAAGGTAAATCAAAGCATTGGACATTTTGGGGCTGAATTTATTTTACAAAAGAATGACAACCAGCCTGTCAACGTGCTGACCCACTGTAACACAGGGTCACTGGCAACTGCTGGCTATGGCACTGCATTGGGTAGGTTTGGTTTTTAACTGCTGGCTATGGCATTGGGTAGGTTTGGTTTTTAACTGCTGGCTATGGCACAGCATTGGGTATATTCTATTTTGTTTTACCATTACTTACTTTGTCATTCTGCTTGATTTTGATTAAAAATTTGCAAACAATTTATGGAATTCAACTTGCAATTTGTATATTTTGCTTATATTTACCATCATTTTTGTTTTAATAATTATAGTCGTAATTTTTTTCTTTTGTATTGCTAGTATACTTTCCATCTACTAAATATGAAATTTATTATATAAATATATTTACTTAAATATTTATGGAAAGCTTTTTGTCGCAACAGGTGTGATACGTAAGCTTCATGAGCAAAGCAAGCTTGAGCATGCTTATTGCACAGAAACGAGACCTTACCTTCAAGGTGCTAGGCTGACAGCGTACGAGCTGGTTCATGAAAAAATGAACGCCTCATTAATCTGTGACAATATGGTGGCTGCACTCATGGCAGAGAAAAAAATTCATGCTGTTATTGTTGGTGCAGATCGCGTGGTTGCCAATGGTGACACAGCAAACAAAATTGGTACCTATCAACTAGCAGTCCTGGCCAAGTATCATCAAGTGCCATTTTATGTGGCCTGTCCCCAGACAACTTTTGATTCCAACTTGAAGGCTGGAGATGATATTCAGATAGAAGTCCGCCCACCTGAAGAACTCACCTGTATAAAAGGCATCCGAGTGGCTGCTGCAGGTAAGCTAACCACACATACCCCACACCTACCTACTGTAACTTTTTAACTGTATTTTTGTGCTCTTTTAGCATTTAAACATATTGAAAAAAACATTCTGGACATTCTCAATTAAATTCACATTTTTTACTCAATTTTTTTTTCAATTTACCAGGTAGTTTATGAAATTCCCTAGGCGTTTAGCTAATTTTTATGCTAGTTTTCTAATTCTAAAGTCTTGCAGGGCTGATGTGTAATTAAAGCTTTTCATTATGCTAATTTGTGCTAAATTTCAAACTTTCCAGAAACTTGTATTATAATTTGCTTAAAACTTGTAATATAGGTTGATAGAAACATGTAATTTAGGTTTATAGAAATTTGTAATATAGGATTACAGGGGTGAAGCAAGTTTTTAATAACATTATAAGGATACGTGGTGTGTTTTTAATTTGTGTTGTGTGCACCACCCAATTGATCAGTCAGACATTACGTTAAACTTAACATACAAAATGATCATATTTATGTAATGTTGTATTATGTCCATCAGGTATCAACTGTTGGAACCCAGCATTTGATGTTACCCCAGCTCAGCTCATTACAGGGGGCATAATCACAGAATTTGGTGTCTTTAGACCAGAAGAGCTCTTACAGAAATTCAATGAACATTCAACTGAACAGTTTAAATAAAAAAAGAATGTAGTTAATGTTGGCATGAATCAGATGTATAAGAATTGCTGTATTACATGAATGTCACTGAGTAAAAGATTGTCACTTATTTCATGTTTGTAGTTAATTTTTGAACATAAAACACCACCAGTGCAACATGCTTGACTTACTCTGAACGTATCTGTAATTTGGTGTTTTTTTCTATGAGTAGTTTCCCTGCTTCAAATGTGATCAGATATTAGGGTTTAAAATATTTTATTACTTTGCATACTTTTTAAAGACACAAGGCACATCAAAGATATATAAAACAAATTTTTTTTAAAAGTCTAAAGAAAACACCAAAACGCAGTATCATGTACGTTTATTACAAAATGAAGGATGTAACATGAGAGATGCAATCTAGAACAAAGTAGGAAGACCCATGGCAAGCAGAATAAGTTCACAAACTTAACATAATCTAATTCAAAATTCTTATTACAAAAACTTTGGATTTATAGCAAAATGTGTCTAATGCTGTAGACCAATTTACAATTACATTATTGCATCTAAATTTTGTAGTTGAAACCATCAGATCTATAATATATGAGTTGTGGAGAAATTACATTTAGCATGCCTCACATTTCTGTCCCCTTTTTTATATTTATAAAATTATTTGATCTATTTCACCAATGTCTGCAGCTGGGAGTGTTTGGATCGCAACAGATTAAAAGTAGGGGGTTAAGATTGGCAAGAGAATGGCTGACAAAAAGACAACTACAAAAAAAAAGAGCCCACCCAAAGAAGCTTACAGAATTACATCAAGTATGTAATCAATTCTATCCAGAGGTAGCGGCTGATGGATACATTCTACTAAAATAAAAATCATAATACTTTCAATGTTTGGATTTTAAAAAGCTTTTTGAAAGACTTGAATTACTGTGATAAAAGCCGCAGCCAAGTGAAAGTTTGCCTTGATAAACTTCCTGCACTATGGAAATTTGTTTGAGCAAGCTTTGATACTAAATTTAAATTTGGATGATGTGGTTTAAAATTTCCATCAAATCTTGAACTCAAATTTTTTATTGTTCTGTTGCAGTTATAAAAACGATTTTATTGACATTTAAAATTCCACACGGCTTACTATATAACTGTTTAATTCAGCTTTTGATGTACATTCAATAAAGCTGTTTAAACTTCTTAAAACAATACCACCTCAAAAGATTAATATCACTCATTAAAATAGATGCTTTGGCCCTAAAACCACTCTAGCAAAATACACAAATTCTGACTAATAAAATTATAAAGCTCCACTTAAAATGTTGCAAAGATAAAAAATCTTTGGTTTCATTAAATACAGTAGAAAGTTAACACAAAGAATCATATTGAATACATCAATGTACATCTTATAAAAAAATTAAGAAAAAAAAAACATCTGATTTTAAATATAAACTACTATTAGCTGTCCTTCAGCCTTAGCAAAACAAAAACAATTCCACCTCAAATTAACAAAATGCTTGGTACAAGAAATCATTTCAAAGTGTGCCAACAATCTTATTAAAATGGATTTTCTGTTTAAAAGGCTTCATACAGACAAACAAAAATAGTCAACTTAAGTAGCATGCAAATAAATATTTGAAAAAAAAAGGACGAACAAATGCCGACATGAAAACTAATAAACAACCAGAACAAGGAGTATTGCAAGTGATATACTTCAAGTAGTTTATTTTTAAACCTGCCACTACTCAACACTGTCACAAGGAGTATTGCAAGTGATATACTTCAAGTAGTTTATTTTTTAAACCTGCCACTACTCAACACTGTCATAGGGATGGGAATGTTCATAATTGTGCCACTGGTCATTTTCTAAGGCAAATAAATGAACACTGTTGTTTTTAAGTTAACCTTAAAGTCAGGGAGATGGGAATATCTTTGATTAGCTCATTAGACTATCAGGTGTTTGAAATGAATAAAACATTACAGATGGATGAGATGTCGGTTGAAAAATTCATTCAAGAAAAGTAGTATATACACATCAAGTTTGTTATAATCTCATTAGGTTTTTTAAATGACACACCAATAATCATATCCACAACAGATAAACATTTTTAGAAAGAAAAATCAAGAAATAGCACTACATCATTTCTTGATTGCCCCTGAAAAATGAACTAGGCATGTTTGAGTTTATTTTTCTTTTAAAAAAATTACAAATTAATCTATTTTGAGTATATCTTAGCCTGTCACATATATAAACCCCTGGGCTTGGTATACAATTAACTGAGAAAAATCTGAACATCTTTGTAATGAGTATATGGCAAGATTTGAAAATGTAACAGGGATGTGTTGGGTCATGAAAAAATATTTCTATTTTTCTATACATCGGGCGGACTGGAGCTTGACTAGAAGTTGTAAAATGAATGGTATAAATAGGACTGATGACATGGAGTCAAATCATTTACAAATATACATACAAAAATGACCCACCACTACAATCACAACTAAACAACTCACACACTTTTAAAATATTTCTTTAACCAAATATTTTCATTTGGTTAGAGTTTTATAAAATGCATTTAAAATTAAAATTTGAAAACTATAGAACATGCAGACTCAATATTGCCAGGATGCTCCTTCCCAAAAAAACTTGACCCGTGTCAGAAGTATTCTTGAGATTTGAGCCAATGTTAACTGGTGAAATCTGTTGGTTTTAGACTAGAAAGAAATGACATTCAAGACTGGTGTTATACCTATCCTTCAGTGTCAAATCTTAGTGAAACAATGTGTAAAGTAACGTCATAGCCTAATGAATCCATTCAAGCATCAGTTGTTTACACAGCAGAATTCAGTGGCCATCCGCGGCCACATCATGCACACCAGCTGGCTGGAGCACCCTGGATCTACTTACACAGGGGGCATACAAGGTGGGGAGGTCTTTGATAGAGCACAGCATTAGGTTATATTACATAATATACATGGTCCATTTGTACAGGGGAGAGAATCATGCGTGCATATCTTTACAGATGTACTCAAGTGGTAGAATACCCAAAACCTGGACGACCCAGGCAGCAGGTTTAAAGATGGTGAAATATTTCGTACATATGAGTATTGATTCAAGCAAATATTAGAGAGAGATGTATGAACGTTGAATCCAGTAAGAACATCCAGAAAATATGAGAATATATCAGTAGACAGCTTTGGGTGGTAGTTTCAACAACTTAGCCATGGCAATGATAACAGTGGCTCATTTGGCGTGCTAGGTTAAAATAGTTACAAAGTTCCACATATTTTCCTAGGGTAAATCTTTGCTTCACAATGAGGTGAAATGCAATAGTTTGAAGAAATTTTCGTTGTGGGATAAAAGAAAACACAAATGTAAAGCATACAAAGAAATTGGAAGCACAGAAATACACAAGCAAGTAGCTTTGGTATTATGACTTGTAGTGTGTAAATGGTGTATAACCTAAGGTTTGTAGCAGGCAATGTATTCAAAAAATAAATTATACCCCTAAATATCACCACAGTATTGACTAGATTACACAACAACTTCTGTGACTCATGTGATCAAATAAATAGCCAATCTCCAATAATGGTGTAATATGAAATTGGCACATCTCTGAGTACGGAATGTCAAACCTGTAGAAAACACTTTTTTGTTCTAACTTCATGGAAAGATATTTCTCAAGTTCTGTCTAGACCTAGTAAAAAATATTTTCAAAATACAACATGTTTAGACATTACAACCAGTATTTGAGGAGTACTTTTTCAAAACCTGCTAAGTACACTTTTTGAAAAAAATGTGTTATTCTTATAGCCTTCTTAAATAAGTAGCAATTAAAGCAATATACTAATTTTTGTTCTAAAAAGTATAATATAAAATAAATTTCTTAACAGTAAAATTAAAATATAAAAATCATAAGGTTAGTTAACAAGAAAAAAAGTTTTAAAGTTGATTTCTTTAAAGTCAGTCAGAAGTGACTTAGCAGGTTTTGCAAGTGGACTGACTACACATTTAGTGTAAACATTATTATGTATAGAAATACAGTCATCTGAAATATATGCCTTAAATTTTAAAAAATTACTTGTCAAATTAATCTAAAAAAAAATCACTGCACAATGTTATATTGCATTAACCTTATTCTTGATTTGTCTTGAAAAAGAACAAAGGGAATAATAAATGTGTGTAATTTCAGTAACAAATTAAAAATAGTATAACTTAATAGCAAAACAGTTTGAGCTCAATGCAACCAACTGAGTGAACAAAAATCATGTCACAATTAACACAATCATTTAAAGCAGTGTCAAGTGTTGGCTAAGTACTGACCATCAGCAAAACAGCAACAATATCATCTTAAAACTACTGGGAAAAGGAGAGTGAGCATTTCATTTGTGCTGAGTTTATCAGTTGTGCCCAAAAACATTTGCATTTTAATTGTTTAGGAATTAAAATTTTTGAAAATCAGTGTTGAAATAAATGTCAACTGTATCACATTACAAGAAATATATACTTCTCATTTTTATTGTGAGTACATCCAAGCTTTGCCTAATAGTATGCTTAAGTAAAACTAACTATTCTTACGATTTTCCAGTTCTAATCCATTGTTGTCAAAAAATTGCAGAACTCTGTAAATATTTTACTACTAGTGAGTACTTGATGAAAACAAACTATCACATGAATATCTCTAGTAACTGGACGCTCTCATGTTTTCTCATTCAACTTTACAGGTGGTGCTGATGTCACCTCTGTAGTAATTCCTCCCCATCTAATTTTGTATCGCCTTGATCGCCAAGTTATGATTGGATCCCAGTGCGCACGACAAATTAAAATTGGATAAGATATTTCATTGAGTATCCATCCAACAAGGAATTCAAATTTAGAAAAGGGCAAAGGACCTTGCTGAAAATATAGAAGACAAACAAGTTTTTAAAATCTAATGAAATATTGTGTGATAAAATCTAGAGTTAACAGTACCGAGCCTGGAAAATCTAATGAAATATTGTGAGATAAAATCTAGAGTTAACAGTATCAAGCCTAGAAAATCTAATGAAATATTGTGTGATAAAATCTAGAGTTAACAGTACCAAGTCTGGAAAACTGACCTGGATGATGGACAGTAATATGTAGTCTAGAAGGAACCAGACTAGGACATGGACCATGAAGAAGACAAGGGGCGACCAAGAGAACAGGAACTCAGTAACAAAGGCAATGATGAGGCCTTGCACAAGACACTGATAAATGGGTTCAAAAAACATGGTAGTCACAACAGTTGCATTCCTCAACTTTGTCCACCTGAAAAAATAAGATATTGAGTAATGTACACTATAACAAAGCAATGACAATATGCGTGACTACACCAAACATGAGTTTTGGTGAAATATTGAGTCTTAGAAAAAAGAATTTTAAACCAATAAAAGATGGACTATTTCTTTAAGTACCAAGGTATTTTACCTAATGAGCCTGTCATGAAACAAGCTAAGGGATGTGTATCCTGAGTTCTGCAAAGCTGTTTGACTGCACAACAAGACTTTAAATCCTCTACAATTTAAATAGAAAATATTTTCATGTTAAAAATGTTATAACATCTCAAATATTATTTTACTATTGAAATCAAAAGCTACTGAGGTAATTGTGAGACTTAAAAGATCAAAACAAATGTAAAATCCAACATTGAAATTAATGATAAATAACAATCCAGTCAGCTGCGTATGTCCCAGGAGGGGTCCCAGGAGGGGCCACAGGTAAACCTAACCTAACCTAACAATCCAAATTGAGCAATCAAGTGTTTCTCCCAACCATGTTATCCGGCGCCAGACCACCACCCCCTCCCCCCCCCCCCCCCGTTCATCACATCCAGTGGATGGTCAGGAGGTTATGGTCCAAACTAGTAACTATCAGGTTAGCACCTCATCACACTTTAATTTTCCCAAACCTGTATGCTAAGAGAAGAATATACAAAAACAAGTCATAATGGTAACTGACCGATCTATAACTGCTTGTGCCAGCATGTAATCTTCAGCAAGGTATTTCCCAAAGTGAGCAAGTCCACCAGCTTCTTCTATGATGTCTTTTCTAAAAAGTGTGGACATGCCAGATGCACAGTTGATGCCCAAAAAATTTGCTGTTAAGTACATTTTTCCATGATGTGTTCCAAAAAAAATCTGTGAAAAATGGTTAAGTATATTAATAAATCTTTTTGATGGTAACTGTAGCAAGTTTTTATTTGCAAGCAACATAACTTAGAGACAAATGTACAAAATTTTTTTTTACCTTTTCTAAATGAGACACAAAACCAGGTCTGTCACATACAAATGGCATTTGTTGAACCAGCCCTACATTCTCTGTCATATGTAATGCCATATCCATTAAGGTGTCTTCTTTCACTGTTAAAAGTATATTTCAATGTTTTTAAGAAATGTTTACAAATTTTACACTAGTAAAAACTGAAGTATTGGACACTAACTACTAACTTACTTTTTATACTGCTGTCTGAAATCAAGAACAGATCATATTTGGCTGCTTCATAACCTCTTATCATGTTGTTTATTTTGGGATTTACACCAACATTTTTCTTTCCTGAAGAACAAGGATACATTTTAGGTGCATTGTAAAATTTTGAACATGGTTAACATATGTGGTACCACCAAATCATCTAATTAAGTGATGAATTAAAGTTAATCCACACTGGTTGACTAAAATTGACTCTCACCATATTTTTAATTGCAGTAAAACTGTGCGACATTAAATTTCGAACATAGCATTTTTTTTATTGAAACAGAATTTTCTTCTTTAAATATTTTTTCACTTATTCTTTAGCCTTTGATGAAAAATAATTTTCTAATGGTAACAAAGAAATGCACATAATAAAAGTAAAGGGCTTATACATTTAACTAATGATTTAATAACAGAATCTGGCTGCAGTAAATTATTAAAAGAAAAAAAAACAATATAAAAAAAATTAAACAGCAAACTGCAACAGAATAAACGGTAAAATGTTTTGAATCACTTGTACCTGCCATGTCATTCTTTTCTGTTCACCAATAAAAAATACTTTGGTTATAATAAACAGTACCATAGTTTAGCTAAAATGATCTTGGTTACAAGTTCTTAACAACCCCACTCTTCTACAACAAAAATTTTGAGTATTTCAATAAGCTTACCAATAAATATTTTGGCATCTACTTTAGGATATTTCAGAATTAGACTTTGAGCAATCATGATGACAGAATCTAACTCATCTTGGATGCAAAAAAGTATTTCAAACTGAAATAATTTAAGCAAATGTTTTAATAAGCAAAAGTAATAAATTAGTTCTATAAACTAAAATTTTAAATATAAATATTTCTAAAAAGTTTTTAGTTACATAGGTAGGCCTATTTCTAATAAATTATAAATGCAACAGTTTAACATTCAAATTCATACCTGAGGATATTTTAAATTGAAATAAGTTTCTAAATTATCAAAAAGATTGGGGTCAACTCCCACTAATGGTTTGATGATAGAAATGCCTGGGAGTTCCTCTGGTACTGTACTTGTCAACTTCCTTGATAGTTTCCATTTTCTGTTTTAAAAAGTTAAAAACTTTAGTTCTATAGACAAACTCTCAGAGACTTTAATAATCACTCAAAAATATTTTTGAAAAGCTTACAATCTTGACAGAAAATGCTACAATAATGAACCTCCATAAATTCTGGACATTGTTTTTTTTTAAAGAGGAAGATGAATTCAAAATTTAGCAATTTGATGAAACCAATCAATTATAATTAGCAAATATAAAGACAGCATCTGTTATTAAAAGTGATGCGTGAGCTTATTTTATTTGACTAGGCCTAATGGTTTTTATTTTTCGAAGTGACTATGCCAAAAGATGTAAAATGCAGTGACCTAAATATCTGCGCAATTGGCTCAAATTAAATTAAATAATGATAATAGCGGCATAATGGACTCTATTCTTCTACAGTTGCGCAATGGGATCAATTACTCTTTTAGTCGTCAGGGGTTGAGGGTTTACAGTATAAAGTAGGCCTATAGTATACTAAGTTCTAGTCTATAAGTGTAAAATATTATTTAAAATATATTTTAATAGCCTATTTAAAAGTATTTATCGTGTTAATCCCTGTCCCATTAAGACAAAACATAGGCCTAAACAGGGAACAGGTAGATGACAAGAAAACCAGGTGATTGTAGAGCTATGCTCATCTTTTTCGGGCTAGAATCAGCCTTTTGAAAACGTATTATTATATAATTATAGTATAGAAATAGCTATGTACTAAGTAGTAGTAAGTAGCTCTAGATCTAGTAACAAAACAAGTTTAATTTAGGCTTAGGTTAGGGCCTAGATTTCTACTTACATAATTTAGTTAGATATTACTTATTAGCCTAATATTAGGGCCTAGGCCTACTCAGTTATTACACACAACTTATGGCCGACCATCTTTTCAGATTACAATTTGAATTGAATTGATCTAGAGATCTAATAATTTAAATCTCTAGCCTAAATGAGTAAAATACTGTATTACTACTGTTTACAAGCCAGGCCTACAAGCTAAAGTAAAAGTAAAAAGAGTCAAAATAAATTCAAATTGTTGAGTGTTGGTTGCTATTACAGTACTATTACTATTACTATTGAACTATTGATAGATCTAGATCTAGATAGATAGCCTACTAATAATAATTGACTACTGTTAGTGTTACTGTTAAACCTAGCTAGCCTAAAAATATCTTCTAGAATACTCTAGAACTAATTAGGCCCTATGCCCTATGCTATTTGACAGTATTTGACAATATTATTATTGGGGAGCAGGCTTTACCAAACACCAGTTAAATCTACTTAAGAATATAAGACATTCACTATAACTAAGATCCAACAGGAATTTTAAAACGCGAGTGGGGGTGAGGGGGAGGGTATTTTAAATATTTGGCATTACTTTGGTAAAAAGTGGATTCTTGAGTTCATAAATGTACACATTTTTAAAAGAGTTTATTCGTTGTTATTATCATACTTACCCATATACGATGGACAGAATGTGAATCATAAAATTAACACAAAATCCTACAAACAATACTATGCATAGTCCGTGTATAACATAATCGACCGGTTCCATCGTCTTTTCACAGTTCCTCAGTATGCATTTCACTCACTTCCCCGTCCCACAATCCTATAGACTATTTCCGTGTTAACTTTAACCTTGATACTCCGGCGCAGAATTAGTGACTCATCCACAACGAGGCTGATGAATCGTGACCTGACCTCTATCTTGTATTGAAACGATGGTTCTAGCATTGTGCGAAATAGCATCTGGAAAATGTTTGAATAGTAAAAATGAAAAAAATAAAGCATTTCTTTAGAAAATATTATACTTATTAGTTTATATAGTACCTAGTATAAATTACGCTACAGCTGTTGAAGCCAGTCTGTCATTAGTCATTCATTTTAATTTTATCTCTGGTTTGCAGGGGTCGTCTATAAATAACATTACGTTTCTTAAATTTATCAGCAATATTATTACTTGTTTCCTTCATATTGTCACAAATACTCCCCCCCCCCCATCCAAGAAAAGGATGACGCAAAGGTAGAATCACCCCCAAATAGAACAACCCTAATTTTAATTTTGCAAAAAAATTTTTAACACTAGCCCTTTGTCACACATCGTCACTAAACTCTTAACCTCAAAGTGAGTTTAAGAGCTTTTTCGCCTTATTATTGCCATTGTGCATCAAGGGCGAAACGACAGACGAGGATTATATATTTAATTATTTGTTTCTATTCTGGAACAGTGCCCTAATTCGCAATAGTGATTTTGAGCTCTAATACAAGACCTAGAACTATATTTTACAAATGTAACCATTTTGTTGAATAGACACTATTATTGACAGTTTACAATCCGTAACGCTTTGATAAATAAGCATGTAATAATGTACTCGCTTTCACAGTCCTGCGACCCATATGGAAAAGTTCGGCCATCTCCATTACCACAAAAATTAGGATATTTAACTCTAATGTCAAGGCAGTTCTGCTGTATGGAGCAGAGACATGGAGAGTCTCCAAGGCAAGCACAGCAAAGATACAGACCTTCATGAATAGATGCCTTAGACAGATACTGAAACTGAGATGGCAGGACAAAGTGCCGAACTTGGAACTATGGAGGAAAGCTAGGCAGGAGCCTATAGGTGTACAAATAAGAAGGAGGAAGTGGCGCTGGGTGGGTCACACACTGCGAAAGGCTCACACAAATGTTACACGCCAAGCGCTTGAGTGGAACCCCCAGGGAAAGCGGAAGAGAGGGCGCCCAAGACAGACCTGGAGGCGGAGTCTTCTTGAAGAACTGAAGCCAATAGGGATGTCTTGGGAGATGTCAAAATTAATAGCCGAGGATAGGAAGAAATGGAAGGAAATGGTGGAGGCCCTATGCTCCATAAGGAGCAAAGAGGACTAAGAAGAAGAAGAATAATGTACTGACTGACAATATAAACGAAACGTTAAAGTGTTTCCATTAGCATACAAAATCATTACGCCTGTCATAAAATTTGCATTAACAAGTATATTCTGTACAATCAAACGAATTAAACAAAAGCAAATGCTTTAATTGTTATTTATTTTTAACAGCGCAGAGTTTGAACTTGTAATTTTAGAACCGTCGCGTGCAGTGAGAAAATACGAAACCCCTCGTGACGCAGTTAATGTATGCAGCGTAGCCGTACCGACTGGAGAAAAATGTCAGTAGCAACGCGTGCGCATACCTCTGCCCATGTTATGGCTGTTTACAAACCTACACAATTATGTGAGCAAAACACTTTACGTACCGGACCCTTGGTATGCCTATACAATTTTTAAGTAGGCTGTACCATATAATAAAGTTATTTGTGTATAAGATTTGGTGGCGCCGGTACTTAAGGACATAAAAATGTAGCGTTGCTAGAGGCTACAGGTGTTTGTGAGATGAAGTATAAGCTACTATAAGCTATAAACTGTAAATCGATTAGAATTAGAAACATTCGGCAACTACTCAACAAGTGGAGTAAATTGCATCTGTTCCAGTCACTATTTAACCGGGGGGGGGGGGGGCTTTCATACTCTTAGATATGTGACTATGGGATGTGGTTTTTAGGGGTCGTCCATAAATGACGTCACACTCACAAGGGGGGAGGGGGGTCCGAAATTTTGTGACGAGGGGGTTGGGGGTCAGATGAGAAGACCATTTCTCACATGGCAGGTAGGCGGCGCGTACTTGAAAAACCAACAACTTATTGCTTGACTCTGCCTGATGAGAAGACGTGGTCTCACTGTCAGCCTGTCAGCACTGGCCTCGATCTTCACGTTAAACAGGCCGGCCGGTGTCTGGATAGTTGGCCGGTCTCCTAAGAGCCGCTCTCCTGATAGTCGACCGGTCTCTTAATAGACGGCCTCTCACCTACCAGTCGGCCAGTCTCTTGATAGTAGCCCGGTCTCCTGATAGTCAGCCGCTCTCCTGATAGTCGACCGGTCTCTTAATAGACGGCCGGTCACCTGCCAGTCGGCCAGTCTCCTGAAAGTCGACCGGTCTTCTTATAGTATAAAAGGTCTCCTGATAGTAGTCCTGTCTCGTAACAGTCGCCTGGTATGCTGATAGTGAGCCGTAATGTTCCCTCTAAGCTGCGCGGTTGCGCGGCCGCGCAGTAGTTTTGAACCTGCCGCGCAGTCATTTTATAAAATACATATATTTTTGCATAAGACGTTCAGAACACAGGACACACGAAATGCACGTTGCACACTAGCTTTTTCTCCTTAGAGGGAACTTTGGTAGGCCGGTCTCCGATAATTGACCGGTCTCCTAATAGCCGGCCGATCTCCGGATAGTCACCTGATAGTCGGCCGGTCACCCGCTGGTTCGGTCTAGTGCTGTGTGATATGCCCAAGGCTGACCACTTTATTGACTAATTTCCATACAAAGCCCATCCCGCTACGTTAGAATGGACTAAACTGTCCTTGCTAAACCCCTTGGCCCGCCATTGGTGGGCCCTACATGTCGAGCTACAGGCCCGCCATTGGTGGGGTCTACATGTCGAGCTACAGGCCCGCCTGTGGTCTACATGTCGAGCTACAGGCCCGCCTGTGGTCTACATGTCGAGCTACAGGCCCGCCATTGGTGGGGTCAACATGTCGAGCTACAGGCCCGCCTGTGGTCTACATGTCGAGCTACAGGCCCGCCTGTGGTCTACATGTCGAGCTACAGGCCCGCCTGTGGTCTACATGTCGAGCTACAGGCCCGCCATTGGTGTGGTCTACATGTCGAGCTACAGGCCCGCCTGTGGTCTACATGTCGAGCTACAGGCCCGCCTGTGGTCTACATGTCGAGCTACAGGCCCGCCATTGGTGGGGTCAACATGTCGAGCTACAGGCCCGCCTGTGGTCTACATGTCGAGCTACAGGCCCGCCTGTGGTCTACATGTCGAGCTACAGGCCCGCCATTGGTGGGGTCTACATGTCGAGCTACAGGCCCGCCTGAGGTCTACATGTCGAGCTACAGGTCCGCCATTGGTGGGCCCTACATGTCGAGCTACAGGCCCGCCATTAGTGTGGTCTACATGTCGAGCTACAGGCCCGCCATTGGTGGGGTCTACATGTCGAGCTACAGGCCCGCCTGTGGTCTACATGTCGAGCTACAGGCCTGCCTGTGGTCTACATGTCGAGCTACAGGCCCGCCTGTGGTCTACATGTCGAGCTACAGGCCCGCCTGTGGTCTACATGTCGAGCTACAGGCCCGCCTGTGGTCTACATGTTGAGCTACAGGCCCGCCATTGGTGGGCCCTACATGTCGAGCTACAGGCCCGCCATTGGTGGGGTCTACATGTCGAGCTACAGGCCCGCCTGTGGTCTACATGTCGAGCTACAGGCCCGCCTGTGGTCTACATGTCGAGCTACAGGCCCGCCATTGGTGGGGTCTACATGTCGAGCTACAGGCCCGCCATTGGTGTGGTCTACATGTCGAGCTACAGGCCCGCCATTGGTGGGGTCTACATGTCGAGCTACAGGCCCGCCTGTGGTCTACATGTCGAGCTACAGGCCCGCCATTGGTGGGGTCTACATGTCGAGCTACAGGCCCGCCATTGGTAGGGTCTACATGTCGAGCTACAGGCCCGCCATTGGTAGGGTCTACATGTCGAGCTACAGGCCCGCCATTGGTGGGGTCTACATGTCGAGCTACAGGCCCGCCTGTGGTCTACATGTCGAGCTACAGGCCCGCCATTGGTGGGGTCTACATGTCGAGCTACAGGCCCGCCATTGGTGGGGTCTACATGTCGAGCTACAGGCCCGCCTGTGGTCTACATGTCGAGCTACAGGCCCGCCTGTGGTCTACATGTCGAGCTACAGGCCCGCCTGTGGTCTACATGTCGAGCTACAGGCCCGCCATTGGTGTGGTCTACATGTCGAGCTACAGGCCCGCCATTGGTAGGGTCTACATGTCGAGCTACAGGCCCGCCATTGGTGGGCCCTACATTTCGAGCTACAGGCCCGCCATTGGTGGGGTCTACATGTCGAGCTACAGGCCCGCCATTGGTGGGCCCTACATTTCGAGCTACAGGCCCGCCATTGGTGGGGTCTACATGTCGAGCTACAGGCCCGCCTGTGGTCTACATGTCGAGCTACAGGCCCGCCTGTGGTCTACATGTCGAGCTACAGGCCCGCCTGTGGTCTACATGTCGAGCTACAGGCCTGCCATTGGTGTGGTCTACATGTCGAGCTACAGGCCCGCCATTGGTAGGGTCTACATGTCGAGCTACAGGCCCGCCATTGGTGGGCCCTACATTTCGAGCTACAGGCCCGCCATTGGTGGGGTCTACATGTCGAGCTACAGGCCCGCCTGTGGTCTACATGTCGAGCTACAGGCCCGCCTGTGGTCTACATGTCGAGCTACAGGCCCGCCTGTGGTCTACATGTCGAGCTACAGGCCTGCCATTGGTGTGGTCTACATGTCGAGCTACAGGCCCGCCATTGGTGGGGTCTACATGTCGAGCTACAGGCCCGCCTGTGGTCTACATGTCGAGCTACAGGCCCGCCTGTGGTCTACATGTCGAGCTACAGGCCCGCCTGTGGTCTACATGTCGAGCTACAGGCCTGCCATTGGTGTGGTCTACATGTCGAGCTACAGGCCCGCCTGTGGTCTACATGTCGAGCTACAGGCCCGCCATTGGTAGGGTCTACATGTCGAGCTACAGGCCCGCCATTGGTGGGCCCTACATTTCGAGCTACAGGTCCGCCATTGGTGGGCCCTACATGTCGAGCTACAGGCCCGCCTGTGGTCTACATGTCGAGCTACAGGCCCGCCATTGGTAGGGTCTACATGTCGAGCTACAGGCCCGCCATTGGTGGGCCCTACATTTCGAGCTACAGGTCCGCCATTGGTGGGCCCTACATGTCGAGCTACAGGCCCGCCATTGGTGGAGTCTACATGTCGAGCTACAGGCCCGCCATTGGTGGAGTCTACATGTCGAGCTACAGGCCCGCCATTGGTGGAGTCTACATGTCGAGCTACAGGTCCGCACCGTTTGGTACAAGGTTGCCATTTGTAATCTCCCAGTGGTTCTCACAATATGCTGCATTAGCTTAATGAACAAGCCACGCTTAATGTGCATTCACAACTCGCATAATAAACTCATTTGAAAATATCAAAACCACATAGATCTAGACTATTTGATATCTGAAAGCATAAAAAAATTAGAGAGCATAAAAAACCAACAATTTGAAAGTAGATTGGCACAATGTTTCTGTACTCGACCCAAAAGGGTCGGTGCTTTTATGTTACACAACGGCAAAGGGTGACGGGGGAAGGGGGGGATCTGTCTTTTACACCAGCACCTCGTAACAGTGACATACTGACACTGTGACACAAGAGATGAGGGTCAAGGTCAAGGATGGGGAGGGGGGGGTCAAGGATTCAGGAGCTGAACCTTAACTCACTGGTATGGATATCCCACTGCAGGTACGAGTTTAGTACTCACTAACCAAGTGCCCATCTAGAGCCGAGTTAAATACTCAATATCAAATGGGGTCGAATGTTCCCATGTACTAAGTTTAATCAAAAGATGACAGTATTGAATGTTCCCTTGTACTAAGTTTAATCAAAAGATGACAGTATTGAATGTTCCCTTGTACTAAGTCTAATCAACAGATGACAATATTGTATGTTCCCCTGGCCAAGGATTAAATTTTCGCCGCTTACATTCGCTGACTGACCATCACTCGATGTGATATAGATCAGTGGCGTAGGCAGGGGGGGGGTTAGGGGGGGTCATAACCCCCCCCCCCCCCCATAGACCCCTCGGTATATAGAAAAAGTATGAGGGGGGTGCAAATCGAAAGTTTGAGGGGGGGGGGGTGCAAATTGAAAGTTTGGGGGGGGGTGCAAATCGAAAGTTTGAGGGGGGGGGGGGTGCAAATCGAAAGTTTGAGGGGGGGGGTGCAAATCGAAAGTTTGTCCCTGGGTAAAAATTGGACCCCCCCCCTTGAGACGATCCTGGCTACGCCACTGATATAGATTGTGCCGTATGCTCAGTGCTTTCATGGGTGTTGTAGACTTACAAGTGTAGCAGGACAGTTCACATTTCTCATGACGTGAATCACATGTTGATTCTGTTAACTGATTGATGTATTGCGAACACAGTTGTTTTCTTTCTATTATTTTTTTAACACTGACCTGATTTTACTGGCTACAAGATGAACCAATCAACGCATCACACGTCACCTTGTTTGTTGACAAAATGTATCTGCTGTAGCGTTTTGTTTTCAATAAAAATAGAATCTATTTTTGGTCATTGTGTTTAAGATTCACTAATACGATTCACTAAAATTAGCTTCACTAAAACATTCAACTACCCACTTTCCTCAGATATCTGCAACTCTACCTGAAACAACAATTTCTGACCAAACGTATAACAATATTTCAGTGAAACAAAAAACCAACAGTGTCAATGCATGTCAAGACTCAAGGAAATACAAGTAGAAGAAAGCTCTAAGATATTAACATCCAGCACTCACAAACGCCAGTTTTTGCCTACCGATACCAAAAATTCAAACGATGAAAGTAAACAATAGAATTAAGTTTAATTTTGTACTACAAGACAAACAAAGCAATCACAGAATATATTCAGTTGTACAGAGAGAGAGAACGACAACTTTGTTTGGTACTGCTTTACTTGCAATGAAGACCTTAAATATTAAATAAGATGTGATTATAATGTTTAATTTGTCGAATAAATAATAGTGCTAGATCGGCATCTACATGAGAAGTGAACTGGTTCAATAGTGTTGAAACAACCCATACATGAGAATTGAACTTGTATAATTTGTGCTAGATCGGCCTCCACATGAGAATTGAACTTGTTAAAAAGTGTTGAAACAACCCATACATGAGAATTGAACTTGTTTAAAAGTGTTGAAACAAGCCATTCATGAGAATTGAACTTGTTTAATAGTATTAGACCAGCCCATACACTTTGCCGTACATAATAGGCTATGGATAATTATAATTCCACTTATGTTATTGATTAAACAACATATGTTCAGAGAGCTAATACAAACGCCTAGAAATATTGTATTATATTTGTAATACTTTACGTATTGCTATTATCGACTTTTTCTACACTATATGGGTCTACACAAATAACACGCTTACACACGTACGCCTCGATTTATGAACGAATAATTGCAAAATGCCAACAGATGTCTGGTGGGTATTATTTTCTACAGGTTATATATAATGAAAGAAATAGTTTAGGGTGGGGTGGAGGGAGGGGGGGGGGGTGACCTGTGGGTGTACGCCTTACACGTGGTTGTAGATCTTGTTGCCTGATGGTTGCCACACCTGATGGTTGGCACACCTGATGGTTGGCACACCTGATGGTTGGCACACCTGATGGTTGCCAGTGATTACCACACCTGATGGTTGCTACACCTGATGGTTGGCACACCTGATGGTTGGCACACCTGATGGTTGCCACACCTGATGGTTGCCAGTGATTACCACACCTGATGGTTGCCACACCTGGTGGTTGGCACACCTGATGGTTGGCACACCTGATGGTTGCCAGTGATTACCACACCTGATGGTTGCTACACCTGATGATTGGCACACCTGATGGTTGGCACACCTGATGGTTGGCACACCTGATGGTTGGCACACCTGATGGTTGGCATACCTGATGGTTGGCACACCTGATGGTTGGCACACCTGATGATTGGCACACCTGATGGTTGGCACACCTGATGGTTGGCACACCTGATGGTTGGCACACCTGATGGTTGCCACACCTGATGGTTGCCACACCTGATGGTTGCCACACCTGATGGTTGGCACACCTGATGGTTGGCACACCTGATGGTTGCCACACCTGATGGTTGGCACACCTGATGGTTGGCACACCTGATGGTTGGCACACCTGATGGTTGCCACACCTGATGGTTGGCACACCTGATGGTTGGCACACCTGATGATTGGCACACCTGATGGTTGGCACACCTGATGGTTGGCACACCTGATGGTTGGCACACCTGATGGTTGCCACACCTGATGGTTGCCACACCTGATGGTTGCCACACCTGATGGTTGGCACACCTGATGGTTGGCACACCTGATGGTTGGCACACCTGATGGTTGGCACACCTGATGGTTGGCACACCTGATGGTTGGCACACCTGATGGTTGGCACACCTGATGGTTGGCACACAGATCCCATGAAGAGATTATTATGCAGTCCATGTTGGCCACGAGCTGAGCTGGTCACTGTGACGTCACGTGACTCAAGGTAACAGAGCCTCTTTACTTACCTGCTGGTTCTAGTTCACTCGTGGATGACATCAGAAGATGGTCAAACATGACGTTACACGTAACGTTTTGTGTGTGTGTGTGGGGGGGGGGGTGAAGATGAATCATGTGTGGACCTAATGGGACCGGGTTTTAAGGCTTACTATTTATATTTTTAAATATAAAAAATGACCCAGTTGAAAATAGTTCTGAAATGTTCTGTGTTAACTGCTTTAATTTGTCTTCGGTTTGTTTTTATTTAACTACCATTAGACACATTTATGTGACATCCTGTTGGAAACACTTGTATGTCTGAATGTCACATTAAATACAAGAGTTGGGTAAAGATCGGGGCCTGAGTACACACAGCTCTAATGGGTACCTGACTTACGTCGAGTAATTAAACAACATTCACTTTATATGCCGTGGTCACAGAAACAGACCAACTCTACTTTATCTGCCAGGTACGAAAGGGTAACTGACTTAATTAGAGCCAGATAGACTCGTATATCTGTAGTATGTTGGTTCTGATAAACCAATCAGGCGGTCTTATCTCAAATTTATGCCCTTAATCTCGTTTCCGGTGACATGATTGGTATTGATACCCACAAGTTTGGGCCGCTATCGTCAGGCTCAGAACCTCTGAAGCAGCCCAATGTTTAGAGACATTGCCATGCGACCAGGGACTTTGTGTCGAGTGGAACTCAGGTTATTGTTCTGGAAAAAGGCTCCCGCCCCAAAATCAGGTATAATCTGGTACAACACCCCACCCCCTCCCGCCATTACACCGTGTCCGCATTCTGTACGCTTGAGAGCGGCCGTCCAGGACAACCAACGCAATAGCTGTTGCGTGACCAAGTCGTGATATAGAATTCTCTCAGCAGGGACTGATACTAGTGATACTAGTGATACTGGCTCAGGGGTCTACAACTATCTGAAGCAGGGACTGATACTAGTGATACTGGCTCAGGGGTCTACAACTATCTGAAGCAGGGACTGATACTAGTGATACTAGCTCAGGGTTTTACGATTATCTCAAGCAGGGACTGATACTAGTGATACTAGCTCAGGGTTTTACGATCATCTGAAGCAGGGACTGATACTGGTGATACTAGCTCAGGGTTTTACGATTATCTGAAGCAGGGACTGATACTGGCTCAGGGTTTTACGATTATCTGAAGCAGGGACTGATACTGGTGATACTAGCTCAGGGTTCTACTTCTGTTATCGTAGGTACGACACGTCTGATGATGTCATATAGTGGGTCGAATCTAGGGGTCGATAAATTAGGTCATGGGACCCCGATAGGGATGTGAAATCTATAGGTCCCAGTGTAGTGGCACTGATACTTGATCTCATCATATGGCCTGAAACTGGCGTCCTGATAGGTCCTAGTGTTCTGGTGGGTCCTGATAGGTCCTAGTGATGGGTCCTGATAGGTCCTAGTGATGGGTCCTGATAGGTCCTAGTGATGGGTCCTGATAGGTCCTAGTGATGGGTCCTGATAGGTCCTAGTGATGGGTCCTGATAGGTCCTAGTGTTCTGATGGGTCCTGATAGGTCCTAGTGTTCTGATGGGTCCTGATAGGTCCTAGTGATGGGTCCTGATAGGTCCTAGTGATGGGTCCTGATAGGTCCTAGTGATGGGTCCTGATAGGTCCTAGTGATGGGTCCTGATAGGTCCTAGTGATGGGTCCTGATAGGTCCTAGTGATGGGTCCTGATAGGTCCTAGTGATGGGTCCTGATAGGTCCTAGTGATGGGTCCTGATAGGTCCTAGCGATGGGTCCTGATAGGTCCTAGTGATGGGTCCTGATAGGTCCTAGTGATGGGTCCTGATAGGTCCTAGTGATGGGTCCTGATAGGTCCTAGTGATGGGTCCTGATAGGTCCTAGTGTTCTGATGGGTCCTGATAGGTCCTAGTGATGGGTCCTGATAGGTCCTAGTGATGGGTCCTGATAGGTCCTAGTGTTCTGATGGGTCCTGATAGGTCCTAGTGATGGGTCCTGATAGGTCCTAGTGATGGGTCCTGATAGGTCCTAGTGATGGGTCCTGATAGGTTTTAGTGATGGGTCCTGATAGGTCCTAGTGTTCTGATGGGTCCTGATAGGTCCTAGTGATGGGTCCTGATAGGTCCTAGTGATGGGTCCTGATTGGTCCTAATGTTCTGATGGGTCCTGATAGGTCCTAGTGATGGGTCCTGATAGGTCCTAGTGATGGGTCCTGATTGGTCCTAATGTTCTGATGGGTCCTGATATGTCTTAATGTTCTGATGGGTCCTGATAGGTCCTAATGTTCTGATGGGTCCTGATATGTCTTAATGTTCTGATGGGTACTGATAGAAACTTATCATGGCTGTAAACTTATCATGGCTGTAAACAGATTATAAGGACGGGGTAGACAATAACGCCGTTTGATTTGATATCGACTGAACTTGAACTAAGGCACGGCCTACTACTCGCCTCATTTAATTGACATAAATAATTAACTAAAATACCAGCCGTCGTCCTACGATATATATGATGTAAGCTACTGATATTGAGAGATAAAAAATCGACCCGATTGTTTACAGAGAACGATAATGGGCTGATAATTCAACTCAGGGAGAAGCTGTACTATAGGGATGAACACAGTAGAGTGACACAGGGGGAGGGGGTGGGGTGGGGAGGAGAAGAGGGGGATGATAGCTGGGTTTCTTTCGGTGGGGACCTGAAGCTTCCGGGCGGAGAAGGCGCTTTTAAAATTTCCGATGGGAGGGGGAGGGGCGTGAAGACGCCACTGGTTACAGTAGGTTTTATACTATTTTCTACACAATTTTTCTATTTCGTAGAACGTTGAATGGTCACCGCTATGTGACTGTAGGACATTGAATGGTCACCGCTATGTGACTGTAGGACATTGAATGGTCACTGCTGTATGTGACTGTAGGACATTGAATGGTCACCGCTATGTGTGATGTAGGACATTGAATGGTCGCGTATATGTGACTGTAGGACATTGAATGGTCACCGCTATATGTGACTGTAGGACATTGAATGGTCACCGCTATATGTGATGTAGGACATTGAATGGTCACTGCTGTATGTGACTGTAGGACATTGAATGGTCACCGCTATGTGTGATGTAGGACATTGAATGGTCGCGTATATGTGACTGTAGGACATTGAATGGTCACCGCTATATGTGACTGTAGGACATTGAATGGTCACCGCTATATGTGATGTAGGACATTGAATGGTCACCGCTATGTGACTGTAGGACATTGAATGGTCACCGCTATGTGACTGTAGGACATTGAATGGTCACCGCTATGTGACTGTAGGCCATTGAATGGTCACCGCTATATGACTGTAGGACATTGAATGGTCCCTGCTTTAAGAAGTTGGGTCAAGTTAATAAAAAAGGTAAAAAAGGCCCCAAGTTCTAGAACCACTGATTTAGGTAGCAGTGAAAAATAAAGCTATTTTTAGCCCCAAAACGTGATGTCATACCTGGCTACCCCAAACCGCAAATATATGCGAGCCAGTCACGCGTGACGTAGACGACACTAAATTTAAACTCGTCCTTCAAGTGGGGGTGTCAACACAAAGCAAGTAGGAAGGGCTTTTTGTTACCGATTACGTCACCATTTGACGTATTCCCAGCGACTATAAATTTCTTAACTGTAACTGGTTTACACAAAAAAAAATACTGCACAGATTTTTGAGCCATTGATTTTAAGTTTAAGATCGTGCGCATGTGATTGAACCAAAATGTCACACTTGTTTACGTCCTACCCTACCCTACCCCACCCCAAATAACGCGAGGTCTATAGTACATTACTGTATTCAACTGTAGATTATGGTACATGTAAACCCGTGCCCCTCCCCCACCCAAGACTTGTAATAATTAAACTCGATGATAGTAGGCCTAGTAACCCTAGTATTGTAAGAGAAATCACATGTTGAGGAGTATCAATGATATCGTATGAAACGAGAAACACATGTCCGCCATTGGTGTCAAACTTTCCATTCAACCATGTCCAACCAAGTCCAACAAAGACAATGTAACATTTTTATAACCGTCAACTTTTTCATTAACCATTTCTAAGTACAAGACTTTATGTAGGGAAGTCAAACAAAGGTAATATAACATTTTTATAACAGTCAACTTTTTCATTCAACCATGTCTAAGTACAAGACTTTATGCAGGGAAGTCAAACAAAGACAATGTAACATTTTTATAACAGTCACGGTTTCTTTCAGACAGTTTGGTGGTGGTGGGTGGGTGTGTGTTAAGTACTTATATATTTTTAATTTAAATTATATTTCCTTTTTCGTGCACCGGGGGGGGGGGGGGGGGAGAAGAGACACATCACCCCTTTGTTTTTTAAATGTGCTTTGCACATTTAGCACATTGATCTATTCTAGAGCTTATACGACAAGACACAGTGGGCGACACGTCAAGTTTGGGAGCGACAAGTCTTGTGACGTCATCCACTGATGTCACACCCGGAGTTGATCTGCGAACACATTTCATACAATGCATAGACCTGAATTTTTGCCAGATCGAACGGTAAAAAAATGAAATGGAGCAAGACTGTTAATCTACCGTGTCGGTCAGACGACCACACATTTTTTTTTTTTTTTTTGCTTTTTCAGTATTTCTGTTCTCCCGTTAAATATAATCGTTGGCAATCTGTTACAATAATACATCATTAAAATTGATTTAAACTTTCACGTCGTTGGCTATAATTTTATAACACTCATATTCTGCTGGTTTCTTCGCCATTACTGTAGCAGGTGAACAACTAGAGTACCTCCCCTTGATCCTCCCCTCCCCCTAATTATTCCGGTAATGAATACATCAACTAAGACCAGGAAGTTGGCACTAATTAACTTCTCCTCCTTTACCATGAGCCGAGATTTTCCTCGAGATTTAGAGAGCAACACAGCTCAGATGTGACCTAGGGGCAGCAGCTTCAAAGGCCGACTACAAGCGTTTGGTTTGACCTACTTACAGAGGCGTAGCGAGGGGGGGGGGGGGGGCGGGGGGGGGGGGACATATGTCCCCGGGCGCCGACCTTAGGGGGGGGGCGCCAAATTGAAAGTTTGAGGGGGGGGGGTGTAAATGAAAAGTTCGAGGGGGGGGGTGCAAATCGAAAGTTTGAGGGGGGGGGGTGCAAATGAAAAGTTCGAGGGGGAGGTGCAAATCGAAAATTTGCTCCCGAGGGGGGCGCCAAATTGAAAGTATGTCCCCGGGCGCCGGGAAGGGTCGCTACGCCTCTGCCTACTTACCAGTTCAGCAATCTCTTACAGTTTACCATAGCTATTTCGTCATCAATGTGTGAGTGTGCCACAGTCTATAGTTGAGCCTGTATAAAAGGGGAAGCACTCTCACCTTGTTAGTAACAGGAAGATAAATACACCATACGCACGCATGCTATATTTTTAAAAGGTACACTTAAAAAAAAACTATTGTTTCAGTTTTAAAGAGGAAAAACTCGCCGATGGAGTTACTATTGTACAGTCAGTGTTGACTTTTGTTTGGAGTCCTTATGTTAACTTTTTGCCTGTTGTATGTTAACATTTGCTACGTAGACAGTTTTTTTTTTCAAATACAGGTCCGCAGTTACAAAAGCAAGGGGAAGGGGTGAGTAGAAGGGGGGGGGGAGAAGCAAATATTTCTCACGAGTTATGACCAGGCTGTGACCAGAAGACGCACAGTTATTTATAGATAAGGGTTACCTCGCAGAGGGCCGGAAGTTCAAGGTCAAAAAGTGAGCAGGGAGGGAGGGAACATTCCAGAAATCTCATCCTGTCGGTGCTAGAAACATATCGACGTTCGTATTCTAACCGCCAATGTTAACGGTAACCAGATTCTAACCCAAACATAACCATGAGGATATTTTTTTTATCGTAAACAACGTCACATTCCAAGGGAGGGGGTTCAGAAAGTTCAGACATTTTTTTATTTAAAAAAAAAAGCAATGTTAAAAACTGATTTTTGCCGTTATTTCGCGTTTTAAAAAGGCTGTTATAGTGAATTGTAATAGCCTAGAAATTAATACATTGATTAATGTAGCCTACTCAATGTTGACCTAGCTCAGAAAGTATTTTTAGAAAGAAATCAATGTTTGGAAAAAAACCAACAGCAATGTGGAGGCTGAGTTGTGACGTCATTTTAAGGGGTGTGGGGTCTGGCTTTTTGTGACGATGTGAAAGTGGAGGTAAAAAATGGTCTAAAAACAGCTTGATCTCCTCAATTATTTATGATCATGATGCCAGTTCTTTAAACTGTAAGGAGCGTGGGGACAATCGTGATTTAAAATAGTTAAAACACCGTTTTAAAAAGGTTTGTGTTGAGAGAATAATCCGCGAACACTATGTGATATTTAACGTGATCTACACTACAACGACCCGTGTTTTCGAGTGGGCGCCATCCCGGGCAGATAACCCGAACAATTCGTGCTAGTCAACACCCACACCCCCACGTTATCTGCTTATAAAAACATGAACCGGCGCAAACAAGTGGACGCTTTCAGTACATCAACAGGCGGTCATGGGACCGAGCAGGAACTAACATACAAACCTGCGGCACTTGTCGTCTGGTGGTGTGTTCAACACAGACCCACACTGTGTCAGTCTGGTGGGGGGGGGGGGGGGGGGAGAGGAAAAAAAAGCACCACACATTACATAACATGCCAGGAATTACCTAAATGTGTTTAACCGAATAACCCAGTAAACAGTGACTTTCAGATGTATGTTTGGTCTAGGTTTTTTTCTTCATCAGCGATGCGCGGCAATGGAAGACCAATGTGGTCAGTAGCGGCTGACACACCACGAGAATGATTGATATGGGAGAAAGGGAACTAACCGATACCGTTACTTGAGTGATCCCGGTAACCAAGGGGTTCCCACCTCGCAATATTCCAATATTCGTATAATGGCCCCTGTCGGAGGATTAAAAAAAATTCACCTTAATGTACGTTTCTTTATGGGGGGGGGGGGGGGGGGGGAGGGGGGAAGGGGAGAAAAGGAGGACGTGCAACCCACGTTAGCAAAGACAGTACTGACCACTTGACCAGTGCCAAGTGTGTGTGTGTGTGTGGGGGGGGGGGGGGTCAGATGAACACAACTCAGCACCACCCATGGACACAAAGGCCTATGGATACATGGTTTCTTACCTGGGAACCTGCATGTGACATCAACCTACCACCTGTGTCATGATCACGGCATATGTAGGGATAGTGTGGTCAGCACTATGGCGGCCAGCAACCTTTACTTTCCCTAGCATGAGTTAGGTACCAATCAGACCTGGGTGGACTTAGGGACGTTCTAATGATTCTTTTGACTATAACCCAGATTCGCGGTCCCTTAAAAGCATACTAAATACTATAAAATGAGATAATTTTCTTTTTCGAAACAATTTTAAAATAGTTTTTTAAAAATAAATCTAGTAGTCAGGGGAGGCTAGTCATAAAAAAATACGTAGGAGTTAGCTGCCGTAATCACTTCCCTTTATAGTGCAAAATTTTATTATTTTCTCTTATTTTTACCTCTAGATCTAACTTGAATTAAGTTAAAGTAAGAAACTATGAAACCATTGTTCAACGATTAGAATAAAACAATTTAATGAAATAAAGCTGATTAGTTGAATGTAGCTGAGACAAACAGCACAGTGAATAAGTAGGGCAACTTTAAACAGTAATACAAAACAAAATTTAAGTTTCAGTTTTATTATTGTCATTTAATAAATTATAAAAGTATATGCTGACCAAAAAACGTGATCAGCATTAATAATGATGTTCAGTAACTATTGAACCTCATTAAAACATTGACACACTTCATTCGTTTTTTTGAACCTGACAAAAAAACTGGGCAAATTTTTTATAAAGATTTCTCAGCACCTTCTTTGGCCAGCCGATCAGCAGATTCATTGGCCTGATTTCCACAGTGACCTCTGACATACACCTGGAGGTAAGTCACACAGATAACAGTTATACATACACATCATATATTTTAAGATGGTATGGATTAAAACCAAAAGCTGCATAAGGATAGTAAATAAAGTTGGTTTAACTTTTAAAATTCTGTTTACTTCAAACAATGTGTTAAAACTGGAAATGTTCCTAAAAATTATTTGATAGGTTGGTCAATTAGCAGACAAACATATTTCAATGTTTTACATTAAATGTTTTATGAATGAGGGATTCAATAAATACCTTCAGATGACACTAGTACTCGTATTTATTATTATAATTTGGTATTAATAATTCAGCTTTGTATCTGTGGTAATTAGTGTAATCAGCTATTATTGTTGGCAAAATGACTATTAAAGATTCAATTGTTAATCTGCTGAATGGTTGCTTAAGTTTGAGAAATGTAAATGATCAGCAATTCTGTAAAATCAACACTCATTTCTTACCTTAAAGATTTTTCTCAAGTATTAATAAGAACTGTTTAAATGATAAAATATTATTCAGTTAAAATTGTCAGGGGAGGTAATTTTAATTTGTTCAACGTAAACCTTTTTATTGATGATTTGAAATTTATTATTCTGTCCCCTATCTAAGTGGACTGTTGGAGCGCCACAAGGGTCCTCAACATTTATAATGGACAGTCAATACTTTTTCTATTTAATTTCATGAGATTAATATTTGAATGTGATATATTTTACAATTCCAATGCAACAAAACATCCATTAAAGTAATCTTACAAATAAGTATTTGCTAAATTCTGCAGCCTATATGTCCTACATCTTTTACAAACTTTTGTATCCTTTTAAAGATTAGTTCAGATTTCCAGCCCAAAATAGCCAAGAAACTTTGCAGCTCAAGATGGAACCTTACCCATTTGACATTGATATTTTTTAATTGCTTGTCGAGTTCCTCAAAATCCTCCTTGTTTACAACAGGGCTCCCAGTGGTCTTGGTCCACTGATTCCTCTTCCAGCCCTTGATCCACTTGGTTATTCCTAGACAAGTTTTTTTTATCAGCAGTCAATTTAAAACAAAAATAATGTGTTTTATAGAACTGATACAATATATTACTATGCCACATTGGCTTTATTTACCAACCATTGATCAAAAATTGACTATCAGTGTGGAGAATTAAATTCTTAATTCCTTTTTTCTTGGCCAGTTGAACAGCACGTACAGCTGCCTGAAAATCAAGAGGTAACAGATGATGGTAGGCTACAGCAGTTTCCTGTGACAAGCAAGTGAAAGCACTCTGAATAATTGTCATATCATTGCCAGAGTTTTTTATCTTTATGTGTTGATGCAAAGAAATGCAAATCTAACAATGTGAAAATGAACCTCTACAGCAACTTTTACCTAATTATTTCTCATGGATTGGTTAGTATTTTTTACTCAGAAAATTTAAGTGTTCCATTAAAATATCTTACATAAACTGACCAAACTGGATTACTGCTCTTTCTAAAAACAAAACTACTTACATGAATTTCTGCCCTGTTATTTGTTGGCCGACCTGGCAATCTTTCACTTACATTGCTAGAAAATATTTTAGTTACTTTTATAAAGTTTGCAAACAAGTATAATAATTCAGTAATCCTAAATTTGTTATAGAATAGTGTTTAGGTAGCCTATACTATGCAGACATGGGGTAGGATAGTTTCAGAGAATACAGGGCTGACTTGCATTCAATTTGCATTTCATCTTTTTCGTTTACTCAGCTTTAATGGGAGCCTGACTGTTATGAATGGTATCTTAGGCATGCAAGGGTATGAATGTATGTAGTAGAATGATTTATATTAATAAAAGAATAGGACTGTGTGACGTGGTAAGTAAGGATGTGACATTTGAGAGTATGATCTTGTTGTTAGGGGAAAGATGAGTTTTTGTCCTGTTGTGGTAAGGTGTAGAGGTATTTGTCTGTCGTTGTGAATGTAGTCTTTGTATATGTTGTGAAAATGGTCGTCTGTGTGTATTTAGCCATGCAATAAACCATGGAATGTACCAATGTTTTGTACTGACATGTCTTGGTTACAGAAAGCTGACATGTCTTGTGGCAATGGAGTGGCAAAAAGACAATCCAGAGGGCTTTACTTACTCAGGATCATCTGGAGCCCAAAAGACACCTATCCCAGCTCTTGCACCACACCGGCCATTATCAAAGCAGCCTCCATCAGTATATACATTAATTCCTTCTGCTTCACTGAATCTTGAACCTACAATTGATCAAATTAGCTTTTACACTCCATATACTATTCCAGAAATCTTAAAAATACTATAAAAAGATGAGTGTCTCTGAGGATATGGAAGTCAGTAAACTATAAAGAAAAGTTGGTTGTAACAAAATAAATTTTACCAGTAAATTGCTCAGCTTTTAAATCAAATTTTGGACGTTTTGTCTGGTTAGCATCCAAACTGGAGCTTGCCCCTCCTGAGCTGGTAGAGTAATGTCTTTTGCTGCCTGGAGCTGTAATATTAGGCACAAAATCAATACAAAAAAATGTAGCTGTACTTCTGTTACTGTATTTAACATCTTGACCTATGAATATCTAGGGGCGTAGTTAGGGATATTCATGCATCTACACACAAACACACTAAAAATAACAAGATCCCACTTACAACCTACACCAGTGTCAAATATATAACAGAATATATCTATACATATATATAGTGGTACCTCTACAAATGAAATTTTTGAGATTCAAGTGTTTGAGCAAGCTTAAATTTGCTTTAACATACAAGCAAAATTTGAAATACTTGTAACTGGATTAAAGGATATAACAGTTCATGGAAAAGAAATACCCGTAAAAAGTTACAAGTGATTGTGCATCGGAGCTAGGTAATGACACTGAACTGTAAGGGAGGAGTAAGCAAACCTAGGCTGATATTTAAGGCCTGTGTGGAAAAGTGGGTTAGGTTTAAGGATAGAGAATAGCTTAAATACACCTTTCTTGTTGAAAAAAACACAATAAAAACAACTGGGGTAATATTTTGGGGACTGGAATGCATTTATAGTACTTTTAAAAGCTTATTTATATAATGCATGGACTGTGGCCCATCTTTCTAGTACAGTTACATTGTGGTAACTGACTTTCCTCAAGGCATATCAGAACTACCAGTACATGTTTTTTTACCAGTGAAGACAGCTTCCTCTAATGTTTTTAGTGTGGTTCTGACCTCTGCTAAACCAGACTGAAGTGTCAGCACCATTTCCTTTGTTGTCTTCATGTCTGCCTTCAGCGAGTAAATATGGGACATGAGGGATGAGATGCTCGCACCACTCATCTCAGCTGGAGTAGCACTGGCATCGTTAGAACTGACAGCAAAACTTGGAGATGAACTTGCTGAAAAATATACATTATACATTTATACAATGGGGTAGCAAAAATAACATGCAAATTGATATTGTGCTTAAAAATGACTTCAAACACTTCAAATTAGGCCTATCTATATTTTTATCAGATATATTTATAGCTATCATAATTGTGAACCTAACCAGAGAGTAAAACCTGTTATGATACAGTAATAAAAGAAACACAAATATTAAGAGAAGCAATTTATTCAATAAATTTGATCCCAATTTTTCTTAGTTTAAAGCTGTTGCTTGCAATTTAAAATAATTTAATACCATTATCACAGATAAATGAATGGCAGTCGGCTTCAGTTGAAAATTTCTTAAAAGCAGGGTTGGGAAAGCCTTTGATTTGCTTTTCACATTCAGACCTGATAAACCAAAAAAAAAAGATTATGTCTCTCTCGCTTTTGATATATATATATATATATATATATATATATATATATATATATATATATATATATATAGCTATTGGCTAGATATATACATTCATATATTCTGCCTTGATTGCCAGGCTTAACAAAAAAAATGGGGTAATTTTGATTTATAGGCCTACTAATAATAATTAATAAATTATTATACTATACTGTAACTATACTATAGTATGTATAGTTTAGTTAGTAGATCTAGTTTCATAGTTATATAGTATAGTTAAATAATAATATAGTTAAATATATTTAAATAAAGGCCTAGTTCCTAGTCATGGAGTACCCCACCTGTACTACTTAGGTTAACTATCTAATCCTAAACTGGGATGTTTATAGATACAGATGTCTGATAATAGAATATTCCATTAAATAGGTGTGTTTGGTTGTTAACAGTATTGTAATCTTGACTAATTTAATATTTATGGTTAGAAATTAGGGTTAAGTGTATGGTATGAAAAACATGGGGCGCCGTTATTTTTTTACAGTTTCTAATACTGTTGACTCTCTACAAGCTCCCTAATAAAACTCAATAATATTATCAAATCAATAGTAATATAACTTTTACATCTTATATTAACAATGACCGATAAAAAACTTTTACTTCGGCATCCCATGTTTTTCATCGCTTATAGTAGAGTGATCGCTTGCATTATTGTGATGTATAGCATTTATTTTCTACTTTTTAGTTCAATCAGAAAACGTGGGTTTTTAAAAACTTTTTTAATGATAATTATTTTCAAAGAACATTCTAATTAACTATTATTATTATGGGACACTCAGTGTCACACTGGTATACAAATTCCCCCCTTTAGTAAACGGTATCATAAGTGAAAAAATGACAAACTACCAAGTTGCATAAACACCGGGCACTCTTCCTCTTTTTACTGCGTAGAAGTATTTCCCTGACATAACGTGACTAGATTTGGGCCCAGCTTGAAGGGTAAGCTTTGAAAAAAGTCGTATCATCCGCCACCTTGGTCGAAGTCTCAGAATTTTTCTTAGCTTTATTACAATAATTTCTACTTCTGGATCTACACAATATTAACATTGTGTTTAAGTAATACTAATAGTGTATAGTATAGGTCTAAATCAAATATAGATTTCTATATCTCATCATCAATAACTAAAATCTATAAACTAGTCTAGATCTAGATCTAGATTTCTAGATTAGATTTATTTGCCTAGATCTAGCATTAGCTATCTTTGCCGTCACATTTGTAGTATTTATAAGTTGGGACTCGAATGAAACAGCTGAAAATAAAAAAGTTTAACTTTTATTATTTCGGTACTTTTGTTAGTGGGCTTGGCTAGGGCTAAAAGTTGGCTTAGGCCTAAATGTGATAAAATATTTATGAATTGAAACTAGTTAATAGTAATATTGATTAGATAATAGGTCCACCTAATTTTAAAATTATTAAAGCATTACAGAGAGAAAAGTTTATTTTTTAAAATTTAAATTAGGACCTAGTGTTACGGTAGGCTGATGCGGATCAATGTTTTTAAATTTATAATAAACACATCCTTACCGAAAGCACTTCCTTTTCCTGTAGACGGTCGCCTCTAAAGTATGTTGAAATATACCTCTCCTTTGCATATTTATCTCTTTTCATGTTATCTTAATTAATTCTTTTAAAATATGAACTAATTTTTACTTATATTGAATCCCTCAGTAAGCCAAATAAGCATTTTGAGCAAGATTAATGTTAAGTAAAATAGATTTAGTTGGATTTGTTGTTCACATCCTGCGAATCACTAGATCTAGATCTACAGCAAGAACTAAGTTCTTGTGTTAGTACAAGAATCTGTCAAAAGATGTGAATATACTTCTGGCACGCTATTATCAATTGCACATAATCATATTTAATTTATTTAAATAACACTGATCTAGATCTAGTTGCAAATTCATTATCCTGGCCCAATTCTGCTACATCCACAAGCAACGGATATTTTGATTTTTAATTGATTTCCTATTCTTAACAATTAGCCTATAATATAATGAAGGTGATTTCCTCAAATATTGTCCAGATCTATTTATTAGATGCTTGTCAACATGTTCTCGATCTATATTCTATGCCATATGCCCTGACTCCAGCCAACTTTTCTTTCTGGATGTGCTTCAACAAAAAATGTTGCTAGTCAGCTATTGTATAATTTTGGAGTTGTCGCTCCTATTTAACAAGATCTAGCTGTTCCTACCTTTGGACCTAGGAGTCTATCTGCAATCTTACACTTTCCTTCTCGACTATGTCGACCCTATTATTTAGAAAAGTTAAGCCTTTTTCAGATGTATGAAATGTTTTTAATTAACTGAAATTTTTTTTATAGATGTATTCGGCGAGCGCAAAGATTGTCAAGCCGCAGGGCGAAAAACCTGATGAATTTGAGTCCTCCATTAGTCAGGCAATAATTTTTTTTTATTTTGTATTATTAGTATTCATTCCTAGACCTAAGATTCTAGAGTGACTCAAACTGTACTTTACTCGGTAGACCTGTTTTATTTCTTAGACTAAGCTTGAATTGCTTTTTACATTTACATAGGCTCTTTTGGAGCTGGAGATGAATTCTGACTTGAAAGCTTCTTTGTATGAGCTGTCTATCACTGGAGCCAAGGTACATTTCTTTTGTTAATGATAGATTCTCATTGCTTGTAAGATATGCTATTAACCTGCATGCCGAAGCCTGACATGATGTTGGCAAATACTTGTGTATTATCATGGATCCTTAACATGCATTTATCCATGCTGTTTCCAGGAGATTGATATGCAAGGCAAAAAAGCTATCATCATCTTTGTACCTGTTCCACAATTAAGGGCTTATCAGAAGATTCAAACTAGACTTGTTCGTGAGCTAGAAAAGAAGTTCAATGGCAAACCAGTTGTCTTTATTGCACAAGTAGGTTTCTAGTTAATTGACTGCTTGTTTTGTTTTTAAAATTATTTTAAAAGTGCAATGATGTTTTATTGTATGTGAAATGATGAAAGCTTTAATCCATTCTCTGATATGGGTTTATGTGGAGGTTGCTCTAGAAGGAACATTTCATGATAAGCTTGAAAGGGTTTTCTTTTCTAGTGAGTCTTGCATTTTGTTCTGGATCCAACACATAACCTGGGAGGCTATCCTCTTAAGATGGAATGTTAACCTCTGATCATACT
This sequence comes from Physella acuta, assembly GCF_028476545.2. Classification (NCBI taxonomy): domain Eukaryota; kingdom Metazoa; phylum Mollusca; class Gastropoda; family Physidae; genus Physella; species Physella acuta. Next base: position 306,799 of record NW_026731744.1, on the reverse strand, counting down.
TACAGTTTATGAAAACTACCCTGGTGTTTAAAAGGGCTAATTAATAATTTAAATTTTCTTGAAATTATTATAATTGTCATTAGGTTAAAACAGTCACATTAGTAGTGAAAGTGGAGAGGTAGTTTTAGAAATAATTTAACATTTCTTAGGATGTACATGCTGAGTATTCATACATTTTTTTCAGTTCTTGCCCCAGACTAATGGGGCAGAAGTAGAGTTCATGTTTCAATGACTTTGACATACAATGGGGCAGTCTAGTCAGCACTATTCTTTGCCATCTTTGTTTCCATGACATGATTCAGGTACCCATCAGAGCTGGATGGACTTAAGGGTGTCCTACTGTCTCCAGCCTGGGGTTTATAGTTGTGACTTTTAGGTCAGCAGTTGTAAGCTTTACCATTAGATCACACCATTCTAGACAGAGACTTTTAAATAATCAAATAGGCTAAATACATGGCAAATTGTGTCCTATAGTTTTTTGTTCCATTTATGAGGAAATTGGATTCATGTGTGCGTTACTGTTCATCTGCTTGTAAACTGTTCTGCATGTCACTGTTGCAGTAATAGTTGATTTCCAAGCTATTGTTACAGTTTGTTATGCTTTTTCCCCAGAGAAAAATATGTAACCCTGAATAATTTAATGTACAGTAAATGTTATATTGCAGTATAGCTAGTTGATATGATGAAAGCTTTAATCCATTCTCTGATGTGGGGTCATGTGGAGGTTGCTCTAGAAAGAACATTTCATGATGAACTGGAAAGGGTTTTCTTTTCTAGTGAGTCTTGCATTTTGTTCTGGATCCAAAGCATGACGCCGGAGGCTGTCCTCTAAAGATGGAATGTTAGCTTCTGATCAGACATTATCCACTTCTTATTTGGTACTGTTTACTTGGATATCAAATTTTAATGTCAAGAATTTTATTTTTTCAGAGGAGAATCTTGCCCAAACCAACCAGAAAGAGCAAGAGAAAGAACAAGCAAAAACGTCCCAGAAGGTGACTTGTGTGTTATTTTTTTTGTTATTGTTAGTTATATTTTATCTTTTCCTGCAAATTAAAGTACTCTTATTTACTCCTATAGGCTCTCATTTATCCTTGATTACTATATACCTTAACTTATCAGTATTGTCTCAATTTTCCAGCTTAAATTTTGTATACTTTTTCTAAACCAGCCGAACCCTCACAGCTGTACATGATGCCATTTTGGAAGATCTATGCTTTCCCGCTGAGATAGTTGGCAAACGTGTACGTGTTAAGTTGGATGGTTCTAAGATAATTAAAGTTCATCTCGATAAGAGTCAGCAGAATAATGTTGAGCACAAGGTTGGTATATGAGTTTTCTTTATTTTTTTATTATATAGTGTTCTCTGCTGCTAATTATTAATTTGTTGTGGACAATGTTTAAAAAAGTATATTCCCTTTCAACAGCTGGACACCTTTACTTCAGTCTATAAAAAGCTAACCGGGAAAGACGTCACGTTCGAGTTCCCTGAGTTTGTCTTGTAATAAGTGGATGTCTTGAAATGAGGAGTAATAAATTTTAATAACTGAGATTTTTTGTTGCTTGTATCTCTGAAAATTAAGTAGATGTACAAATGTTTCTTGTCTGTTGGCTTGTTACGGCTTGAGCCTGAACACCCACTGATCAGTTACGTGTACGGAGTGCAACCAAAGTGAAATTAGGCAAATTTGATCTACATCGGTTGGAAATAGGCAAGCTCAAACATCAGTTCAGTATGTGTAGATTTTTAGGCTTGGTTGACCAATACTTTGACTCCTATGAGTTTCTTGCGCTTTTGGATACTTGGTCCATTTTTTACTTTCTCGTATATACGAAGTATAAAGTATTGTAATCGTGCAAACAAAAATAGAGATTTTTACAAATCTCGACGTTTTACACCTCACTGATATGGAAAAATATAATTTTCCAATCTTGTCTGTGTGTAAACACGATAACTTGAGTATCGTTACAGCTAGGTTGATGAAATTACATATGCAAGTATTTTATCAAAATCGTAGATCCGTATCATCTTTGAGCGCTTTCCAATAACCGGAAGTGGTACTTTTTCTACTTTGACTTTTTCAAAAGCCTATAACTTGAGTACTATTTCAGATAGATAAATGAAATTTCACTTGTAAGTAAAAGATCTAATTCTCTACCTTCTGTCAAATTTTGAGTAATTTCCGTTGACCGGAAGTACTAATTTATGCATTACCGATTTTTCAAAAACACGTAAATTTATAAAGTACTAATAAAATCCCGCGCTATTAATTATGCACACTTCATTAGGCGTTCACTTGGTGTGCAATTCTTTTTTTTTTTTATGAGATTCCATTCTATTATAAAAAGTTTAAGTAATTAAAAATGGATTACAAATAGTTTTATAATTTATATTAGAATATTTGAGAAAGTTTAGGGGAGATCACTCCTGGTTTATTTTCCTAAGAAAATAGCTAATGATTAAAATCACGTTTCAAATTAAAAAAAAAAACAATTTGTATGACCCTCTTATTTAAAATCATTTCTTTGTAATCTTACACTCGAAAAGTTCAATATGTAATTGGCATCAATTGAAAAGCTGGATTTCTCATGTATTCATTTATCACATTATCTTGAAAATAAGCCACAGCTTTAAATTGGCTTCACAAAATACTTTTCTTTTGTGACATACTTAGTATGAAAACTACCCTGGTGTATGAGTATTAGGCAGTTTTTATCGTTTTGCAGGTTAACCAAAATAGCCTACTTTTTTATTTACAGCAATGCCCACCTTTTTCCCACGTTTTCTTTAACTTGCTTTCTCTGTGTGTTTATTTGTTTGTCTTTCCAATCAAATCTTGCGATCGAAATTTCTGGCACTTCCCAGTTAGCTAGCGCGCTGAAATTTTCAGGGAAGCTTTCTTTTGGATGACCATTGAATATTCAATTGTTATTATTACTAAATTGATCAATGGAAACATTTTATTGAGCATTTTAGACCGCTATATAATCTATATATATAATTCTCCTCTGCTAGCCATTAGAAAAAAAACCAGCGACGCGTACCTCGCGCGCAGTGAAGCGAACGATCACATGTCGCCACAGGCTTAGGGGCAGAGAATTTAGCTTGAACCGAGTTTAAACTTACAGGAGGTAGGCCAGTTTGGGGGAGACGATATGGTCGAGTGGTTGGGCACACGATTGCTATCCCACTCGACACGGGTTCAAATCTATGTGTTCTAGTCAGTAACGTATTCAAACAACGTGTTTTTTACGAGTTGTCTTTTTACGAGTTGTCTTTTTACGAGTTGTCTTTTTACGAGTTGTCTTCGTTTACCCAAAAAAAGTGAAAAGATAAAATCGATAGCAAGATTTTAATGCAAACAAACAGACAAAGACTAAAAAGTAGAAAATAATAATCATTAAAAAAGTTTTAAAAAACCCACGTTTTCTGATTGAACTAAAAAGTAGAAAATAAATGCTATAGGCCCTACATCACAATAATGCAAGCGATCACTCTACTATAAGCGAGCAAAAACGTGGGGCGCCGTGATTTTCTTACAGTTTCTAATACTGTTGACTCTCTACAAGCTCCCTAATAAAAGTCAATAGTATTATCTAATCAATAGTAATATAACTTTTACTTCGGCGCCCCACGTTTTTCATCGCTTATAGTAGAGTGATCGCTTGCATTATTGTGATGTAGGGCCTATAGCATTTATTTTCTACTTTTTAGTTCAATCAGAAAACGTGGGTTTTTTTAAACTTTTTTAATGATTATTATTTCATTATATGCTCTTCCTGTAATAAAACTCACACTGGAATTGTGCTGGCTTTCATAGAGAAAATGTTTTGATTTATTAGAATTCTGATCTGCAGGTCTATCAAAATTGTTTTTATAAAAACTTAATATATATTGAAAATAAGCAGTGCAAATTTGTTAATAAAAGTGCAAAAAAAAAAGTACTGAAAAATTACAATTGGTGAAAGTTTTTTCTGCTTTCAAAACATTCTGATAGTTTTCAAACCTACTCCCTTTTTGCTGTTGAATACTTTCAATCATTGCCAAACATGCTGCAAGTATTTACAAGGCTTTAGTCACTACAGATCTTAAATTGTAGAAAAACTGAACATGTCCCCCAGTGGTTCCCAAACTTTTACAAAAAGTGACCTGCGATTTTCTTAATTTCTAGTACTAGTAGACTTTCAATATGAATTATGGTTAACTGTTAAATGTGTTATAATGCGGTGAGGGAAATTACATGCTGTTCTATACTTTATATTCGCAGTTTTTGTTAAAGTCAACCTCATGTCATTCTCAACACTTTATTTGTTTTAGTTTTGTTTTTAATTGGATAAGTGTTAGAAATATATTCTCGCAAAGATATGTAAACAAAAGGAATTAAAACTTGAAAGGCGATCACTTTTGGTTATGAATGGTGCATGCTAACCAAAATTGTGTGAGCAGGTTTTCATTTAACACAGTACATGACAGTGACAGGGAATCATTCCACAAATTTAAGAATGCTGGCAGCATCAAGAGAAGCAGAGAATGGGTACAAAGCAGATTTTTCCTCGTTCAGCTCAGGGAAATAACGCAGCAGTTCGTTTTCAAAAGAGTTAAGATGATCTTTCAAATTTTTATTTATTTCTCAATCAGATTCATCTACCATACTGCTCAGTTTCTCAAACATGTCAATATGTCCAAGATTAATTTTCCTTCGCCAATTTTGCAGCTCCACAAAATAGCAACTCTTCTTTGCTATCATCTGAATGAATATATTTCACAGACAAGCAACTGCGAACACAAATTCATCAACTTGAAAAGCAAACAAATGGTGAAAGCTTAATATCATTCAAAATTTGTTTTTTAACAATAGTACCACTGGACAGATATTTGTTGCATTTTGACTGAACTGGAATCCCCAAGAATTAATTTCACCATTTTGAACATGCAGGGTTTGATGAGATTTTTTCCTATTATGTGAGGTTTTCTTTAGCTTATCAATCTCTAATGCGACTTCATATGATGTTTGCACTAATGCAGACAAAAGAACTCCATATCTTTTTTGGTGTGTTCCAATGACTCGTCTCAAAATGAAATTTTAGTTTTGAAGGTTTCATAGACTCATGACTGAGAACAACTTTGCACAATGAGCATTGTTTCTAATCTATTCCATTTCCAGCAATGTTGGTAAAGCCGAATTTCAGATATTCTTCTAAATATTGATGCCTTTCTTTCATTGCTATGGTTAAGCCTACCAGTTAGTGACCCCCCCCCCCCCCCCAGAAAGCCCTGAGTGGGAACCCATGCCTTAAAGCATCATCAAAAGCTACACTACTAGGGTCTGGAAATTCTCATTTTTGGAAACACCAAAATTCGATATAAATCAAGGCTTGTACTGAAATAAATTAAAATTCCAAATTTATTAAAAGTAAATATTTGCTTTTATCAGGTTATTTGTGCAACAAAATCTTAGCTTTAACGAACTCAACTGAGCCATCCATGACATTTAAATCTTCAATATGATTCTACAGGCTTCAATGACTGACTGACATACTTAGCAAGTACAATATATTGTAGATAGTATTGGATCAACACTGTTTATAAATCACTGATTATTGGCAATAGAGTTGTTACTTGACCTCTGCATATAAAGGGATGGTGTGGTCAGCACCATGCCCAGCTGCTATTCTCTAACTTATCAGATACACATCAGAGTTGGGTGGACTCAAGAAATCTAGGAGTGATATGGTAGATTTTAGGAAAATATAATACTCAAGTTGTAATAATGAGTCAGGCTGAGAAATGTAAGACTAAAAGCAAAAATATTAAAAACAGAAACATCTATAGATTGTGAATACACATTAACAGCACAAATTTCCAGTTGGTGTTCTAATATCATGAATGTTTTCTTAAATGTAAAATATTTCTAGACATAGTTAATGGTATACAAATTGTCAAACACCTTAGGTTTCTAAAATATTACAATGTAAAATTTTAATGTCTTTTTAACCTAAAATTGTACCACCATCAGTTTTTATAGAATGCATATCTTTTTCTTTTCAAATGTGCTCATGTTAATAGTTTATGTACAAAGAAAGTATAATTTCTTTTAAAATTAAAATGTCACAATAATTATGTTGAATGTCATTAATGACAAATGAACCACAAAGTTTAGTACAATAATGTCAAAATTAAAACATTCCTCATTTGTTGCTGATTATCATATCACAGTTATCCCAAGGCACTGAAGTGTGTATTGCAACTCATTTCTCTATCTCGTTTAGAATATCTGCAGCTTCCTGGCTGCTTGTGTCTTGAGATGAAAATAAAGTCTGTTCTCTGAAAGATTCCTGGGATGTCTGACCTAATATCTCTGAGCTGAATGCAGATTCCAAATCTGTACTGGATTTGCTAGATGTGTTGTCTTGTTTGTGTATGGGCTTAGTTCCATCTTGTGCAATGGAGATGTGCTGATTAGGAGTTGTCTGTCTGGTTCCTTTTCTTTTACCCAATATTGTGACGTAGTTGGCTGGAATCATACCAACACTTTTCCCATCAACAGAAGCCAGCATCCATCCTCGAACATGGGGTTGTAGCTCTGCAGATCATACAAATACAATATTTCATCACAGCTGTCCACCTTTGTTATAATAATGCACGGTTAGTTATTTCAAAGTAAGAAGAGACAGGATAAAGACTGTGATAGTAGAACAAAAAATAATTTTACTTTAAACACATAGTAAATCAAAAGATTCTAAAACACAATAACCATTTTTTTCTCTCTAACTTTTATATCATTTGGATGATAATTAAAGTGCAGTTTTCTGAAACCTGTCTAGTTAATTTTTGAGACTGAAGGTTTTTTGTTTAGAATGGAATATATACATGCTTATAACACTTTATGTAGGTCTACACTAAAAAAATAGTAAGGGTTGTTTCATTAAGCAACTTTGGTTCACATGAAATGAATCCAGATCCTCACATATTTCAAAACATTAACAGGTCTTGTCACTCAACAAAATGAATTTTTAATTCCCTTACAGAAGTAGCATCTTCATATCTAACCTACCTTTTGGTGCTATTACAATCTTTTGTCCTGCAGAAAAAGATAATTCATCCTTGCCTTGGCCTTGAAAGGAAAAATTTGCTCTGGCTAAAAAATGATCATCTTCTTCTTTAGCCCATCCATTTTCCTCTGAAAGATAGATCACAAGTTTAAGTTCAGTTTAAATAACTACCATAATTGTTGTTATATACATAACTCCAATAATGCATTTAAAGTATGTAACAAATAAGAACTTAATTTGTAATTACGTTTTTCACTTGAAAAGGCAGATATAACTTTCCAGATTAAATACGGGCCTCCCATGATCATTCCAAAAAACAAAAGTATAGGCCATGAACTTTTTCTTGGACCACCATCAGGGCATGCTGCTGCTACTGCTGCTGCTTCTTCAAACGCACGTTTCCACAATGTGTCAGCCTCACCTTTTGGGCGCAAGTGTAGAAACTCTAAAACTTTTCTGAAACAAAACATTCATTAACCGTATGACACTTCAACAGTGGGACTGTTTTCTCATAGCCCAGTAATGAATGTTGTGGTAGTAATTGGTAAGCCAAACAGCCACAAACATGCATTGTGTGTGAAATATAACAAATGCTAACTAAATTTTTATTAAGTTTTAGAGAGAAAATTTACCTAAAGATGTACCGAAGTGTGCGAATAAATGCAAGAGCAGAAAATACATGTATTAACTGTGACTTGAGTCGTGTAAAATTATCTGCAACACCAATGACCGCTCGAAATGAATTATACACTGCTTGGAAAGTTGAATCCAACATCATGCCAACAGAGTTTACCTTGAATAAAATAAAGTGGTTTCTTGTTTATAAAGGTTTTATAATATACACATTAATTGATGTTTTGTAGCTGTAAGGTACACTAATTGTAAAAAATTAATTAATAATTTGAGCTTTCTTACACATTTTTCTGCAAGACATTAAAAATACTTAAACAAAGCAAACTGTTCAGGCTCAATTATTAAATCGCTAGTTGTACATAATTTAAAATACTTTTAAGATGAAGACTTACAGCTTGCACAATGGACTCTATTGATTCAAAAGCTGGCCGGGAACTTTCTTCAGCTTGTAAAGCAAAATTACTCCTCACATCTCCCAATCTATTGTATCCATAACCTCCATAACCTCCTGAATATGGACTGCTGTACATGCCTCCGTATCCCCCATAACCAAATGTATTTGAGTATCCACCATATCCACTGTAACCTCCTAACGAGCTATATCCAAGCCCAGGATTATATCTGTTGTTTAATGCTGACTGTTGTGATGGCCGAGGGGGAACTTGAGGTGGCATAGACGAGGAAAGCGAAGCTGTTGAATTACTAGCTGCAGCACTAACTTGATCCTGTATAAGAGGCAACCTGCAGATTACAAGAGAAATAACAAAATATCACATTAAGTAAGTAAATAAATAAATAAATAAATTTTTTTTTATTGGAATCTCTTTGCTCATTATTTTGTTGCAGGCACAAGAACCTGTCAATTTCTAATAAAACTTAACTTTTTCTTCTAAGTTAAGCAGTGCTTTTTCAGTTCTGAACAATATCTTATAAGCCTAAGGAATAAAAGGTTAGGTAATGTCCTTTGCAATTAACATTAACAACTAATAACCACCATCATGATTTAATTGCCATTGTTGATGAAGATATAATTTTGCAATTTTATATTGGATAATGTCTTTGATGGGGTCTGTATTGTAATTTTTAGCGCAATTTCCATACGGACAATTGCGATTACTAACTCGTCATTTCTGGATGTATGAATGAATGGATGTGTGTCCGCAGCTTTAAGTGGTATCTCCTCCTTAACAAAGCAATATCGAGGACTAGTTCCAAAAGCAAATATGTTAAGCAAGTTCCGAGGATGATTGTGGGCCAAAAAAATTCCCGGAATTCCTTCCTGGATTTCCCGGAAAAGCCAAAAAACCTCGAAAAAATGCAGTTTTTGGCCCATATCTCGGCAACCAGACCACTTAGCGACTTGAAACATTTACCAATCGATTCCTGCCATAATTTTGAACAATATTGCCGAAGAAAGTTTTCAAAAATATCCTTTCGTTCGGTCAGAAAAAATTAATTAAAGAATTTTTAAACTGAGCATCGTGTAGGCCTAGGATGATATTTTTAATTTAAACTGAGCATCGTGTAGGTGTTTAGCGCAAAAAAATATCCTTTCGTTCGGTCACAAAAAATTAAAAATTGTTATGGATAACATAAGGAAATTGTGCTTAAATTGTCACTAGACATTTTATTAACTTGTTTTCTTCTTTTCTTTCTTGCTCTCAGTCACAGACAATTAAAATGAATAATAAGTCGTCTGTATATCTTTATTTGACAATGCTAACAGTACAGTATCCCTGTGTAGCGCACATCTAAGGAGACTATGGTGCCAAGACGTGTGCTGCATAAATTAGAGGCTACGGCCATTGTTTCTCCCTCTCCTCTAAGACTAAGCTGCCGATTTATATACCCTACCCCCAAACGGCTTGAATGACACCCAGCTCTCTATGCAAATTCTAGTGCTTACCTGTAAACATTTCCCCTGGTTTTGTGCTAACCTACCCCAAATAACTCTTTATTAAAACTTAATGCGATCTCCTAAAATTCTAATGATTCCCTTTACAACGATATATATTATATAAAAGTTAAAACATCAATAATTGGTTCTTAAACAATACTACCTAAAACATGCAAATAATGTGAAAATATCTAATTAAAGATCTAGCTTGGCCTCATAGTTCATTCAATTTTCATGCTAAACTAAAAAGTATTTATTACGATACAAATTTTTCTTCTTGGCCTACTAAGCACAACTGACTCATTCCTGACTAATTCACTACAGTATCAATGAATGTATTACCATGAGCACCAGTTTAACTTTACAGTCAGTTACTACTACTTTTGGTCTATGGTAATTTTATGATTTTAACAGAAAGAAAGCTTTTGTACTTTTATAAAATTAAATATTTCATATATAGGTCTATATTTTTAAGTAAAATTTATAGCTGAAGGCTAACCTTCTTTTAGTCTACAGTGGTAAAATATAAGAAAAGCCTACACATTAACTGTCAGTCATATTATACAACATTTTTGTCTAGCAACTTGCAGTTTAAATAATTTACCCCCCCCCCCCCCCTCCTCAATTTGTAGGCTGGGTGGGAGTAAAAAAATGCAGAAATTTATTGTTGATTTTTATTTTACAGATTTGATTACATAATTATTTGTAAGATTAGTAATGCGCCTAAATGTTATTTTTACTGGCACTCCATTCATAAATTTATTATAATGTGTAGGCCTTTAAAAATTCAATCATATTATTCTCTTCATGGGGACCTTGCGGGACACCACCACCAAGACGTAAGCGCGCCTAGCAGACCCCTCTCTTTCTCTCTAGGCATATCGCTACCACCCCCACTGGTCTAGTAAGCTGTGGTTCATGCAAAATGTTTTCAATCGTAGTGACGGCTATTAGTATTAGGGGCATATAATTTAGTTTGAAACTGAAACGGGGAGGTAACTAAAAGGAGGCTGCTTTCATGGGGGGGGGGGGGGGGGGGGGAGGGTAAGGGTTGGGGGAAAGGAGGTTATCGTCCTTAACGAGCTACTGATACACTGACTGATAGTGTTTTAAATTTTAAAGCAAATATTTTCAGTAGCAGCATTGGTAGTGTCGAATTCACAAAATAAATGGGTAATCTATCGTTTTGGGTACGTAAAATCGCCCGCGGCTAGTAATGTACGAAAAAGTTACCTCATTGTCAAGGCTTTAATAGAAGTATATTTTGATATATTTGTGTCAAATATTATAGATAAATGAATAAATAACCTAAATCAATAGCTAAATATATCAATATAGGCAAGAAATTAACTTTTAACAGCAGTGTTTGCGAGCAGGATTTCCTATATAAACAGCAGCCATTTGTAAAATAGAGTTGCCTTCCCCTGATCTCGCGCTATAAATTAACAAAGAAAGAACTTAAACAAGATGGCTGCTAGAGTAAATGAGCATGGTTGCATCTGTTGGAAACATCGCTAGTATTCATTTATTATTGAAAAGTTTTAATTCAATTGTTTGAAAACAGGTACATAAATGAAACAAGGAAACATTTTTGTATTTTTCAAAACACAAATCCTCCTCAAAATGTGAAATAATTATTAAAATTTAAGGAGTCACCTGTTTTTTACATTACTAGTCGCGGGCGATTTTACGTACCCAAAACGATAGATTACCAATAAATGAATTACTGAAAAGTAGAAAATAAAACAACTAAATAGCGGCGTATGCTATGCCGCGGGTCGGCTCGTACTATTTAATAGGCCTAGAATCTAGTAAATTTTGAAGGGGGGGGGGGGGGGGGGTGTTTAGACTTAGAGTTTAGAGGGGGCAGCAGTAGTTTTGTTTTGTGACGTGAGTTCATGAATGAAATGTAAACAAAATGTAGGCCCTAAATAAAACACTACTAGAGAGGGGGGAGTTACTAAATCTAGACTCTTCCAATAAATCTATTAATAACTTAAAAAACGTACGATGACATATTATTAACTGGAAACTGAGAATTATTTTGATAATTTATTCCAGGTCTTTCCCATGGTTTCAAGGGAGCAGACATTTTAAGTTGTTTATAGAATGAAGTAATGCCAGATACATATATGAAAAAATTAAGCCAAACAGAAAAAGCAAATTTTTCTTAGAAGTTGGTTGGACTTATAAATGTCAAATTTGGCACGATGATGCCTTGGGGCGGTAGAACACGGGGGCCGGTGACGGTTGGCCGAAAATATATTTGAGCTGTATAACGAAAAAATTTCTTGCCAAACAACCCTCCTTGATATTTTGTGAGGTGGTAGATCTAGATCTAGGAGAACACCTAGGGGTGTCACCAAAAACTCGGCATATCTGGGAAAACTTCGTAGAGGGGTCAAAACTGACCAGTTGTATTTCCCTATTTAATCTTTATATTTTATGGGAAGAGCAGAGGGTCATTTCAACGCGGATTTTAGGGTACTTAAACTCAGTATATCTGGCTAATTTTTTGCAAGCTCCTAGCTAAATGGCTTGACCTTTAGGGAAAAATGTCGGTTTGACTGAAAGCCCTCGACGAGGGCTAAAGCATGACCGCGAGTGAAAATCTCCTTATTTGAGCTATATAACGAAATAATTTCTCGGGGTCACTCAGGGTGTCACTGCTAGAGTTTCTTCAGGCATCTCTTCGGCCCCTCCCCCCCCCCCGAAGAAAGTCTACCGTCCCCCCCCCCCCCCCCCGAACGAAATGGAATTTATATAGAAAACATACTTTTACCAGTGTCTACCCCCCCCGGAAAACGTTGTCCCTCCGAAAATATCAAGTAACCCCCCCCCCCCCGGAGAAAAAAAGTCTGGAAGAAACACTGGTCACCAGAGGCATAGCGAGGGTGGGGGGGACATATGTCCCCGGGCACCGACCTTAGGGGGCGCCAAAATGGGTTGGAAAAACAAATAGAAAGTTTGGGGAAGGGGGGGGGAGGGGTGCAAATCAAAAGTTTGAGGGGAGGGGGGTGCAAATCAAAAGTTTGTTCCCGGGCGACGGGAAGGGTCGCTACGCCACTGCTGGTCACTGTCACTCCGCCAAAGACTAGATAACCTAGGCTATAATTGTATATTTCTGGTAATTTGATGTCATCCCCATCCCGAATGATGTTACCATTTGCCTTATGTAGGCTGTACAACGTTGGTCAGCTATTAAACTAAATTAGCTACATTTTGTTGTAGTGAGGTGTCTTCCCCTTTTAAAAAAATACATAATTTCAAAAGAAAAAATTTTTATTTAATCAGTGCCCACCTCACCCCCATCCCGAAAATGTATGCCCCCCTCCCTGCTGAAAAGTGTCCAGATCCCCCCCTCCTCTCTTTCTCTCTCTCTCTCTCCCCCCCCCCCCCCCCCCTCCAAAGAAAAAATAGATAAATGTCTGAAACACTGTAACGCTACTGGATCGAGGATTAAATAAAAAAGACAAAGCATTTATTGACTTCTAGATTTATGTACAGTATGAAACGCAACTAGATCTAGATCTAGATCTAGATTCTAGATCTAGATAGATCTAATTCTAAATTTTTCGAAAGCATAGACCTAGATTTTTCATAAAATTGTTCTCGTTTTTTTAGTGTCTCACACTTATTCCCACGTTTTCTTTAACTTGCTTTCTCTGTTTGTGTGTTTGTCTTTCCAATCAAATCTTGCGATCGAAATTTCTGGCACTTCCCAGTTAGCTAGCGCGCTGAAATTTTCAGGGAAGCTTTCTTTTGGATGACCATTGAATATTCAATTGTTATTATTACTAAATTGTTCAATGGAAACATTTTATTGAGCATTTTAGACCGCTATATAATCTATATATATAATTCTCCTCTGCTAGCCATTAGAAAAAAAAACCAGCGACGCGTACCTCGCGCGCAGTGAAGCGAACGATCACATGTCGCCACAGGCTTAGGGGCAGAGAATTTAGCTTGAACCGAGTTTAAACTTACAGGAGGTAGACCAGTTTGGGGGAGACGATATGGTCGAGTGGTTGGGCACACGATTGCTATCCCACTCGACACGGGTTCAAATCTATGTGTTCTAGTCAGTAACGTATTCAAACAACGTGTTTTTTACGAGTTGTCTTTTTACGAGTTGTCTTTTTACGAGTTGTCTTTTTACGAGTTGTCTTTTTACGAGTTGTCTTCGTTTACCCAAAAAAAGTGAAAAGATAAAATCGATAGCAAGATTTTAATGCAAACAAACAGACAAAGACTAAAAAGTAGAAAATAATAATCATTAAAAAAGTTTTTAAAAACCCACGTTTTCTGATTGAACTAAAAAGTAGAAAATAAATGCTATAGGCCCTACATCACAATAATGCAAGCGATCACTCTACTATAAGCGAGCAAAAACGTGGGGCGCCGTGATTTTCTTACAGTTTCTAATACTGTTGACTCTCTACAAGCTCCCTAATAAAAGTCAATAGTATTATCTAATCAATAGTAATATAACTTTTACTTCGGCGCCCCACGTTTTTCATCGCTTATAGTAGAGTGATCGCTTGCATTATTGTGATGTAGGGCCTATAGCATTTATTTTCTACTTTTTAGTTCAATCAGAAAACGTGGGTTTTTAAAAACTTTTTTAATGATTATTATTTTTAAAATAAAAATCGCACGGGAAATAGAGGGAGGCTACTCATAAATTAAAAGTATTTAGATCTAGGTTGGTAAAATTAACATTCTTAGTTTACTGTTTAGCAAAGGTACAGAGTACAGGGCAAAGTACAAGGATCAACATCAAGATGGCTGCACTAATCTCCAGACGATTGTTTTCCCCTCTACACCGTAATTATTATTTTTTATTACTCATTTCTCCTATTAAGTAATTTATTTTATTTGAATAATCAATAATTACCTCCAGGATCTACTGTAGGCCTAATTAATTATTTTTAGTTAGATCTAGATTATATTCTTATATTAAGAATTAAGTCTAGAAGTCTAGATCTAGATTTTTAGATCTAGAAATGTTAATCTAGTTTCTAATTATTATTTAATATTTATTATAGAATCTATAATTTATAGATTCTATTCTAGTTCAGAATATCTAGATTCTACATCTAGATCTAGTAATATGTGAGTACACTACTAATATTCTAGTTCGATTCACTAGTTCGGATGCTCAAGTTTGGATTCTTGAGTTCAGAATAGTTCAGATTCCAAACTTGAGTCCCCAGGATAATGAGGATATCCCTCAGTTCACCCAGCTCTGATGGCTGGGCAAAGTGCTGACCATTAATAATTAATAATTTAATATCTATTATTATTATTATGCTGAGGTCAGTAAAATACAAATAGGTGAACTCTACTTCACCTGCCCAATGGGCCATCAGTTTTGTAAGGATACTTTAATTTTACTTACTCTAAACAAGATGTTTAGAAGATAACTGACTGACACTGATAAATGATTAAGCTAGTAATATCCATAGTTAAAAGTAGGCTATATTTTTAAATCGCTAGATCTTAATTATTTATACTTTTTGCTAAATTTTCTGGTTTAAAAATCTTTCAGCATCAGTACGATGTTTAAGTACTACCAGTCCCAAGTCCAATGCATCATCTCAGTCAAGTAAGTTTAAATATTTTTTCCAACTAGATTTGAAAAGGTCAGCTCTGTTTCACTTTTAGAAAACCATAACTACAGGCAGTATGCTGTGTTACTTTAATTTTTAGTTTGAAACTAGGAATTTTTTTTTGTTATTAAGTTACAGGACAAGGACAAATCTTGTCATTTCTTTAAATGTAATGTACGTGTAATGTCAAGTTTAAACAATAAAAAACAGAAACCAAAAGCTCCCTGAACAGACAGGACAGGAAAAACATTGTTTTAGTGGAAGGAGTCCGTACACCATTTCTACTTTCGGGTACAACATACAAGAACCTGATGCCACATGACTTAGCTCGTGACGCCTTAAGGTGAGTTTTATCATTTCTTGCACTTTCCATTATTTGCTTTTAAGGAAAAGTAGGGGATCATTGCTCATAGCATTTGTCGATTTTTATTTTTACACCAATGAAGTATCTAGCAAAAAGAAATGGTAATTAAATACATTGTCTGGGTTACAAAAAGAAAAGAAACCAAATATAATTTATTAAAAGGTATTATCTAGGAAATTAATACTAAACTTCATGTTCTGCAAACACAGTTTAATATATTCATTTCTGTTTCAGGGGACTGGTCAAACGAACCAATGTACCAACGGGTAGACATTTATTTTTTTAATAATATTCAATACGTTTAATACATCAACCAATTATATTATTTCTGAATAGCCTTTATTAGTGCATATTTCTGTAAAAAAAAAGTGTAAACAGCATTATTTACTGAGTCTTTGATGATGCTGATATTGTCTGCCGTTTTAGATGGAGTCGACTACATTATTATGGGCTGTGTTATTATGGAAGTGAAAACAAGCAATATTGCAAGGGAGGTGAGCACATTTAGAATTTTGTTTCTTTTAATCATTTGTTTCTGAAAAATGTTGATCCCCCCCCCCCCCCCCCAGCGTAGCTTTTTTTTACTTAATGTGTTTAATTATATCAAACTCGTGTGTATATTCAAGATGACCCATATCTTCATTGTACAATCCTGAGATTTCTTTTTTTAAATGATTGTTCTGAATTAAATTTAGTTTTAAGTGTATGAATTTACATTTTAAAATTCATTGGCAACTGATAGTCTTTAGCAGTGTTACAATTTTTGATTGCTCTTAAATCTTTAAAAATCATATCCGTATAGGCTGCACTTGGAGCAGGATTTTCTAATCGCATTCCAGCCCATACAGTGACCCAAGCTTGTATTTCAGCCAACCAAGCAATTACCACAGGTACGGTTTATCTAGTGTTTATGTATCACTTCTAGCCAAACTGGAGATTGTACAGTCAGGCAGGATGTCGAGCGCTCTATGGCTAATTCTTGAGTTGTCTCCCTGTCTTTAGTTATTGTAACGTCTGTGCTCAATAACTCTGGTGCGCAACACTCCACTTAGGGAGTGTGAGGGTGGCTTGGCATAGAACTGATCACCCTTGATTTGCAGACATCACAGAAACTGGTGAACTCAACATTTTTAGTGAATCTGTGACTTAACACAAGATCTACATTTTATAGTTTGATGGTTCACTATTTTGATGAACCTATCAGTTACCCTAGGTACACATTATAATGTCACTGTTTTAGTGAACCAGTTACCCTCGGTAAAGATTTTTTGTTTGTTTCACTATTTTAGTGATACAGTCACTTACCAAAGATTTTGAAAGATACATTTTATACTTGTCTGCTTATTTGATATCAGCCACAAACTATTAAACTGTCTCTTCTAGGTATGGGTCTTATAGCGTCTGGTGAATGTGATACTATCATAGCTGGTGGCGTGGAGTTCATGTCTGATGTCCCCATTCGACACAGCAGAAAGATGCGCAAGATCTTGCTGTCCTCTCAGAAGGCCAAGTCCATCCCAGCCAAACTGCAGCTGGTCAGACAAGCCTTGAGTCCTTCAGTCTGGGTGCCAGAGCTGCCTGCTGTAGCAGAGTTTTCCACCAATGAAACCATGGGACATTCTGCTGACAGACTGGCTGCCGCATTTCAAGTCTCTCGACGGGAACAGGTTTACAGTTTTTACAATCTAAAATACTTAGCATTGGTCTTACAATCTAAAAGTTTCAAGAAGAACAATACTTACCTCTTCTCATTAGTGAACAATAAATTAATGAGGGCTTTATTGCAAACAACAGCTGTTTTGTTAAATGCTTGTTACTTCACTTGTTTTAGTCACTTTAAAATATTAAAGTGTAAATCTTCTCTACTTGTTATGGTGATCTGATGTGTACCAAACCTTGTCCCCAGGATGAGTTTGCCTTGCGATCTCACACTTTAGCCCAGAAAGCTACAGATCAAGGGTTGTTGATTGACAGACTAGACTACAAAGTTCCAGGTACTTGCTCTAGTCACCAAAGAACTTTACTCACTTAAGGTGGCAACTAGAACTCCCATGTGAGGTGCCGTGTTTTATTCCTTGTTGCAACTAGAACTCCCATGTGAGGTGCCGTGTTTTATTCCTTGTTGCAACTAGAACTCCCATGTGAGGTGCCGTGTTTTATTCCTTGTTGCAACTAGAACTCCCATGTGAGGTGCCGTGTTTTATTCCTTGTTGCAACTAGAACTCCCATGTGAGGTGCTGTGTTTTATTCCTTGTTGCAACTAGAACTCCCATGTGAGGTGCTGTGTTTTATTCCTTGTTGCAACTAGAACTCCCATGTGAGATGCTGTGTTTTATTCCTTGTTGCAACTAGAACTCCCATGTGAGGTGCTGTGTTTTATTCCTTGTTGCAACTAGAACTCCCATGTGAGGTGCTGTGTTTTATTCCTTGTTGCAACTAGAACTCCCATGTGAGGTGCTGTGTTTTATTCCTTGTTGCAGGTGTAGCAGAGCCAGTGACTAAAGATAATGGCATTCGTCCATCATCCATTGAGCAGCTCTCTAAACTAAAGCCAGCCTTCATCAAGCCCCACGGGACCATTACAGCAGCCAATGCTTCATTTCTGGTACTTCCTCACCACGTTGTTTCATAACCACAGACATAGAATGTTAACATTTCTGGTACTTCCTCACCACGTTGTTTCATAACCACAGACATAGAATGTTAACATTTCTGGTACTTCCTCACCACGTTGTTTCATAACCACAGACACAGAATGTTAACTCTGTTTCATGTGATTGTTGTCATGCTAGTATGGCTGGTTGAATCAGAACCCTCACAGCCCTATCAGTATTCAGATTTAAATTGGAAATGTTATGGGACTTTTTATTCTTCCCATTTATTGAACTTTTCAAACTATAAAATTTAATCGGTTGACCAGACAAAAGTGGCTATTTTTATTACTATTTTTAGACACAGATTCTGTTACTACTCCTTATTAACTCCCTTGTCTAATTAGATTGATTATCAATCATTCAATGGTTTAGTAGTTTAGACTAGCAGTTTGTTTTTAGCATGCCATGATTGAAATGTTTGGGGAGAATGGATACTTTTACTCAAGAATAGTTTTAGTCTCTCCCAAGTAAATATCAGTTATTTCCCCTGCACTGTTTACTTGATTTTATTGTATTGAAATAACTCTATCCCTTGTCAGACTGATGGAGCCTCTGCCTGCCTTATCATGTCAGAAGCCCATGCCTTAAAGATGGGGTATAAACCTAAGGCCTACCTCAGAGATTTCCTGTATGTAGCACAAGATCCAAAAGATCAACTTCTGCTTGGGTGAGTCAACTCTAGCTGTATAGTTGAAGTAGAGTTTATCTAGGTATAATAATGACTGTAAACTGAGAAGCAAAGAGTAACAAATTGCCAACAGTAATATTGATACAAATAGTAACAAAGTCCCAACAGTAATATTGATTTAAAAAGTACCAAAGTCCCAGAGTACCATAGATACAAAAAGTACCAAAGTCCCAGAGTGCCATTGATGCCAACACTAACCAAACTGTTTGTCTACCCCAGCCCTGCCTATGCCACACCCAGGCTGTTGAAGAAAGCTGGCCTTACTCTTGGAGACATTGATGCTTTTGAAATTCATGAGGCTTTTGCTGTAAGTATTGCAGGTGGAAGAGACAGGGTTTCCCTAAACCCTGAATCAACCCTTTTTCTTGTACTACATCTGGTCACACCATACAGACTTAGTTTACTGCTTGGAGGTCGACGTTGTCGAGTCGATTAAGCTCATGGTTGCTGAACTGAAAAGTCCAGAGTTCAAACCCCTGGGCAGATGAGGCTCAACTCATCTAGGAAAGAAAACTCCAAAATCAAACTACTGCTGCCTTGTGAATCAGGCTGAAATCTGAGTCAATGTCCTATATGACGCATAACAAGTTGACACGTAATACATGATTTTGTTGGACGGAATCCCAACACTAGAATTAAGAACAAAGTAGAAGAAAAAGTAATTAAGAACAAAGTAGAAGAAAAAGTAAACTGCTTTAATGTGGAGGGGTATGGAGAATTTGTGTAAACAGTTTATGAGAGAAAAATGTAACATAAAAAGACACTGTTGTTTTCAGGGTCAAGTCTTGTCAAACTTTAAAGCTCTGGACTCTGACACATTCGCCCAAAGTTATATGGGCTTGTCTTCTAAGGTAAGAAATTTGCTAAACATTTGTCACAAAATTATATGGGCTTGTCTTTAAAGGTAAGAAGTAAGCTAAACATTTAAAAATTTATTTTAAAGCCTTGTTTAGAAATGAACATTTTTTCAGAAGAACATCTGTCTTCAGAAAAACTGCAATTGTATTACGATTACAGATAATTTAAAAAAAAAATGCTTTTTAAAGGCATCTTAAAATGCTTTGTTTTTTACTTCACTCATAACAACAACAAAAAAAGTCCCATTGTAAAGTACTCTTGAATTGTCTTTGAATCTAAAATTCTATTAAAAAAAATTCCTTGATAGCTTAGTGGGTTGTATACCTACTTGATGTAAAGTTTTCATAAGTGTGACTGATCCAATTTTTCTAGCCTGGAGCGCCACCTATGGAGAAAGTCAACACTTGGGGTGGATCTTTATCTCTTGGCCATCCTTTTGGAGCAACAGGTGTCCGTCTGGCCACCACAGCGGCCAACAGGCTGATCCATGAAGATGGCCAGTTTGCCCTGATTGCAGCATGTGCAGCTGGTGGCCATGTAAGTAACTACCCTTCACTTTCTGGCCATGTAAGTAACTGCCCTTCACTTTCTGGCCATGTAAGTAACTGCCCTTCACTTTCTGGCCATGTAAGTAAC
Organism: Physella acuta; assembly: GCF_028476545.2. Taxonomy (NCBI): domain Eukaryota; kingdom Metazoa; phylum Mollusca; class Gastropoda; family Physidae; genus Physella; species Physella acuta. Next base: position 286,404 of record NW_026731744.1, on the reverse strand, counting down.
TGCCCTTCACTTTCTGGCCATGTAAGTAACTGCCCTTCACTTTCATACTGGAACACAGCTACATAAGCGCAGCTAACAATATAAGACAACCACAGCTAACAATATAAGACAACCACAGCTAACAATATAAGACAACCACAGCTAACAATATAAGACAGTCACACCTAACTATATAAGACAGTCACACCTAACTATATAAAACAGTCACACCTAACTATATAAGACAGTCACACCTAACTATATAAGACAACCACATACTGCTTACAATTTAAAACCCCAGCTAACAATATTAAACACTATTAAAATTAAAACAGTATTATAACTACCACATTCTGCTAACAATATTACAACTACCACACTCTGCTAACAATATTACAACTACCACACTCTGCTAACAATATTACAACTACCACACTCTGCTAACAATATTACAACTACCACATTCTGCTAACAATATTACAACTACCACAGTGCTAACAATATTACAACTACCACACTCTGCTAACAATATTACAACTACCACATTCTGCTAACAATATTACAACTACCACATTCTGCTAACAATATTACAACTACCACATTCTGCTAACAATATTACAACTACCACATTCTGCTAACAATATTACAACTACCACACTGCTAACAATATTACAACTACCACATTCTGCTAACAATATTACAACTACCACACTGCTAACAATATTACAACTACCACATTCTGCTAACAATATTACAACTACCACATTCTGCTAACAATATTACAACTACCACACACTGCTAACAATATTACAACTACCACACTCTGCTAACAATATTACAACTACCACACTCTGCTAACAATATTACAACTACCACACTCTGCTAACAATATTACAACTACCACATTCTGCTAACAATATTACAACTACCACATTCTGCTAACAATATTACAACTACCACACTCTGCTAACAATATTACAACTACCACACACTGCTAACAATATTACAACTACCACACTCTGCTAACAATATTACAACTACCACACTCTGCTAACAATATTACAACTACCACACTCTGCTAACAATATTACAACTACCACACTCTGCTAACAATATTACAACTACCACATTCTGCTAACAATATTACAATTACCACATTCTGCTAACAATATTACAACTACCACATTCTGCTAACAATATTACAACTACCACATTCTGCTAACAATATTACAACTACCACATTCTGCTAACAATATTACAACTACCACATTCTGCTAACAATATTACAACTACCACATTCTGCTAACAATATTACAACTACCACATTCTGCTAACAATATTACAACTACCACATTCTGCTAACAATATTACAACTACCACATTCTGCTAACAATATTACAACTACCACACTCTGCTAACAATATTACAACTACCACATTCTGCTAACAATATTACAACTACCACATTCTGCTAACAATATTACAACTACCACATTCTGCTAACAATATTACAACTACCACATTCTGCTAACAATATTACAACTACCACATTCTGCTAACAATATTACAACTATTACATTCTGCTAACAATATTACAACTACCACATTCTGCTAACAATATTACAACTACCACACTCTGCTAACAATATTAACCCTACAGCCTTGACTTAGTTTTTGCTCTCTATTCCCTCTGTGTTTGCTCTCTATTCCCGCTGCCCTATGTATTGTTTTACCGCCATTTCCCTCCTCTTCTGAGATTATTTTCTAGTGGACAAAAATTGTGTAGACATAAAAAACATTCTACATATTTTTGTTTGGAAAAAACATCTGACTCCTAAATCTTACTAAATAAAGAAGTTCATTAACTTGTAAAGTCAAACCTGTGTTTTGTGTTTGTGAACTCTACCAATGTTTGATAAAAATTAATGTGATGGGGGTTGAGGAAACAGAATGTAAAAATTAATGTGATGGGGGTTGAGGAAACAGAATGTAAAAATTAATGCGATGGGGGTTGAGGAAACAGAATGTAAAAATTAATGCGATGGGGGTTGAGGAAACAGAATGTAAAAATTAATGCGATGGGGGTTGAGGAAACAGAATGTAAAAATTAATGCGATGGGGGTTGAGGAAACAGAATGTAAAAATTAATGTGATGGGGGTTGAGGAAACAGAATGTAAAAATTAATGTGATGGGGGTTGAGGAAACAGAATGTAAAAATTAATGCGATGGGGGTTGAGGAAACAGAATGTAAAAATTAATGCGATGGGGGTTGAGGAAACAGAATGTAAAAATTAATGTGATGGGGGTTGAGGAAACAGAATGTAAAAATTAATGCGATGGGGGTTGAGGAAACAGAATGTAAAAATTAATGCGATGGGGGTTGAGGAAACAGAATGTAAAAATTAATGCGATGGGGGTTGAGGAAACAGAATGTAAAAATTAATGCGATGGGGGTTGAGGAAACAGAATGTAAAAATTAATGCGATGGGGGTTGAGGAAACAGAATGTAAAAATTGAATTGTACCCAGCTGGAGATGAAAAAAGGAAAATGTTAACACATGCATGTAAGGTTTAAAACAAGCACACATAACTAACTGCATAAGACATACACGGCTTTACATTTTAATTACATACTGATAATTTCACTAATTTTCACTGACTGATAGAGCCATTAATGAATTATTTCTATCCTATAGGGTCATGCAATGATCATTGAGAGATATCCTTCTTGAGATGTGTCTGCTGTCTAGTTGACTGCATTTTAAATTAATTGTGCAACCCGATTGATTGTTTTCATAATTTAACATTATTGAACATGAAAATAGATTTATTTATTACTTTGTTAATGTGAACAATTGACACATTTTTGCTGGTCAATTTACACACACTATCTAGCTAAAATATTTGATGCTACATTTTCTTGATGTTCTATGAATGAATGAGTTGACCTGTGAACAATTACACACACTATCTAGCTAAAATATTTGATGCTACATTTTCTTGATGTTCTATGAATGAATGAGTTGACCTGTGAACAATTACACACAATATCTAGCTAAAATATTTGATGCTACATTTTCTTGATGTTCTATGAATGAATGAGTTGACCTGTGAACAATTAACACACACTATCTAGCTAAAATATTTGATGCTACATTTTCTTGATGTTCTATGAATGAATGAGTTGACCTGTGAACAAATTTGTCTTTATCTCAGCTGTGTGCCACCAGTTGGTCTAAGCTTGATGATATATGTATATAGAGATTCATTTCATTGGGAAATTTATCTTCTGATTGCAATTTTTTGTTGTCATATGTCTATGTCAATTTTTCGTTGTCATATGTCTATGTGTCATTTTTTGTTGTCATATGTCTATGTGTCATTTTTTTTTGGCCATGTCATTAATTTATCATTGCATTATGTCATTAATTAACATTGCCATGTGTTATTATTCAACTGTTGCTTATGTCATTAGTCCATAATTGCTATATGTCATTGCCATGTGTTATTATTCAACTATTGCGTATGTCATTAGTCTATAATTGCCATATGTCATTGCCATGTGTTATTATTCAACTATTGCGTATGTCATTAGTTTATAATTGCGATATGTCATTGCCATGTGCCATTATTATAGTTCTGTTACAGGGTGTAACAATATTTCTGTTCTCATAATCCATCATCGCCATATGTCATTAATCTACTGTTGCCATGACCTATTGCCAACTGTGATTCCATATAATTATGATTCTACACAAAATGAACTTAATATTGAATAAATGAACCTTTTTTCTACTTTTTGTAGTTGAGTTGTATGGTGCTCATCCTTTAACTTTAATGTGTGAAACAGTTGTGTTTTGTTGAACTTAATGAAATGATGAGACCAGCCAACTTGACCCTGGCTAGAAATGTTCCTTGTGTTTACACAGGCACTTGTTGAAGGACATATCCAGTAGCTGATAGATAGGTTAAACACTGGAATACATTTTAAATTTCTGCTACATGTAAAGGGCTGCATGCAGTGTGGTGTTTGTCTGTAGTCAATGTATTCTCAGGCCTACTTCCCTTCTTACCTTTTTGTCACATTTGAGTGGGGGGGGGGGGGTAGGGTAGATCTAATTTATTAAGCATTATATGGTCTATTTGTTAAGCAGAGTGTTTAAAAATTCAAACACATCTCATACAATAGGCCTTCAATCATGTGTGTGGGCTGGGTGGTAAAATAATTCAAACATCTCATACAATAGGCCTTCTATCATAGGCTGGGTGGTAAAATAATTCAAACATCTCATACAATAGGCCTTCTATCATAGGCTGGGTGGTAAAATAATTCAAACATCTCATACAATAGGCCTTCTATCATGTGTGTGGGCTGGGTGGTAAATTAATTCAAACATCTCATACAATAGGCCTTCTATCATGTGTGTGGGCTGGGTGGTAAAATAATTCAAACATCTCATACAATAAGCCTTCTATCATGTGTGTGGGCTGGGTGGTAAAATAATTCAAACATCTCATACAATAGGCCTTCTATCATGGGCTGGGTGGTAAAATAATTCAAACATCTCATACAATAGGCCTTCTATCATAGGCTGGGTGGTAAAATAATTCAAACATCTCATACAATAGGCCTTCTATCGTGGGCTGGGTGGTAAAATAATTCAAACACATCTCATACAATCAGCCTTCTATCATGGGCTGGGTGGTAAAATAATTCAAACATCTCATACAATAGGCCTTCTATCCTGTGTGGGCTGGGTGGTAAAATAATTCAAACATCTCATACAATAGGCCTTCTATCATAGGCTGGGTGGTAAAATAATTCAAACATCTCATACAATAGGCCTTCTATCATAGGCTGGGTGGTAAAATAATTCAAACATCTCATACAATAGGCCTTCTATCATGTGTGTGGGCTGGGTGGTAAATTAATTCAAACATCTCATACAATAGGCCTTCTATCATAGGCTGGGTGGTAAAATAATTCAAACATCTCATACAATAGGCCTTCTATCATAGGCTGGGTGGTAAAATAATTCAAACATCTCATACAATAGGCCTTCTATCTTGTGTGTGGGCTGGGTGGTAAATTAATTCAAACATCTCATACAATAGGCCTTCTATCGTGGGCTGGGTGGTAAAATAATTCAAACATCTCATACAATAGGCCTTCTATCATAGGCTGGGTGGTAAATTAATTCAAACATCTCATACAATAGGCCTTCTATCATGGGCTGGGTGGTAAAATAATTCAAACATCTCATACAATAAGCCTTCTATCATGGGCTGGGTGGTAAAATAATTCAAACATCTCATACAATAAGCCTTTTATCGTGGGCTGGGTGGTAAAATAATTCAAACATCTCATACAATAAGCCTTCTATCATAGGCTGGGTGGTAAAATAATTCAAACATCTCATACAATAAGCCTTCTATCGTGGGCTGGGTGGTAAAATAATTCAAACATCTCATACAATAAGCCTTCTATCGTGAGCTGGGTGGTAAAATAATTCAAACATCTCATACAATAGGCCTTCTATCATAGGCTGGGTGGTAAAATAATTCAAACATCTCATACAATAGGCCTTCTATCATAGGCTGGGTGGTAAAATAATTCAAACATCTCATACAATAGGCCTTCTATCATAGGCTGGGTGGTAAAATAATTCAAACATCTCATACAATAAGCCTTCTATCATGTGCATGGGCTGGGTGGTAAAATAATTCAAACATCTCATACAATAAGCCTTTTATCGTGGGCTGGGTGGTAAAATAATTCAAACATCTCATACAATAAGCCTTCTATCATAGGCTGGGTGGTAAAATAATTCAAACATCTCATACAATAAGCCTTCTATCGTGGGCTGGGTGGTAAAATAATTCAAACATCTCATACAATAAGCCTTCTATCGTGAGCTGGGTGGTAAAATAATTCAAACATCTCATACAATAGGCCTTCTATCATAGGCTGGGTGGTAAAATAATTCAAATATCTCATACAATAGGCCTTCTATCATAGGCTGGGTGGTAAAATAATTCAAACATCTCATACAATAGGCCTTCTATCATAGGCTGGGTGGTAAAATAATTCAAACATCTCATACAATAGGCCTTCTATCATAGGCTGGGTGGTAAAATAATTCAAACATCTCATACAATAAGCCTTCTATCATGTGTGTGGGCTGGGTGGTAAAATAATTCAAACATCTCATACAATAAGCCTTTTATCGTGGGCTGGGTGGTAAAATAATTCAAACATCTCATACAATAAGCCTTCTATCATAGGCTGGGTGGTAAAATAATTCAAACATCTCATACAATAAGCCTTCTATCGTGGGCTGGGTGGTAAAATAATTCAAACATCTCATACAATAAGCCTTCTATCGTGAGCTGGGTGGTAAAATAATTCAAACATCTCATACAATAGGCCTTCTATCATAGGCTGGGTGGTAAAATAATTCAAACATCTCATACAATAGGCCTTCTATCATAGGCTGGGTGGTAAAATAATTCAAACATCTCATACAATAGGCCTTCTATCATAGGCTGGGTGGTAAAATAATTCAAACATCTCATACAATAAGCCTTCTATCATGTGTGTGGGCTGGGTGGTAAAATAATTCAAACATCTCATACAATAGGCCTTCTATGGAGGGCTGGGTGGTAAAATAATTCAAACATCTCATACAATAGGCCTTCTATCATGGGCTGGGTGGTAAAATAATTCAAACATCTCATACAATCAGCCTTCTATCATGGGCTGGGTGGTAAAATAATTCAAACATCTCATACAATAGGCCTTCTATCATGGGCTGGGTGGTAAAATAATTCAAACATCTCATACAATAGGCCTTCTATCATAGGCTGGGTGGTAAAATAATTCAAACATCTCATACAATAGGCCTTCTATCATAGGCTGGGTGGTAAAATAATTCAAACATCTCATACAATAGGCCTTCTATCGTAGGCTGGGTGGTAAAATAATTCAAACATCTCATACAATAGGCCTTTTATCGTGTGTGTGGGCTGGGTGGTAAAATAATTCAAACATCTCATACAATAGGCCTTCTATGGAGGGCTGGGTGGTAAAATAATTCAAACATCTCATACAATAGGCCTTCTATCATGGGCTGGGTGGTAAAATAATTCAAACATCTCATACAATCAGCCTTCTATCATGGGCTGGGTGGTAAAATAATTCAAACATCTCATACAATAGGCCTTCTATCATGGGCTGGGTGGTAAAATAATTCAAACATCTCATACAATAGGCCTTCTATCATGGGCTGGGTGGTAAAATAATTCAAACGAACGAAATGAAATTTATATAGAAAATATATACTTTTAACAGTATCCGCCCCCCCCCCCCCCGAAGAAAGTCTACGGCCCCCCCCCCCCCGAAAAAATGTCTGGAAGAAACACTGTTTAGGGGTCATCTATATACTACGTCACATTTTTCGAGGGGAGGGGGGGGGGGTCAGAAAATGTGACGTCACACTAGCAATTTTGAAATGTAATGGTAAAAGCTGAAGTCTTGCAACAATTACACTATTTTTAGAAGCTTTTCTAAAAGTTGTAATAGAAATGGATTAATATATGCCAAGTCAATGTGAGCAGCATAGTAGGACCTGAAACAATGAGAAAGAAATCAAGGTTTAAATAACGGAAACTGCAGTGTAGACTGAGGAGAAACTTCCTTTTAGAGGGGGGGGGGGGGGTGCGGTGGCTTTGTTTTAAAGATGTGTGACATAAGGGGAGGTAAAAGAAAAACGTGACGTCATTTGGCAGAAATTTGTGTTTTATTTTTTTAAAAACTTTTTTGTTGGAATTGATTTTTATTTTAAAAGCAATATTTGTTACAGGCCTATTGTCATATAGAGCTAATAAAATATTAACCACTTTGGAAATTGTTTACTCTTAAAGCCTAATTAGTCCAATCAATTAAGCCAGACTCGAGAAAAAACACATGCAGTATGATGATGCAGTCAGTCATAGAGTCTACGACAACAGAACAGATTTTTGTGATAAGACTGTCGTCGTAGATTAGACACATTAAAAAAAAAAAAGCTTTAATTATGGGATATGGATTATAACGTTCCCAACGCGCTCTGGCCCCTGTCGTATTGGCCTACGTGTTCATTTTAAAGCGTATGACAATATTAATAATAAATAGGATATTGCACACTTAAAGCCGTTAAAATTTTAAGAGTTGTGGCTCTTAAAGTGCTTTTTTCCAATTATTTTAGATCTAGTTTCATGCTTGTGCTTAATCAATCAACACCTTGAGATGTACAACAAAACACAACTGAAATATCTGAGTCGTATAATGTAGGCCTACACATTTTTTGACTGTTCTACAATGCGTTCCATCTCTTTGTAACATTGAAACTAATTTAATAGTTTGGATTTTTAATAAGCAGGGTCAGTGGGCCAATCGAGTCAAAAGATGATGAATACCCCTAGTAGGCCTAACATTTTCTGTGAAATTGTTAACTGGGAACTACTTTTCTAAGCGAAGTATCAAAAGCGGAACAAGAGCGTGACGTGCACGTGTCAACAAACAGCTGACAGCAAAATATAGCGCGCGCATGCGTAATGGAAGGAGAGAAACGGAAGAAGAAAAATTAATAAGTATGTGGGAGAACTAGATTTAATTTGTTCTAATTTTCTCCGTTTATTTTTCCCATGAAAAGATGGCGCCACTCCATCAGAGCTGGGGTTGACAAAGACGGATGGGTGTCGCCTGGGTCCCAAGTCCCAGGGGGGTAATCATGACCGGGGTGCCTCATTTGACTGGGATCTCGTCCAGTGGCTGTTGGCGCGTGAGGCACGATAACGCACATCAGCCTTATCCGCCGTCCCTCCCCCACGCTTCGTGTCAGCTAGATGTGTTGTAGACAGCCACACAATCGTGTATCGTGTCGTACAGATGCTTATGTTTGTCATGAAGACGCCCACGAACAATATGATTGCCATGACGACGTGTACGAAACACCAAGAAGTTTGTCACAACGACCTACCATACAAAATGTCAACACAATTAATTATCTGTTACGGAAGAAAATGAGTTCTTCCTTTGTAGGAGGTAATGTTGCATACAATGTGCAATACAATTTGACCTAAATTTATTTCGGGTCAACTATTTATATAATACGCAAGTTTGGTTCGTAACATCAAAATGATACTAATGATAGCTTTCTCCAGCATTAGTTCTATTAATAGCAACTCTAGCCAGCTGCGAGAGCCCCCCCCCCTCACCCAATTAAACTGTATCAAATCTCCACCACAGCCACCATACCCCCGCCCCTAGTCCTCAGCTGTGTCAGACTGGGATGATGACATCGGGTGTCTAGGTTTCGATTGTAATTTTCAGCATATGTAATTAAAACAACAAGTTACTCCCGGGGTTAGCTCCCTTCTCGTGGTGTAAGCTCCCTGGAATTTTCTAATCATTTTCCCCCGCAGCTAATTAGATCAGCCGTGCTATCTGGGAGACAGCTTAAAGTCTCTCAGATCAGCCGCGCTAACTTCGCTGGCTAGCATACACATTTTCACGGACATTTTCACCGGGCCAACATACACATTCTCATGGACATTTTCACTGGTCTAACATACACATTCTCATGGACATTTTCACGGTGCCAAGACACACAATCTCATGGACATTTTCACTGTACATACACATTCTTATAGACATTTTCACTGGGCCAACATACACATTCTTATAGACATTTTCACGGTGCCAAGACACACAATCTCATGGACATTTTCACTGTACATACACATTCTTATAGACATTTTCACTGGGCCAACATACACATTCTCATGGTCATTTTCACTGGGCTAGCATACACATGTTCATATACCCCTGTACCTACCTGTCCCCTGTACCACCCTGTCCCCTGTACCACCCTGTACCACCCTGTCCCCTGTACCACCCTGTCCCCTGTACCACCCTGTACCACCCTGTACCACCCTGTCCCCTGTCCCCTGTACCACCCTGTCCCCTGTACCACCCTGTCCCCTGTACCACCCTGTCCCCTGTACCACCCTGTCCCCTGTACCACCCTGTACCACCCTGTCCCCTGTACCACCCTGTCCCCTGTACCACCCTGTACCACCCTGTCCCCTGTACCACCCTGTACCACCCTGTACCACCCTGTCCCATGTACCTACCCGTCCCCTGTACCACCCTGTCCCCTGTACCACCCTGTCCCCTGTACCACCCTGTCCCCTGTACCACCCTGTCCCCTGTACTACCCTGTCCCCTGTACCACCCTGTCCCCTGTACCACCCTGTCCCCTGTACCACCCTGTACCACCCTGTCCCCTGTACCACCCTGTCCCCTGTACCACCCTGTACCACCCTGTCCCCTGTCCCCTGTACCACCCTGTCCCCTGTACCACCCTGTCCCCTGTACCACCCTGTACCACCCTGTCCCCTGTACCACCCTGTCCCCTGTACCACCCTGTACCACCCTGTACCACCCTGTCCCCTGTCCCCTGTACCACCCTGTCCCCTGTACCACCCTGTCCCCTGTACCACCCTGTCCCCTGTACCACCCTGTACCACCCTGTCCCCTGTACCACCCTGTCCCCTGTACCACCCTGTCCCCTGTACCACCCTGTACCACCCTGTCCCCTGTACCACCCTGTCCCCTGTACCACCCTGTCCCATGTACCACCCTGTCCCCTGTACCACCCTGTCCCCTGTACCACCCTGTCCCCTGTACCACCCTGTCCCCTGTACTACCCTGTACCACCCTGTCCCCTGTACCACCCTGTCCCCTGTACCACCCTGTCCCCTGTACCACCCTGTACCACCCTGTACCACCCTGTAACGCCCTGTACCACCCTGTACCGCCCTGTACCACCCTGTCCCTTTGTACCACCCTGTCCCCTGTACCACCCCGTCCCCTCTACCACCCTGTCCCCTGTACCACCCTGTCCCCTGTACCACCCTGTCCCTTGTACCACCCTGTCCCCTGTACCACCCTGTCCCCTGTACCACCCTGTCCCCTGTACCACCCTGTCCCCTGTACCACCCTGTCCCCTGTACCACCCTGTCCCCTGTACCACCCTGTCCCCTGTACCACCCTGTCCCCTGTACCACCCTGTACCACCCTGTCCCCTGTACCGCCCTGTCCCCTGTACCACCCTGTCCCCTATACCGCCCTGTACCACCCTGTCCCCTGTACTACCCGTCCCCTGTACCACCCTGTCCCCTGTACCACCCTGTCCCCTGTACCGCCCTGTACCACCCTGTCCCCTGTACCACCCTGTACCACACTGTCCCCTGTACCACCCTGTCCCCTGTACCACCCTGTCCCCTGTACCACCCTGTACCACCCTGTACCACCCTGTACCACCCTGTACCGCCCTGTACCACCCTGTACCGCCCTGTACCACCCTGTCCCTTTGTACCACCCTGTCCCCTGTACCACCCCGTCCCCTGTACCACCCTGTCCCCTGTACCACCCTGTCCCCTGTACCACCCTGTACCACCCTGTACCACCCTGTACCTACCTGTCCCCTGTACCTACCCGTCCCCTGTACCACCCTGTCCCCTGTACCACCCTGTCCCCTGTACCACCCTGTCCCCTGTACCACCCTGTCCCCTGTACCTACCCGTCCCCTGTACCACCCTGTCCCCTGTACCACCCTGTCCCCTGTACCACCCTGTCCCCTGTACCACCCCGTCCCCTGTACCACCCTGTCCCCTGTACCACCCTGTCCCCTGTACCACCCCGTCCCCTGTACCTACCCGTCCCCTGTACCACCCTGTCCCCTGTACCACTATGTCCCCTGTACCGCCCTGTCCCCTGTACCACCCTGTCCCCTGTACCACCCTGTCCCCTGTACAACCCTGTCCCCTGTACCACCCTGTCCCCTGTACCGCCCTGTACCACCCTGTCCACTGTACCACCCTGTCCCCTGTACCACCCTGTCCCCTGTTCCACCCTGTCCCCTGTACCACCCTGTCCCCTGTACCGCCCTGTACCACCCTGTCCCCTGTACTACCCGTCCCCTGTACCTCCCTGTCCCCTGTACTACCCGTCCCCTGTACCACCCTGTACCACCCTGTCCCCTGTACCACCCTGTCCCCTGTACCACCCTGTCCCCTGTACCACCCTGTCCCCTGTACCACCCTGTCCCCTGTACCACCCTATCCCCTGTACCACCCTGTCCCCTGTACCACCCTGTCCCCTGTACCACCCTGTCCCCTGTACCACCCTGTCCCCTGTACCGCCCTGTACCACCCTGTCCCCTGTACTACCCGTCCCCTGTACCACCCTGTCCCCTGTACTACCCGTCCCCTGTACCACCCTGTACCACCCTGTCCCCTGTACCACCCTGTCCCCTGTACCACCCTGTCCCCTGTACCACCCTGTCCCCTGTACCACCCCGTCCCCTGTACCACCCTGTCCCCTGTACCGCCCTGTACCACCCTGTCCCCTGTACCACCCCGTCCCCTGTACCACCCTGTCCCCTGTACCGCCCTATCCCCTGTACCACCCTGTACCACCCTGTCCCCTGTACCACCCTGTCCCCTGTACCACCCCGTCCCCTGTACCACCCTGTACCACCCTGTCCCCTGTACCACCCTGTCCCCTGTACCGCCCTGTACCACCCTGTCCCCTGTACCACCCCGTCCCCTGTACCACCCTGTCCCCTGTACCGCCCTGTCCCCTGTACCACCCTGTCCCCTGTACCGCCCTGTACCACCCTGTCCCCTGTACCACCCCGTCCCCTGTACCACCCTGTCCCCTGTACCACCCTGTCCCCTGTACCACCCCGTCCCCTGTACCACCCTGTCCCCTGTACCGCCCTGTACCACCCTGTCCCCTGTACCACCCTGTCCCCTGTACCACCCTGTACCACCCTGTACCACCCCGTCCCCTGTACCACCCTGTCCCCTGTACCACCCTGTCCCCTGTACCACCCTGTCCCCTGTACCACCCCGTCCCCTGTACCACCCTGTCCCCTGTACCACCCTGTACCACCCCGTCCCCTGTACCGCCCTATCCCCTGTACCACCCTGTACCACCCTGTCCCCTGTACCACCCTGTCCCCTGTACCGCCCTGTACCACCCTGTCCCCTGTACCACCCTGTCCCCTGTACCACCCCGTCCCCTGTACCGCCCTATCCCCTGTACCACCCTGTACCACCCTGTCCCCTGTACCACCCCGTCCCCTGTACCACCCTGTCCCCTGTACCACCCTGTACCACCCTGTCCCCTGTACCACCCTGTCCCCTGTACCACCCTGTCCCCTGTACCACCCTGTCCCCTGTACCACCCTGTCCCCTGTACCACCCTGTCCCCTGTACCACCCTGTACCACCCTGTACCACCCTGTACCACCCTGTACCGCCCTTGTACCACCCCGTCCCCTGTACCACCCTGTACCACCCTGTCCACTGTACCACCCTGTCCCCTGTACCACCCTGTCCCCTGTACCACCCTGTCCCCTGTACCACCCTGTCCCCTGTACCACCCTGTCCCCTGTACCACCCTGTCCCCTGTACCACCCTGTACCACCCCGTCCCCTGTACCACCCTGTACCACCCTGTACCACCCTGTCCCCTGTACCACCCTGTCCCCTGTACCACCCTGTACCACCCTGTCCCCTGTACCACCCCGTCCCCTGTACCACCCTGTCCCCTGTACCACCCTGTACCACCCTGTCCCCTGTACCACCCTGTCCCCTGTACCACCCTGTCCCCTGTACCACCCTGTCCCCTGTACCACCCTGTCCCCTGTACCACCCTGTACCACCCTGTCCCCTGTACCACCCTGTCCCCTGTACCACCCTGTCCCTTGTACCACCCCGTCCCCTGTACCACCCTGTACCACCCTGTCCCCTGTACCACCCTGTCCCCTGTACCACCCTGTCCCCTGTACCACCCTGTCCCCTGTACCACCCTGTACCACCCTGTCCCCTGTACCACCCTGTCCCCTGTACCGCCCTGTACCACCCTGTCCCCTGTACCACCCTGTACCACCCTGTCCCCTGTACCACCCCGTCCCCTGTACCTACCCGTCCCCTGTACCACCCTGTCCCCTGTACCACCCTGTCCCCTGTACCACCCTGTCCCCTGTACTACCCTGTACCTACCTGTCCCCTGTACCACCCTGTCCCCTGTACCACCCTGTCCCCTGTACCACCCTGTCCCCTGTACTACCCTGTCCCCTGTACCACCCTGTCCCCTGTACCACCCCGTCCCCTGTACCACCCTGTACCACCCTGTCCCCTGTACCACCCTGTCCCCTGTACCACCCTGTCCCCTGTACCACTATGTCCCCTGTACCACCCTGTCCCCTCTACCACCCTGTCCCCTGTACCACCCTGTCCCCTGTACCACCCTGTCCCCTGTACCACCCCGTCCCCTGTACCACCCTGTACCACCCTGTCCCCTGTACCACCCTGTCCCCTGTACCACCCCGTCCCCTGTACCACCCTGTCCCCTGTACCACCCTGTCCCCTGTACCACCCCGTCCCCTGTACCTACCCGTCCCCTGTACCACCCTGTCCCCTGTACCACCCTGTCCCCTGTACCACCCTGTCCCCTGTACCACCCTGTCCCCTGTACCACCCTGTCCCCTGTACCTACCCGTCCCCTGTACCACCCTGTCCCCTGTACTACCCTGTCCCCTGTACCACCCTGTACCACCCCGTCCCCTGTACCACCCTGTACCACCCCGTCCCCTGTACCACCCTGTCCCCTGTACCACCCTGTCCCCTGTACCACCCTGTCCCCTGTACCACCCTGTACCACCCCGTCCCCTGTACCACCCTGTACCACCCTGTCCCCTGTACCACCCTGTCCCCTGTACCACCCCGTCCCCTGTACCACCCTGTACCACCCTGTCCCCTGTACCACCCTGTCCCCTGTACCACCCCGTCCCCTGTACCACCCTGTACCACCCTGTCCCCTGTACCACCCCGTCCCCTGTACCACCCTGTCCCCTGTACCACCCTGTCCCCTGTACCACCCCGTCCCCTGTACCACCCTGTCCCCTGTACCACCCTGTCCCCTGTACCACCCTGTTCCCTGTACCACCCCGTCCCCTGTACCACCCTGTCCCCTGTACTACCCAGTCCCCTGTACCACCCTGTACCACCCTGTCCCCTGTACCACCCTGTCCCCTGTACTACCCTGTCCCCTGTACCACCCTGTACCACCCTGTCCCCTGTACCACCCTGTCCCCTGTACTACCCTGTCCCCTGTCCCGCCCTGTACCACCCTGTCCCCTGTACCACCCTGTACCACCCTGTCCCCTGTACCACCCTGTCCCCTGTACCACCCTGTCCCCTGTACCACCCTGTCCCCTGTACCACCCTGTACCTACCCTGTCCCCTGTCCCGCCCTGTACCACCCTGTCCCCTGTACCACCCTGTACCACCCTGTCCCCTGTACCACCCTGTCCCCTGTACCACCCTGTCCCCTGTACCACCCTGTCCCCTGTACCACCCTGTCCCCTGTACCACCCTGTCCCCTGTACCACCCTGTCCCCTGTACCACCCTGTCCCCTGTACCACCCTGTCCCCTGTACCACCCTGTCCCCTGTACCACCCTGTCCCCTGTACCACCCTGTCCCCTGTACCACCCTGTCCCTTGTACCACCCTGTCCCCTGTACCACCCTGTCCCCTGTACCACCCTGTCCCCTGTACCACCCTGTCCCCTGTACCACCCTGTCCCCTGTACCACCCTGTCCCCTGTCCCCTGTACCACCCTGTCCCCTGTACCACCCTGTCCCCTGTACCACCCTGTCCCCTGTACCACCCTGTCCCCTGTACCACCCTGTCCCCTGTACCACCCTGTCCCCTGTACTACCCTGTCCCCTGTACTACCCTGTCCCCTGTACCACCCTGTCCCCTGTACCACCCTGTACCACCCTGTCCCCTGTACCACCCTGTACCACCCTGTCCCCTGTACCACCCTGTCCCCTGTACCACCCCGTCCCCTGTACCACCCTGTACCACCCTGTCCCCTGTACCACCCTGTCCCCTGTACCACCCCGTCCCCTGTACCACCCTGTACCACCCTGTCCCCTGTACCACCCCGTCCCCTGTACCACCCTGTCCCCTGTACCACCCTGTCCCCTGTACCACCCCGTCCCCTGTACCACCCTGTCCCCTGTACCACCCTGTCCCCTGTACCACCCTGTTCCCTGTACCACCCCGTCCCCTGTACCACCCTGTCCCCTGTACTACCCAGTCCCCTGTACCACCCTGTACCACCCTGTCCCCTGTACCACCCTGTCCCCTGTACTACCCTGTCCCCTGTACCACCCTGTACCACCCTGTCCCCTGTACCACCCTGTCCCCTGTACTACCCTGTCCCCTGTCCCGCCCTGTACCACCCTGTCCCCTGTACCACCCTGTACCACCCTGTCCCCTGTACCACCCTGTCCCCTGTACCACCCTGTCCCCTGTACCACCCTGTCCCCTGTACCACCCTGTACCTACCCTGTCCCCTGTCCCGCCCTGTACCACCCTGTCCCCTGTACCACCCTGTACCACCCTGTCCCCTGTACCACCCTGTCCCCTGTACCACCCTGTCCCCTGTACCACCCTGTCCCCTGTACCACCCTGTCCCCTGTACCACCCTGTCCCCTGTACCACCCTGTCCCCTGTACCACCCTGTCCCCTGTACCACCCTGTCCCCTGTACCACCCTGTCCCCTGTACCACCCTGTCCCCTGTACCACCCTGTCCCCTGTACCACCCTGTCCCTTGTACCACCCTGTCCCCTGTACCACCCTGTCCCCTGTACCACCCTGTCCCCTGTACCACCCTGTCCCCTGTACCACCCTGTCCCCTGTACCACCCTGTCCCCTGTACCACCCTGTCCCCTGTCCCCTGTACCACCCTGTCCCCTGTACCACCCTGTCCCCTGTACCACCCTGTCCCCTGTACCACCCTGTCCCCTGTACCACCCTGTCCCCTGTACCACCCTGTCCCCTGTACTACCCTGTCCCCTGTACCACCCTGTCCCCTGTACCACCCTGTCCCCTGTACCACCCTGTCCCCTGTCCCGCCCTGTCCCCTGTACCACCCTGTCCCCTGTACCACCCTGTCCCCTGTACCACCCTGTCCCCTGTACCACCCTGTCCCTTGTACCACCCTGTCCCCTAGAACCACTTGAACCCCAAGCCCTCCCCTGCCCCCTGCCAGTCAGTGTATCAAAAAGCGTGTGTTGGGGGCGCCATTCCTGAAGGTGCTGATGCAATCATCAATTATGAATCCCACATCATAGAACAAGCATGGATTCTATTCAGCCCTCCGTCAATTATATATTGTGTCAAGCCAAGCAAGCAGACCCGATTAGTGATGTGGCCGTACGTTGAGTGTGTTGCAAACAAAGCTAGCCGGTGTGTTGCGTGCTCAACTGTACTAAGTGCACACACGGGGCGGTGGGTGGGGTGTTTAACGCCCTGATGGCAGGTCAAGCTTACTCGGGCCTCAATGGCAGGCCATGTTAGGCAAACTGTCCTCAATGGCAGGCCACATTAGGCAAACTGTCCTCAATGGCAGGACATATTAGGCAAACTGGTCTCAATGGCTGGACATATTAGCCAACGGGCCTGAATGGCAGGCCACATTAGGCAAACTGGCCTCAATGGCAGGACATATTAGGCAAATTGGTCTCAATGGCAGGACATATTAGGCAAACTGGCCTCAATGGCAGGACGGGTTAGGCAAACTGGCCTCAATGGCTACATTCTTGTTTTAAATTCTAGCTTTGACTCAGCAGTTGAGAGCATCGTCACCTTTTGTTGAGCTAATAATTGAAACAATCTTTTGAATGGGGTCAAGCGTGGCCAAATCAATACAATCAGCACATCCGGGCCTTACATGCAGAGGTGGGGGAGTCTACTTGCACTAAGTGACACACGGATTGCGTGCTGTCTCGATATATATATATATATATATATATATATATATATATATATATATATATATATATATATATATATATATATATATATATATATATATATATATATATATATATATATATATCACATCACAAAAGACCTACTGTATCCCTATCTTCCAATTCCAGTTTCAAATCAATACTAATTTTACGATTCTAACATTGTTAGATCTACCAAACACCATTAACAGAGATTAACATGTAAGCCTGCAGACCATGTTCGGCTGAATTGACGGTATCTGTTGTCTTAAGTCTTAAGACATGGCTAAAACTTTGAACAGAATAAAGACATTTCTACAATCGATCTGTAACTGAAATGCCATATCCTACGTTCTGTAATCTAAACTCCTGTCCTACGTTCTGTAATCTAAACTCCTACGTTCTGTAATCTAAACACCTACGTTCTGTAATCTAAACTCATGTCCTACGTTCTGTAATCTAAACTCCTGTCCTACGTTCTGTAATCTAAACTCCTACGTTCTGTAATCTAAACTCCTACGTTCTGTAATCTAAACTCCTGTCCTACGTTCTGTAATCTAAACTCCTACGTTCTGTAATCTCAACTCCTACGTTCTGTAATCTAAACTCCTACGTTCTGTAATCTAAACTCCTACGTTCTGTAATCTAAACTCCTGTCCTACCCCATCTAATTTTCCAGCAGAACAAACAGGCAAGTGAAAAGTTGCCCGCGTCCCCCAGGACTCGCCTGCTTTCGCCAGGTCCCCAGCAACACAAGACTAGCGTTATCTCCCCTGTTTCTAGCCCGGCTTAAGCTTGGAAATAAAAGCCACCGTTTCTACCCATTTTATTATTCATGCCTTCATTAAAAAAGTATAGCTGGTTTTGGGTTACCCGTAGCGTCTGACTTTAATTTCTGGTGCAATTTTTTGTTTGTTTTGAAATGGCTTTTAAGGAAAATGAAAACTGGCCAGAAAGTTTTGAGCTTTTCTTGTCTAAAGTTGAGGTGATTGAGGCAAGCTGAAAATCTGATTACAAAACTGATCATCATATGGCGTCTGGAGGACTCACTTAAAAACTACCCACTCCTTCTGTAATCAAAAGGATAAAAAACATAATATATAATTAAATATACGTAAAGATCATATAAAAACATTCTATTTTAAAATTTAATTCTAGATTTCGAAAAAAACCGAGGTTAGAAAATCCATAAAACAATTTAGATCTAGTAGTGGACGTTTGATCACATGTACTGACCCAAGCTTAGAGTTATTCCCCTTCCATGACAACGAAATCAGCCAATACCGAGTGTCGAAGAGTGAATACAATCTATTGGCTTGGAGCCCGTCGCTGTTTCTAAGGCGCTTAAAACACTTCCGTTTCCAGCCTTCTCAATTTCTAAATATTGAAAGATCATATTTTCATCAGAACAGCGATGACAGCAGGAAACTATTTCGGAAAGTCGTTGCAAATATTACAGCGTTGATAGCAGGAACAATAGCGGAAAGTCGTTGCAAATATTAGAGCGTTGACAGCAGGGAACTATTGCGGAAAGTCGTTGCAAATATTAGAGCGTTGACAGCAGGGAACTATTGCGGAAAGTCGTTGCAAATATTAGAGCGTTGACAGCAGGAAACTATTGCGGAAAGTCGTTGCAAATATTACAGCGTTGATAGCAGGAACAATAGCGGAAAGTCGTTGCAAATATTAGAGCGTTGACAGCAGGAAACTATTGCGGAAAGTCCTTGCAAATATTACAGCGTTGACAGCAGGAAACTATTGCGGAAAGTCGTTGCAAATATTACAGCGTTGACAGCAGGAAACTATTGCGGAAAGTCGTTGCAAATATTACAGCAGGAAACTATTGCGGAAAGTCGTTGCAAATATTAGAGCGTTGATAGCAGGAACAATTGCGGAAAGTCGTTGCAAATATTACAGCGTTGACAGCAGGAAACTATTGCGGAAAGTCGTTGCAAATATTACAGCGTTGATAGCAGGAACAATAGCGGAAAGTCGTTGCAAATATTAGAGCGTTGACAGCAGGAAACTATTGCGGAAAGTCGTTGCAAATATTACAGCGTTGACAGCAGGAAACTATTGCGGAAAGTCGTTGCAAATATTAGAGCGTTGACAGCAGGAAACTATTGCGGAAAGTCGTTGCAAATATTACAGCGTTGACAGCAGGAAACTATTGCGGAAAGTCGTTGCAAATATTACAGCGTTGACAGCAGGAAACTATTGCGGAAAGTCGTTGCAAATATTACAGCAGGAACCTATTGCGGAAAGTCGTTGCAAATATTAGAGCGTTGATAGCAGGAACAATTGCGGAAAGTCGTTGCAAATATTACAGCGTTGACAGCAGGAAACTATTGCGGAAAGTCGTTGCAAATATTAGAGCGTTGACAGCAGGAAACTATTGCGGAAAGTCGTTGCAAATATTACAGCAGGAAACTATTGCGGAAAGTCGTTGCAAATATTAGAGCGTTGATAGCAGGAACAATTGCGGAAAGTCGTTGCAAATATTACAGCGTTGACAGCAGGAAACTATTGCGGAAAGTCGTTGCAAATATTAGAGCGTTGACAGCAGGAAACTATTGCGGAAAGTCGTTGCAAATATTACAGCGTTGACAGCAGGAAACTATTGCGGAAAGTCGTTGCAAATATTAGAGCGTTGACAGCAGGAAACTATTGCGGAAAGTCGTTGCAAATATTACAGCGTTGACAGCAGGAAACTATTGCGGAAAGTCGTTGCAAATATTACAGCGTTGACAGCAGGAAACTATTGCGGAAAGTCGTTGCAAATATTAGAGCGTTGACAGCAGGAAACTATTGCGGAGTCGTTGCAAATATTACAGCGTTGACAGCAGGAAACTATTGCGGAAAGTCGTTGCAAATATTACAGCGTTGACAGCAGGAAACTATTGCGGAAAGTCGTTGCAAATATTTATTTTGTGCCGTCGCTCACCGATGGAAGATAAAACGTCATGGAGCCCGGGTAGGTGGGGGGGGGGGGGGGGGCGGGGAGGAGAATAACTGACGGTGAACCAGTATGTAAGAATTTGCGGGGTTGGGATGGGGTGGAATTCGAGTGGGAGGTAGGGGTGGAAACAAGCGACTCGATGCCTTGATGTAATGGAAGATATGACTTTCGATACTCACTCTTGGTGATCAGAAGATCAGATTGAATTTTTAAATTTGTTAGTTGTAGTCTCACAATGGTACTGATAGCACTGTTACAGTCTTCTGCTATTTGACTTGTGAAAATAGTCTGCTATTTGACTTGTGAAAATAGTCTGCTATTTGACTTGTGAAAATAGTCTGCTATTTGACTTATGAAAATAGTCTGACTTGCAAGACTTGACCAAGGAGGGGTCCAAGAATGAAAAGTTTGAGATCACCTGAGGACCAGGTGCGAGCATAGGATTGGGTGGCTGGCAGCGATAGGGGAGGGGGGGCCGCTGGGACGGGCTGAGGGGGGGGGGGGGACGGGACGCAGGGGCGGGCTGAGGGGGAGGACGCATGGATAATCAAAGAAAAACCAATACATTTTAAAATGAAAACGGGTTGAAATTCGAGACTTGCGCTGAAAATGAAAATGTTGAAACTCTAGACGTGGTAGGGAAGCTGGCGATGAACTGCCAACCGTGGGATGTTGGCGGTAAGGTGATCACGCCGCTACGCTAGGGGCGGGTATTGGATGCTGGTGTCGTCTTCTTGTTGCTTGCTGATGATGTTGCTGTGGTGTTTGGTGGTGGTGCTGTTGTCATTGTGGTGTTTGGTGATGGTGTTGTCGTTGTGGATTTTGGTGGTATTGGTGTTGGCGTTTTGTGTTTGACGGCTTTGGTGTTGTAGTTGTGATGTTTGGTGGTGGTGCTGTTGTCGTTGTGGTGTTTGGTGGTGGTGTTGAAACAAGTATGATATTACATTTAGATAACTACCAGAACTGAAAGGCATCTTTACTTTTTACACAATAATAGCAGCCGGGGGCGGGGGGGGGGGGGGGGGTTTGGTGGTGGTGGTGTATGGAATGAGGTGGGTGTAAGGGGTAGATGGTGTGCGGGTGGTGGTGTAAAGGGGTGGTGGTGTGCGGGTGGTGGTGTAAAGCGGTGGTGGTGTAAGCGGTGATGGTGTAAGGGGTGATGGTGGTCGGGTGGTTTATGTTTGTGATAGATATCAACTTGGTCAGTGTTACACGTCTCATTAAAGATCACTTGAAACTACACGAAGCCTGTAGAATAAAACACACTATTAAAGGTATAAACACCTTAAAGAATAATCTAAACCTAGTGTCAGATCGAATGGTAACAAGCTGTTAGCTGCACTAGCTTACAACAACAGTAAAAGTACTTTGCTCTTTTGTGACTTTAAACATTTAGACCAACAACAGTAAAAGCACTTTGCTCTTTTGTGACTTTAAACATTTAGACCAACAACAGTAAAAGTACTTTGCTCTTTTGTGACTTTAAACATTTAGACCAACAACAGTAAAAGCACTTTGCTCTTTTGTGACTTTAAACATTTAGACCAACAACAGTAAAAGTACTTTGCTCTTTTGTGACTTTAAACATTTAGACCAACAACAGTAAAAGTACTTTGCTCTTTTGTGACTTTAAACATTTAGACCAACAACAGTAAAAGTACTTTGCTCTTTTGTGACTTTAAACATTTAGACCAACAACAGTAAAAGCACTTTGCTCTTTTGTGACTTTAAACATTTAGACCAACAACAGTAAAAGTACTTTGCTCTTTTGTGACTTTAAACATTTAGACCAACAACAGTAAAAGCACTTTGCTCTTTTGTGACTTTAAACATTTAGACCAACAACAGTAAAAGTACTTTGCTCTTTTGTGACTTTAAACATTTAGACCAACAACAGTAAAAGCACTTTGCTCTTTTGTGACTTTAAACATTTAGACCAACAACAGTAAAAGTACTTTGCTCTTTTGTGACTTTAAACATTTAGACCAACAACAGTAAAAGTACTTTGCTCTTTTGTGACTTTAAACATTTAGACCAACAACAGTAAAAGTACTTTGCTCTTTTGTGACTTTAAACATTTAGACCAACAACAGTAAAAGTACTTTGCTCTTTTGTGACTTTAAACATTTAGACCAACAACAGTAAAAGCACTTTGCTCTTTTGTGACTTTAAACATTTAGACCAACAACAGTAAAAGTACTTTGCTCTTTTGTGACTTTAAACATTTAGACCAACAACAGTAAAAGTACTTTGCTCTTTTGTGACTTTAAACATTTAGACCAACAACAGTAAAAGTACTTTGCTCTTTTGTGACTTTAAACATTTAGACCAACAACAGTGCAAGGTCTGTGAGGTTCAGACAAGAAATTCTTTACAGCCACTTTGATCTGCTTAAGTGAATTTCTAACTAATTTACAAGTATTTATTTATTGTAATCACAGATTTTTTGCCTGCACAAGATGTTCACATAATCACATTTCCTAAATAATTGATTGAATTAGTTCTTTGCAAACAAACTCTAAGTGGAACTATCTTCGTGATAAGGGAGCGAATAATTTACCTAGAATCGCCGTGAGATGACATGTGGTGATGGCGCCAGACGAAGATGGAAGATGTGAGAGTGACATCTCTTCTGCTCATCTCCTTCTTTACGATCTCTGCCGGCTCTTGACTCGAGTCTAACGGCCATTAGCGTCGGTTAATCGGCCTAAGATGTGTTTTATTGGCCCGGATTAGCCGGTTATGGCCGGATTGCTAATTTTTGTTGATCAACACTGACCTGAATTAGAAATTTAATCTGAAACAATAGGACAGCACAGAATGTTGGCCGTCTTAAAGTTGGCCGTCATAAAATTAGCTGTTCTAAAGTTGGCCGTATTAAAGTTGGCCGTCTTTAAGTTGGCCGTCATAAAATTGGCTGTTCTAAAGTTGGCCGTATTAAAGTTGGCCGTCTTTAAGTTGGCCGTCGTAAATTTGGTCGTCCCAAAGTTGGCCGTCATAAAATTGGCCATCCTATAATTGGCCGTCCTAAAGTTGGCCGTCTTAAAGTTGGCCGTCTTAAAGTTGGCCACAGACGCAACCAACATTTGCACACACCGAACATTTGCACACACCCAACATTTGCACACAACCAACACCCACCATTTGCACACAACCAACATGCAACATTAGCTCGCACCCAACATTTGCACACATCCAACATTTGCACACATCCAACATTTGCACACCCCCAACATTTGCACACACCCAACACCCAACATTTGCACACACCCAACATTTGCACACACCCAACATTTGCACCCACCCAACATTTGCGCACAATCAACATTTGCTCGCACCCAACATTTGCACACATCCAACATTTGCACACATCCAACATTTACACACACCTAACATTTGCACACACCCAACATTTGCACACACCCAACACCCAACATTTGCACACACCCAACATTTGCACACACCCAACACCCAACATTTGCACACACCCAACATTTGCACCCACCCAACATTTGCGCACAATCAACATTTGCTCGCACCCAACATTTGCACACATCCAACATTTGCACACATCCAACATTTACACACAACCAACATTTGCACACACCCAACATTTGCACACACCCAACATTTGCACACACCCAACACCCAACGTTTGCACACCCCCAACATTTGCACACACCCAACATTTGCACACACCCAACGTTTGCACACACCCAACATTTGCACACCCCCAACATTTGCACACACCCAACATTTGCACACACCCAACATTTGCACACACCCAACATTTGCACACACCCAACATTTGCACACACCCAACATTTGCACACCCCCAACATTTGCACACACCCAACATTTGCACACACCCAACATTTGCACACCCCCAACATTTGCACACACCCAACATTTGCACACACCCAACATTTGCACACACCCAACATTTGCACACCCCCAACATTTGCACACACCCAACATTTGCACACACCCAACATTTGCACACCCCCAACATTTGCACACACCCACCATTTGCACACACCCAACATTTGCACACCCCCAAAATTTGCACCCACCCAACTAACAAGCTATGATCAGCTTTATCTGTTTGCTAATAATGTTAGTTGATGGCCTTCTAATTAAATTTTAAATAATGTTAATCAGCTAAGCGTGTCATGAAAATGAAGAAGCTGATATATTTTATTTTGTTTATATTTACAATAATTAGGTAAACATTAATTAGGTAGACTTTTAACTGTTGAAAAACATAGCTCCGGCAAGAAACTCCAGACGGCAAGAAACTCCAGATATATTTTACATCGCTTGAAGCATCCAATGGCTATCGCTTTCATTTCGTCCAATCGCATTTCTCATTTCACCGTTGTAATGTCATTTTTGAATCACGGTATGACGTGTGACCTAACGAGACTTGTGTTAAGCGTTGATTGGCTAAGCCAAGGAAAATGGGAGTTGAGTTCAGGGCGTGATTGATATACCACGTGTTGGTGTTTGGACTGCAGACGACAGAGCGGCTGAGGTAAGATGGCCGGCCTGACGCCCACGGTAGCCGTGTGTGACGTCATCGAAGTTTTCTCCCCGTCGAGGGTCTGTAGGGCAACGTGAGACGCCCCTCGGTGGGGTGTAACACTGCCCACCCAACGACGCCCTTAGTGGGGTGTCACACTGCCCCCCAACGACGCCCTTGGTGGGGTGTCACACGCCCACCCAACGACGCCCTTGGTGGGGTGTCACACTGCCCACCCAACGACGCCCTTAGTGGGGTGTCACACTGCCCACCCAACGACGCCCTTGGTTGGGTGTCACACTGCCCACCCAACGACGCCCTTAGTGGGGTGTCACACTGCCCACCCAACGACGCCCTTGGTTGGGTGTCACACTACCCACCCAACGACGCCCTTAGTGGGGTGTCAAACTGCCCACCCAACGACGCCCTTAGTGGGGTGTCAAACTGCCCACCCAACGACGCCCTTGGTGGGGTGTCACACTGCCCACCCAACGACGCCCTCGGTGGGGTGTCACACGCCCACCCAACGACGCCCTCGGTGGGGTGTCACACGCCCACCCAACGACGCCCTCGGTGGGGTGTCACACGCCCACCCAACGACGCCCTTGGTGGGGTGTCACACTGCCCACCCAACGACGCCCTTGGTGGGGTGTCACACTGCCCACCCAACGACGCCCTTAGTTAAGTGTCACACTGCCCACCCAACGACGCCCTTAGTTAAGTGTCACACTGCCCACCCAACGACGCCCTTGGTGGGTTTTCACACTGCCCAACCAACGACGCCCTTGGTGGGGTGTCACACTGCCCACCCAACGACGCCCTTGGTGGGGTGTCACACTGCCCACCCAACGACGCCCTTGGTGGGGTGTCACACTGCCCACCCAACGACGCCCTTAGTGGGGTGTCACACTGCCCACCCAACGACGCCCTTGGTGGGGTGTCACACTGCCCACCCAACGACGCCCTTAGTGGGGTGTCACACTGCCCACCCAACGACGCCCTTAGTGGGGTGTCACACTGCCCACCAAGCAATTCCTCAGATATTCACATTACAGTCGATAGACTAAAGAAACTTTCAGAATACTTTTATCTAATTAGCTAATTCAAATTTCATTAGCATAATGATTAAATTATCCCCTCAACCTTACAGCGTGTTTATTGCATCAACATACGTATTGTATCAAATGTTCAAACACAATAATACATAACGTGTAACATACACACATAAGATAGTCCCATATGTCGCCTCTAAGTAGACGACAAACAGACAGACCTTAATGTCGCCTTCAGTAGCCAGCCTGGCAACTTAGATTTGAAATTCAAGCAATATTTTGAATTAAAACTGGCAAACATTCAGTAATTAGGACATCTCATTAGTAACAGATCCAATGACAACCCAGCAGATTAGGTTACCATTGTCGTATTTTTCCCAAGTTTTTGTATTTCATGGGGAATGCTAGAATAAATTAAAGAGGATTCTGATTTCCTATTATCTGTATAGATTTCTCGTCCTCATATACAGTTTCAAAAATCCATTTACACAAAACGAAAAACAGCCAATTTTAAAAAACCTACCCGAAACAACGAAATATCGCTATTATATTTTAATGCCATCTTCACTTTGATTTTAAAGCTAAAAAATATTTGAAGGAAAATAAATAGGAAATTTAAGAGCTTAGACCAAAGAAAAAGGTTAGAAAAAGTTTAGAAGAAATTCATAAAGACCTCCCTGGGTGTCGGGTTCTCTGGTGAAGGGAGGGGACGCAGGGGAGGGAGAGGGCTGGGTGGGGTGGGGGGGGGGGGGGTTCTACTAAACTAGAACATTCGAATATTTCTCTCCGTTGTTGAGCAAAGATAGATGTAAGCACGAATCAGCGTTAAGATGTACAGATTGTAAAACATGAACAGATGCTGTGGTCAAGACTAGTTTGATCTTTGTTGTCAGTCTGTCACGTAAAACATGGGATTTTGTTGTCAGTCTGTCACGTAAAACATGGGATTTTGTTGTCAGTCTGTCACTCTGTCAAGTAAAACATGGGATTTTGTTGTCAGTCTGTCACGTAAAACATGGAATTTTGTTGTCAGTCTGTCACTCTGTCAAGTAAAACATGGGATTTTGTTGTCAGTCTGTCAAGTAAAACATGGGATTTTGTTGTCAGTCTGTCAAGTAAAACATGGGATTTTGTTGTCAGTCTGTCACGTAAAACATGGGATTTTGTTCTCAGTCTGTCACGTAAAACATGGGATTTTGTTGTCAGTCTGTCAAGTAAAACATGGGATTTTGTTGTCAGTCTGTCAAGTAAAACATGGGATTTTGTTGTCAGTCTGTCACGTAAAACATGGGATTTTGTTCTCAGTCTGTCACGTAAAACATGGGATTTTGTTGTCAGTCTGTCAAGTAAAACAAGGGATTTTGTTGTCAGTCTGTCAAGTAAAACATGGGATTTTGTTGTCAGTCTGTCACGTAAAACATGGGATTTTGTTCTCAGTCTGTCACGTAAAACATGGGATTTTGTTGTCAGTCTGTCAAGTAAAACATGGGATTTTGTTGTCAGTCTGTCAAGTAAAACATGGGATTTTGTTGTCAGTCTGTCACGTAAAACATGGGATTTTGTTCTCAGTCTGTCACGTAAAACATGGGATTTTGTTGTCAGTCTGTCACGTAAAACATGGGATTTTGTTGTCAGTCTGTCACGTAAAACATGGGATTTTGTTGTCAGTCTGTCACGTAAAACAAGCATGGCAAAATTGTCACAAGGGGAAAAATTCACTACCTAATTTAACTTAGTATCAAAATAATTCATTATTTTTTTAAAACTTAGGACTTTGGACTGGTTGAGATTGGTTACAATTCCATAAAAAATTACTAACCCCCCCCCCCCCCCCCCCCACCCGTTAATTAATAACTCAAATAGTCAGGAATTAAATGAAATCTATCACTTGTCATCAAAAAATCGAATGTAAATTCCAACGATTACTCCCGCGATTACTAGACCCAGCTGTACATCAAACAGGCCGGAGCCGCTAGGAGCAAGCGGCGTATCGAGTTACAATATTCGTACTCATCAAATGCGATGATTCACGGGACGATACCAAGGCGAATAATACCCAGTAATATTCGCCCTCAGAAGTTTAATTAATTAGTTGCCTTCGTCAGCTGAGGTACTTGCTGTCATTTTCTTTGTTTTACATCAACTGACTTCTAGCTAGGCCGAAGTTGTCTGCGTGTAGTCAAAAAGTTGTCTGCGTTTAGTCAAGATGTTGTCTGCGTGTAGCCCATAGACTTAATATGTCTGCGTGTAGTCAAGAAACTCAAGTTGTCCGCGTGTAGCCAATAAACTCAAGTTGTCTGCGTGTAGCCAGTAAAGTTGTCTGCGTGTAGCCAATAAACTCAAGTTGTCTGCGTGTAGCCAATAAACTCAAGTTGTCTGCGTGTAGCCAGTAAACCAAGTTGTCTGCGTGTAGCCAATAAACTCAAGTTGTCTGCGTGTAGCCAATAAACTCAAGTTGTCGGCGTGTAGCCAATAAACTCAAGTTGTCTGCGTGTAGCCAGTAAACCAAGTTGTCTGCGTGTAGCCAATAAACTCAAGTTGTCTGCGTGTAGCCAATAAACTCAAGTTGTCTGCGTGTAGCCAGTAAACCAAGTTGTCTGCGTGTAGCCAATAAACTCAAGTTGTCTGCGTGTAGCCAATAAACTCAAGTTGTCTGCGTGTAGCCAGTAAACCAAGTTGTCTGCGTGTAGCCAATAAACTCAAGTTGTCTGCGTGTAGCCAATAAACTCAAGTTGTCTGCGTGTAGCCAATAAACTCAAGTTGTCTGCGTGTAGCCAATAAACTCAAGTTGTCTGCGTGTAGCCAATAAACCAAGTTGTCTGCGTGTAGCCAATAAACTCAAGTTGTCTGCGTGTAGCCAATA
Organism: Physella acuta; assembly: GCF_028476545.2. NCBI lineage: Eukaryota > Metazoa > Mollusca > Gastropoda > Physidae > Physella > Physella acuta. The sequence continues at coordinate 257,108 of NW_026731744.1, read as the reverse complement.
AACTCAAGTTGTCTGCGTGTAGCCACTAAACTCAAGTTGTCTGCGTGTATACAAAATGAAACAAAACATCTATGTAACACAAACGCCAGATAGTGGGGTAGAGGGTGGGGGGGGGGGGGTGGGTCTAGGATGAGATCATCCTCTTGCTCTCTTGTTCCTTGCTCTAGAGGGTTATCCTTAATTGCAACTTAAGTTCTGTCCCCTGCCCCTGTGACTGGGAGTTCTGTCCCCTGTCGGTGTGACACTAAATACAATTAATTCAGTGTGGTGGAGACGGGCTACTATTGGGTCCATCTGATTCTCATTTGATCCGATGTTGTAGCTTCTTCAGTAGGGCTAATAGACTTAGTATTCACCCACACTCACATATAAGTAACAGCAAGGAAACACTGTTTACAGATACTAGGACCCCCATATAGATAAATAAATAAATTAAAAAAAAAATATTATATATATTTATTATATTACACACACATTATACATACATACATATATATATATATATATATATATATATATATATATATATATATATATATATATATATATATATATATATATATATATATATATATATATCAGTGTTATCCTACACTTTCTGTTGGATTGACCATATCTGTACAGTTTCTGTTTTCTAGCATGTTGGTGTGAGTTTTATATTTAAGTGGTCATGTTTCAACGTAGTGGTAATTCGCTAGTGGATCTTCGTATTCACTGACCACAGACTGACCACACACTGACCACAGACTGACCACACACTGACCACACACTGACCACAGACTGACCATAAAGCTAACTTGGAAAGTTCAGTCTCCTGTGATCGATTTCTGTCTAATCTCAGGGGAGCACGGTATTAAACATGCATGGGAGGCGTTCACTAGCTAAACACACAAACACATGGGGGTGTTCACTAGCTAAACACACAAACACATGGGAGGCGTTCACTAGCTAAACACACAAACACATGGGGCTGTTCACTAGCTAAACACACAAACACATGGGGGAGGGGGGTGTTCACTAGCTAAACACACTAACACATGTGGTGCGTTCACTAGCTAAACACACAAACACATGGGGTGTTCACTAGCTAAACACACAAACACATGGGAGGCGTTCACTAGCTAAACACACAAACACATGTGGTGCGTTCACTAGCTAAACACACGCAAACACATGGGGGTGTTCGCTAGCTAAACACACACAAACACATGGAGGCGTTCACTAATTAAACACACACAAACACGAAAGGTGTTTAGCTGAGCTTACAAATGTTGTATTGTCCCAGATTGTGAATAATGTTTTAAATTAGGAGTGGTTGTATGTGGGCATGTGGGTTCGGCGGTGTGTGTTTGTACGTGTGTGTTGGTTTGTGTGAGTTTTTATTAGGCGGTGTGTGTTTGTATGTATGTGTGGTTTGTGTGAGTTTTTGTTAGGCGGTGTGTGTTTGTATATATGTGTTGGTTTGTGTGAGTTTTTGTTAGGCGGTGTGTGTTTGTGCGTATGTGTGAGATTGTGTGAGTTTTGTGTGTTCTCTAAGAATAAAGTTGTGACATACTGTGAGAAAAAAAAATTGAGGTGTGAAGTTGAGGATCAAAACGTTACGTCTGAGATCTTAAGCAGTTCTCGTTAGATGTACACAGTTTATACTGACATTAACACACTGACACACTGACACACTAACACACACACAGTTTATACTTATACTGACATTAACACACGGACACACTGACACACTGACACACACACAGTTTATACTTATACTGACATTAACACACTGACACACTGACACACTGACACACACATAGTTTATACTTATACTGACATTAACACACTGACACACTGACACACTGACACACTGACACACTGACAGATTGACACACTGACACACTGACACACACACAGTTTATACTTATACTGATATTAACACACTGGCAAAATAACACACACAGTTTAGCTACAGTGACACACTGACACACAGAGTTTAACCGATGATTTGTTGAATATCTGTGATGTAGTTTATTTGTTTTGTTAAATATCTGTGATGTAGTTTATTTGTTTTGTTAAATATCTGTGATGTAGATTATTTGATTTGTTAAATATCTGTGATGTAGTCTATTTGTTTTGTTAAATATCTGTGATGTAGTTTATTTGATTTGTCAAATATCTGTGATGTAGTTTATTTGTTTTGTTAAATATCTGTGATGTAATTTGTTTTGTTAAATATCTGTGATGTAGTTTATTTGATTTGTTAAATATCTGTGATGTAGTTTATTTGTTTTGTTAAATATCTGTGATGTAGTTTATTTGTTTTGTTAAATATCTGTGATGTAATTTGTTTTGTTAAATATCTGTGATGTAGTTTATTTGATTTGTTAAATATCTGTGATGTAGTTTATTTGTTTTGTTAAATATCTGTGATGTAGTTTATTTGTTTTGTTAAATATCTGTGATGTAGTTTATTTGTTTTGTTAAATATCTGTGATGTAGTTTATTTGATTTGTTAAATATCTGTGATGTAGTTTATTTGTTTTGTTAAATATCTGTGATGTAGTTTATTTGTTTTGTTAAATATCTGTGATGTAGTTTATTTGTTTTGTTAAATATCTGTGATGTAGTTTATTTGATTTGTTAAATAGCTGTGATGTAGTTTATTTGTTTTGTTAAATATCTGTGATGTAGTTTATTTGTTTTGTTAAATATCTGTGATGTAGTTTATTTGTTTTGTTAAATATCTGTGATGTAGTTTATTTGTTTTGTTAAATATCTGTGATGTAGTTTATTTGATTTGTTGAAGATCTGAGCTGACACAATACATCTGGAACAAAAATGAAAAACAAAGATGAGGGGGGTGGGGGTGGGAGATGACATTTTAGTAGGTCAGACGTTCACCTGACACCAATCACCACAGGCCGAAAAAGACTGGACCGAAATCGTCGCCCAATCTTCTTTGTCTACCGACTAGAAGCCGAGGTTGGGCTAACGACTGTTGTAAAAGCCGACTGGCCCGGCGCACCGGTTATTCTATGCCCAAATTATAGGCTGCCCTAGCCGGCAGTGCCACGGCCGCCGGCTCCTATGTTATCATGCTACAAGCACCGAACAACGCATCAAAAATTCATCTTTGAACTCAGCTGATTGCCGGGCTGGGGTTAGCTCTGGGAGCTTAAGCTGTAGGACTGTGGGGTCAGGCACCAACAGCCAACCATCTTATGCTGTAGGTGATGTTCTGCTTGCACTCGTTTTTTTTTTTATATAAGTACACGTCGTCTTGGGAGTTTTTATACTAAGTTGTTGACGACACATGCGTGACGACAAAAGCGCCTTTAATCGATCCGATTCAAAGGTCTTACAGCATTTGCTAGTAAGTCACATTGAACATTAGAGGTTTACGTGACGGTGTAGCTAGTAAGTCACATTGAGCATTAGAGGTTTACGTGACGGTGTAGCTAGTAAGTCACATTGAGCATTAGAGGTTTACGTGACGGTGTAGCTAGTAAGTCACATTGAACATTAGAGGTTTACTTGACGGTGTAGCTAGTAAGTCACATTGAGCATTAGAGGTTTACTTGACGGTGTAGCTAGTAAGTCACATTGAGCATTAGAGGTTTACTTGACGGTGTAGCTAGTACGTCACATTGAGCATTAGAGGTTTACTTGACGGTGTAGCTAGTAAGTCACATTGAGCATTAGAGGTTTACTTGACGGTGTAGCTAGTAAGTCACATTGAGCATTAGAGGTTTACGTGACGGTGTAGCTAGTAAGTCACATTGAGCATTAGAGGTTTACTTGACGGTGTAGCTAGTAAGTCACATTGAGCATTAGAGGTTTACGTGACGGTGTAGCTAGTAAGTCATATTGAGCATTAGAGGTTTACTTGACGGTGTAGCTAGTAAGTCACATTGAGCATTAGAGGTTTACGTGACGGTGTAGCTAGTAAGTCACATTGAGCATTAGAGGTTTACTTGACGGTGTAGCTAGTAAGTCACATTGAGCATTAGAGGTTTACGTGACGGTGTAGCTAGTAAGTCATATTGAGCACTATAGGCTCAACAGTTGCTGCGAGACTGTAATCACTTGACGCAAACCTAATGCTGGCTAAAAATTCTGGTGTGACCTCAGTGAAAGTTTCTGTTGGTCGTCTTCCTGTCCCGTTTGTGACGTCACTCATTAGCGTCGTGACGCAGAGGGCCGTGGCTAATTATCCGCCAGGTATTGTGACGCTTGTTGATCACGTGACTGGGAAACAAACATTTGCTGGTGTGTGGAGCAGGTGATTGGCAGATTGTGTCTTTATGGCCAGAGGACGAGAAGGTCCCAACAAATGATCTCTGAACTTGGAGGATTGAAATAATCTGAAGTAATCACCGACAGGTAAAGTAATCACCGACAGGTAAAGTAATCATCCACAGGTAAAGTAATCACCGACAGGTAAAGTAATCACCGACAGGTAAAGTAATCACCGACAGGTAAAGTAATCACCGACAGGTAAAGTAATCATCCAAGGGTAAAGTAATCACCGACAGGTAAAGTTGCGAAATAGTGGGTAACTGAAGAGCGTCCAACCACGGCCAAGAATGGCCAACACCATGGCTCTAACTGAACAGTGGCCAATAATGGCCAACAGGCTTAATAATATACCAGTGGCCAAAAATGGCCATCAGTCTGGTTAATAGAACAGTGTCCAACCATAGCCAGAAATGGCCAACACCATGGCTGCTAACTGAACAGTGTCCAACCATGGCCTAGACTGGCCAACATCCTGGCCAATAGAACCCCTCGCAAACTACTCCCCCTCCCACTCTCCCCCCCCCCCCCTATCACTGTTGTCTCCAACAAAACCTGAGACCGAATCATCTTGTTTTGAGTCCGTTGTCTTTGTATCGGAACAAACAAGTCGCTTTACCATCACACGGCACTTGGAACTTTCGTGGGAGGGGGCGGTCACTGGTTCAATTCATATTTCTATATCAATTATATTTATATTTATATTATTATATTATTTTTATTATTTATTATTTTTATTATATATGAGCCGTAGGTGTGCTTCGGAAGATCGGGGGGGGGGGCGGGGGGGGGGGCAGTGCCTAGACGGAGAAAGTACTGAAAGAATCTGTATCTATGCTGTCCATATTCATGATCTCAATGTATGATTTCTATGTACAGTCAGTATGTACCATGTGAGTCGTGCCTATCATCAAGCAATTAGCCAAAGACCTATTTGAAACTCGTAATATTATCCAAGAAAAACGAAATGCCAGCCATTAGGATTTCTTGCTAATCCCTGTGATGTAGCACTAAGCCAATCTACTTGATGAAGCTTATTGTTTACATAGCCATTACAACTGATTAGTAAATAGAGAATAAAACACGCACTAATGGGAGGCCATTAAAGTGGTAGAGGCAGTAAATTTTGATGGCGTCAAATATTCAGCGGGATCGGTTGGACTGAAGACATTTTATTGTGGAGGTTAAGTCGTGGGGAATACCGGATTACAACAGGCTGATGATTGAGTGCTTTGCCGACCATTTCAGTAGGCAATAAAACACGATCTCGGTAGGCAACAGTGGTTCAAACATACGAACATTGAGGCGAACATTGAGGCGAACATTGAGGCGAACATAAAGGCGAACATAGAGGCGAACATTGAGACGAACATTGAGGCGAACATTGAGGCGAACATTGAGGCGAACATTGAGGCGAACATAAAGGCGAACATAGAGGCGAACATTGAGACGAACATTGAGGCGAACATTGAGGCGAACATTGAGGCGAACATTGAGGCGAACATAAAGGCGAACATAGAGGCGAACATTGAGACGAACATTGAGGCGAACATTGAGGCGAACATTGAGGCGAACATTGAGGCGAACATAAAGGCGAACATAGAGGCGAACATTGAGACGAACATTGAGGCGAACATTGAGGCGAACATTGAGGCGAACATTGAGGCGAACATAAAGGCGAACATAGAGGCGAACATTGAGACGAACATTGAGGCGAACATTGAGGCGAACATTGAGGCGAACATTGAGGCGAACATTGAGGCGAACATTGAGGCGAACATTGAGGCGAACATTGAGGCGAACATTGAGGCGAACATAGAGGCGAACATTGAGGCGAACATTGAGGCGAACATTGAGGTGAACATTGAGGCGAACATTGAGACGAACATTGAGGCGAACATTGAGGCGAACATTCAGGCGAACATTGAGGCGAACACCAACACTAAAAAACTTTTGTTCTGACCATCTTACATTTGTCTTTCATTGCTTCTGATTTTGTCTGTAAAAGATAGCCACAAAAGTTGACTATTTCGCTGACAATATTCAAAGTCACGAGAAGACTAAAATGTCATGAAATGACTACAATGTCATGAAATGACTAAAATGTTGTGAAATGACTAAAATGTCATGAAATGACTACAATGTCACGAAATGACTAAAATGTCATGAAATGACTACAATGTCATTATTTGGGCACCAAAGTGACGAAATCTACGTCATCCCCCGACTTGTGTGGTTCCCTCCCTTGTGGCATGCACTAGAGCTTACTTCCCCTGCCCGTGGAAGCTAAACCAGCCGCCTCAATATTTAATGAGCAGCCATACGCCAGCGACATTCACGTGACCTCCTGTGGGAGACGGTTAGATCCGCACACCTCACAGGGGGGTCACCGCACACCTCACAGGAGGGTCACCACACACCTCACAGGAGGGTCACCGCACACCTTACAGGGGGGTCACCGCACACCTCACAGGGGACACTCTAGACTAGAGATGGCCATGAGCCAGGAGGCCACTCTAGCCTAGAGATGGCCATGAGCCAGGAGGCCACTCTAGACTAGAGATGGCCATGAGCCAGGAGGCCACTCTAGCCTAGATGTGGCCATGAGCCAGGAGGCCACTCTAGCCTAGAGATGGCCATGAGCCAGGAGGCCACTCTAGACTAGAGATGGCCATGAGCCAGGAGGCCACTCTAGCCTAGATGTGGCCATGAGCCAGGAGGCCACTCTAGACTAGAGATGGCCATGAGCCAGGAGGCCACTCTAGACTAGAGATGGCCATGAGCCAGGAGGCCACTCTAGCCTAGAGATGGCCATGAGCCACGAGGCCACTCTAGACTAGAGATGGCCATGAGCCAGGAGGCCACTCTAGCCTAGATGTGGCCATGAGCCAGGAGGCCACTCTAGACTAGAGATGGCCATGAGCCAGGAGGCCACTCTAGACTAGAGATGGCCATGAGCCAGGAGGCCACTCTAGCCTAGAGATGGCCATGAGCCACGAGGCCACTCTAGACTAGAGATGGCCATGAGCCAGGAGGCCACTCTAGCCTAGATGTGGCCATGAGCCAGGAGGCCACTCTAGCCTAGAGATGGCCATGAGCCAGGAGGCCACTCTAGACTAGAGATGGCCAGGAGCCAGGAGGCCACTCTAGCCTAGATGTGGCCATGAGCCAGGAGGCCACTCTAGCCTAGATGTGGCCATGAGCCAGGAGGCCACTCTAGACTAGAGATGGCCATGAGCCAGGAGGCCACTCTAGACTAGAGATGGCCATGAGCCAGGAGGCCACTCTAGCCTAGAGATGGCCATGAGCCAGGAGGCCACTCTAGACTAGAGATGGCCATGAGCCAGGAGGCCACTCTAGCCTAGATGTGGCCATGAGCCAGGAGGCCACTCTAGCCTAGAGATGGCCATGAGCCAGGAGGCCACTCTAGCCTAGAGATGGCCATGAGCCAGGAGGCCACTCTAGCCTAGATGTGGCCATGAGCCAGGAGGCCACTCTAGCCTAGAGATGGCCATGAGCCAGGAGGCCACTCTACCCTAGAGATGGCCATGAGCCAGGAGGCCACTCTAGCCTAGAGATGGCCATGAGCCAGGAGGCCACTCTAGCCTAGATATGGCCATGAGCCAGGAGGCCACTCTAGCCTAGATGTGGCCATGAGCCAGGAGGCCACTCTAGACTAGAGATGGCCAAGAGCCAGGAGGCCACTCTAGACTAGAGATGGCCATGAGCCAGGAGGCCACTCTAGCCTAGAGATGGCCATGAGCCAGGAGGCCACTCTAGACTAGAGATGGCCATGAGCCAGGAGGCCACTCTAGCCTAGATGTGGCCATGAGCCAGGAGGCCACTCTAGACTAGAGATGGCCATGAGCCAGGAGGCCACTCTAGACTAGAGATGGCCATGAGCCAGGAGGCCACTCTAGCCTAGAGATGGCCATGAGCCAGGAGGCCACTCTAGACTAGAGATGGCCATGAGCCAGGAGGCCACTCTAGCCTAGATGTGGCCATGAGCCAGGAGGCCACTCTAGCCTAGAGATGGCCATGAGCCAGGAGGCCACTCTAGACTAGAGATGGCCATGAGCCAGGAGGCCACTCTAGCCTAGATGTGGCCATGAGCCAGGAGGCCACTCTAGACTAGAGATGGCCATGAGCCAGGAGGCCACTCTAGACTAGAGATGGCCATGAGCCAGGAGGCCACTCTAGCCTAGAGATGGCCATGAGCCACGAGGCCACTCTAGACTAGAGATGGCCATGAGCCAGGAGGCCACTCTAGCCTAGATGTGGCCATGAGCCAGGAGGCCACTCTAGACTAGATGTGGCCATGAGCCAGGAGGCCACTCTAGACTAGAGATGGCCATGAGCCAGGAGGCCACTAGCCTAGAGATGGCCATGAGCCACGAGGCCACTCTAGACTAGAGATGGCCATGAGCCAGGAGGCCACTCTAGCCTAGATGTGGCCATGAGCCAGGAGGCCACTCTAGCCTAGAGATGGCCATGAGCCAGGAGGCCACTCTAGACTAGAGATGGCCATGAGCCAGGAGGCCACTCTAGCCTAGATGTGGCCATGAGCCAGGAGGCCACTCTAGCCTAGAGATGGCCATGAGCCAGGAGGCCACTCTAGACTAGAGATGGCCATGAGCCAGGAGGCCACTCTAGCCTAGATGTGGCCATGAGCCAGGAGGCCACTCTAGACTAGAGATGGCCATGAGCCAGGAGGCCACTCTAGCCTAGATGTGGCCATGAGCCAGGAGGCCACTCTAGCCTAGAGATGGCCATGAGCCAGGAGGCCACTCTAGACTAGAGATGGCCATGAGCCAGGAGGCCACTCTAGCCTAGATGTGGCCATGAGCCAGGAGGCCACTCTAGCCTAGAGATGGCCATGAGCCAGGAGGCCACTCTAGACTAGAGATGGCCATGAGCCAGGAGGCCACTCTAGCCTAGATGTGGCCATGAGCCAGGAGGCCACTCTAGCCTAGATGTGGCCATGAGCCAGGAGGCCACTCTAGCCTAGAGATGGCCATGAGCCAGGAGGCCACTCTAGACTAGAGATGGCCATGAGCCAGGAGGCCACTCTAGCCTAGATGTGGCCATGAGCCAGGAGGCCACTCTAGCCTAGAGATGGCCATGAGCCAGGAGGCCACTCTAGCCTAGAGATGGCCTTTGAGTTGCAGCAGAAGACATCAGACATTCGACTCTAGCAGACCGAGTTCAGGGCATCATCTTTTGTTCCATGGTCTTAGACAGAGATAGCACTCTGGTAACTCCAAACAGGAAGTCTTTTGTTGACACTGACACAGGATGTCAGCACATTGTCACAAGACAACTGACACCGGATGTCACCCTTGAGACCAGCAGCTCGCGGAACCTCGTGAAGTCTCGTGAAGTCTCGTGAAGTCTCGTGATGTCTCGTGATGTCTCGTGATGTCTCGTGATGTCTCGTGATGTCTCGTGATGTCTCGTGATGTCTCGTGATGTCTCGTGATGTCTCGTGATGTCTCGTAATGTCTCGTGATGTCTCGTGATGTCTCGTGATGTCACGTGATGTCTCGTGATGTCTCGTGATGTCTCGTGATGTCTCGTGATGTCTCGTGATGTCTCGTGATGTCTCGTGATGTCTCGTGATGTCTCGTGATGTCTCGTGATGTCTCGTGATGTCACGTGATGTCTCGTGATGTCTCGTGATGTCTCGTGATGTCTCGTGATGTCTCGTGATGTCTCGTGATGTCTCGTGATGTCTCGTGATGTCTCGTGATGTCTCGTGATGTCTCGTGATGTCTCGTAATGTCTCGTGATGTCTCGTGATGTCTCGTGATGTCTCGTGATGTCTCGTGATGTCTCGTGATGTCTCGTGATGTCTCGTAATGTCTCGTGATGTCTCGTGATGTCTCGTAATGTCTGCCATAGATGACGAGAAACCCATGCAAGAATACAAAGTCTTGAGTTACTGTGGCATCAGCTAAGTCAGCTGTTAATTATTAATTAGTTGAGAACATTGGGGGTATCGTGTAATCACTGGCAGCCCTTGAAAGCTTCTCAACATTAGAGGTCACTGACCTCAACTTATGCTGTCATCCAGCTTCATGGGCAACAATTTGTCCATTAGACAAACACAGGCAACAATTTGTCCATTAGACAAACACAGGCAACAATTTGTCCATTAGACTAACACATGCAACAATTTGTCCATTAGACAAACACAGGCAACAATTTGTCCATTAGACAAACACATGCAACAATTTGTCCATTAGACAAACACAGGCAACAATTTGTCCAAAAGACAAACACAGGCAACAATTTGTCCATTAGACAAACACGGGCAACAATTTGTCCATGTAAACAAACACAGGCAAGAATTTGTCCATTAGACAAACACATGCAACAATTTGTCCATTAGACAAACACAGGCAACAATTTGTCCATTAGACAAACACATGCAACAGTTTGTCCAATAGACAAACACAGGCAACAGTTTGTCCATTAGACAAACACAGGCAACAATTTGTCCATGTAAACAAACACATGCAACAATTTGTCCATTAGACAAACACAGGCAACAATTTGTCCATGTAAACAAACACAGGCAACAATTTGTCCAATAGACAAACACAGGCAACAATTTGTCTATGTAGACAAACACATGCAACAATTTGTCCAATAGACAAACACAGGCAACAATTTGTCCAATAGACAAACACAGGCAACAATTTGTCTATGTAGACAAACACATGCAACAATTTGTCTATGTAGACAAACACAGGCAACAATTTGTCCATTAGACAAACATAGGCAACAATGTGTCAATTAGACAAAAATAGGCAACAATTTGTCCATTATACAAACACAGACAACAATTTGTAAATGTAGACCAAGACCAACAAATTTGACAGATCGCCCGGTACATTTTATACAAGGAAAAGCAAGGAGTTTTTATTTTATCAACCATGGAGGCGAAACTTTTCTTTCTCGTCCCCGGGCCCCCTCTCTTAATTTATCGTCTTACCCCCCCCCCCCCCCTTCCCCTCCATCATTTATAATCACCATCTATCATGCAACAAACTTTGTTGTTGACAGTCAGTCATGAGCCTAGTTAACTAGAAATATCCAACGACTACGATATCTTAAATGACATTTAGAATCATTATTTCTACTGCACAGTTTGTAATTAAAACGTAATCTCAGACAAAAGCAGCTTTGGAAAAAACCAATTAAAGTTAAATGACATTATCTCCCGATGTCAGTTGATTACAAACGATATTGACAGATAACCTACTATAACAGCCCTAAGCTAGTGAATAGATTGTTAAATTTTGAAAGGGGGACTAACAGAAGGCGAGGATCTGCTATAAAAACTTTCTCTTGTTAGAGAATCTATCTATCTATCTATATACTACTAAAAGTCAAGTTTGTTTACATGTTTGAATATTTATTTTTTTGTTTGTTTGTTTGTTTGTTTGTTTGTTTGCCTGATCAACTATTGTGATGTGTTCGACTCAATCTGGATAGCTGTAAAATAGTATGTAGGTAGAGAATAATTTTTTAATGCAGACAGACTGTTAATCACAAATTTATTTAAAGACGTTAATTAATTTATTGATTTATTCATAGTTAAATTAACCGTATTTTTTAAAAAATGTTAATACTTTGAATAAACTTTGTGGGGATAGTGACGTCCCTTGATATGTTAACTTTTTGGTACGATAAAAATGGCGGACTTCATCATAGACTTTGTGGCCCATTCAAAAGTTTAACGCGTTACAAAGCTAATTTTCTGCCGGCTATAACTTAAACAATACGTCCGTTTGCTGTATTTATTACGTTCCAACACTTATATCAATTTTCAACTGTCTTTTTCATTTAGTTTTACGATAAATTTCTCTAGATCTAAAGATCAGCTATCGAAGGAAATTTATGAATCTAGCCTAGATCTAGATCTAGATCTAGATCTAGATCTAGCCTAGATGTAGGTCACTAGATTCAATGTAAATTCTAGATCTAGACTTAATGTAAATTCTACATCTAGAATCTATTTCAGGCCTTAATTATTTTATATAAATCTTTGTTTGGCTTATTTAAGATAAAATTTAATTTGAAAGTTAGTACTACTAGACTTATTTTTAGATCTAGATCTAGAATCTATACGCGTAAATCAAGTTGCATAAGGAGACACATAGTATAGTATAAAAATTCACTTGTGACGTCACGAGTAAATAGCTAAAATGGTAGCGTAGTCAGCTCTCATGCAGGAGGCACGGGTTCTAGACCAATATGTCAATGAAATTTTTTTTTTCAATTTTTTTTTTTTAGATGTGAATGATAACGTTGCCTATCTGAACTTGGCAAGATACAGGGCAGGTGAAGTAGAGTTCATCTGTTTCTTTGTCCTAAGCATATGAAAGGATAGTGTGGTCAGATACATGCTCGGCTGGAATTGTTTTTTAAACGATAAAAACATGTTGTCTGAGACTTGGCAGGACACTGGGCAGGTGAAGTAGAGTTGAGTAGGTCACCTGTGACGTCAGTTTATGAAGGGATAGTCCGAAATCGGTGTTTTCGGTGTTTTTAAAAGATAAGAAACATATATTTGAATGTGGGGTCTGTTTTTTGTGACGATAAGTGACACTGCAGTAGCGTACCGAGGAGGGGGGGGGACGGTAGGGGAGGGGAGGCGGGGGTGGGGAGGGGAGGCGGGGGGTGGGGGGGGGGAAGGGGAGGCGGGGGGTGGGGAGGGGGAAGGGGGGGCATATGTTGGGGCGCCAAAATGGTTTGGAAAAATAAATTGATAGGTTGAGGGGGGTTCAAATCGAAAGTGAGTGGGGGGGGGGTGCACATCAAAAGTTTGAGGGGGGGGGGGGGTTCAAATCGAAAACTTTGTCCCCGGGCGCCGGGAAGGGTCGCTATGCCTCTGAGTGACAGACGTGATGTTTTTTGATGGATGACCCCCGAAACCCACAGTTATCCAACGGATGACGGGTATTCTAGTATACTACTAAAAGTCAAGTTTGTTTACATGTTTGAATATTTATTTGTTTTTTTGTTTGTTTGTTTGTTTTTTTGTTTGCCTGATCGACTATCTCGCATGGTTGCACTCATCGTGGAGAGCTGTAAAATAGTATGTAGGTAGAGAAAATTTTTTGTTTTAAGACAGACTGTTAATCACACATTTATTTAAAGACGTTAATTAATTTATTGATTTATTCATATGCAGAGTAACCCATTTTTTTTAAAAAGATTAAAACGACCACTACACTCGGCGGGACCGTGACGTCACAGGTTTTTGTTTACTCTTTAGTACAATAAAATGGCGGCGTCTATCGAAGAAAATTGTGTTCCCATTCACAAGTTTAACGCGTTCTAAATCTAATTTTCTGTGGGTCATAACTTTAACAATACGTCCGTTTGCTGTATTTATTACGTTCCAACACTTATATCAATTTTCAACTGTCTTTTTCGTTTAGTTTTACGATAAATTTCTCTAGATCTAAAATTTGTCCAAGAAAGTTATTTGATCTAGGTCAAATCAAAGATTTAATAGTTATAAATAAATACAATCCAAAAAAAAACGAGACTTAAGCAAACCAGTCGTAGATCTAGAATATAGATAATTCTATCTAGATTTAGATCTAGATAATAACTAGATAATAATGAGTTTCTATATACTAAACTATTTTAAACCTTTATTATTTTATATAAATCTTTGTTTGGAATATGGTAATTTTGAAATGCTCGCTCCGGGCCTATGACTATGTATGAGCGTAGCTAATGATTAGATCTAGATCTAGATTCTAGATCTAGCAAGAAAAACTAAACTTAAGACTTAAGCAAACCAGTCGTAGATCTAAAATATAGATAATTCTATCTAGATTTAGATAATAATGAGTTTCAATATACTAAAATATTTTAGACCTTTATTATTTTGTATAAATCTTTGTTTCGAATATGCAAATTTTAAAATGCTGGATCCGGGCCTATTGGCGTAGCTTAAGATTCATACGCGGCTTCGATGCCGGTAAGTTTGCTAAATTATAAACGTAAATTCTAAATATAGCTCAGTCGTAGATCTAAAATATAGATAATTTTCTATCTAGATTTAGTTAATAATGATTTTCTATATACTAAACTATTTTAGACCTTTATTATTTTATATAAATCTTTGTTTGGAATATGGTAATTTTGAAATGCTCGCTCCGGGCCTATGAGCGTAGCTAATGATTAGATCTAGATCTAGATCTAGATTCTAGATCTAGCAAGAAAAACTAAACTTAAGACTTAAGCAAACGAGTCGTAGAATCTAGATCAAGATAATTCTATCTAGATCTAGATTTTTTTCTCGATAATTTCAGACCTCCTTTATTTTATATAAATCTTTGTTTGGCTAAGTTAAGATAAAATTTAATTTGAAAGTTGCTGCTACTAGACTTAGTTCTAGATCTACGCGCGTAAATAAAGTTGGATAAGGAGACTCATAGTATAGTATAAAAATTCATTCGTGCCGTCACGAGTAAATAGCTAAGTTGGTAGCGTAGTCCGCTCTCATGCGGTTGGTACAGGTTCTAGACCAATATGTCAATGATATATTTTTTTCAATTTTTTTTTTTAGATGTGAATGATAAAGTTGTCTATCTGAACTTGGCAGGATACAGGGCAGGTGAAGTAGAGTTCATCTGTTTCTTTGTCCTAAGCATATGAAAGGATAGTGTGGTCAGAGACATGCTCGGCTGGAATCGTTTTTTAAACGATAAAAACATGTTGTCTGAGACTTGGCGGGACACTGGGCAGGTGAAGTAGAGTTGAGTAGGTCACATGTGACGTCAGTATATGAAGGGATAGTCCGAAATCGGTGTTTTCGGTGTTTTTAAAAGATAAGAAACATATTTTTGAACGTGGGGTCTGTTTTTTGTGACGATAAGTGACACTGCAGTAGCGTAGCGAGGAGGGGGGGGCGGGAGGGGAGGCGGAGGCGGGGGGGTGGGGAGGGGGAGGGGGGAGGGGAGGGGGGGGGGGGTGGGGGGGGGGGGCGGGGGGGGGACATATGTTGGGGAGCCAAAATGGTTTGGAAAAATAAATTGAAAGGTTGAGGGGGGTTCAAATCGAAAGTTTGAGTGGGTGGGGGGGGGGGGGGGGGGGGTGCACATAAAAAGTTCGAGGGGGGTTGAAAATCGAAATCTTGGGGGGGGGGGTTTAAAAATCGAAAAGTTTGTCCCCGGGCGCCGGGAAGGGTCGCTATTCCTCTGAGTGACAGACGTGATGTTTTTTGATGGATGACCCCCGAAACCCACAGTTATCCAACGGATGACGGGTATTCTAGTATGTTATAAAAATCTTTGCTAGAGAATCTGTTATAAAAATCTTTCTCTCTGCTAGAGAATCTGCTATAAAAAATCTTTCTCTTGCTAGAGAATCTGTTATAAAAAAAATCTTTCTCTTGCTAGAGAATCTGTTATAAAAAATCTTTCTCTACTAGAGAATCTGCTATAAAAAATCGTTTCTCGTTATAAGCAGTTTATCACTGACTCTAGGTACCCTAGGATACCCTAACTACAGAACGTCGACCTCTGAATCGTGGGTACGAAGCTTCCAGACTTGCCAGGCTACTCAGAGATTCTGGACACTTTCGGTTTGCTCTATAGCACAAAGCTGGATATAATAGGATTGTGTATGTCCCTGTGTGTTAGTGTTGGTGTGTTTATGTGTGTGGGTGTCTGTGTGTGTGCGCGAGTGTGTGTGTGTATGTGCGTGCGAGAGAACAGAAAAAATTTCACGCTCAGATAGAAGAGTTGATGACGTGGACGGAGATTTGAAGTCTTGCACTGGAGGCTCCACATTAGGGGGCTGGTTGTAAAAACTCCGGGACGCGACACTTGCACTTGGTCAACGTCCTGCCCGAGTTCAATGACCGCAGATCCCGGGTACCTGTTGCCTGCTGAGCTGAGAATGTTCTGGAGGTCAAAGCGGCCGCGTCATGCGTCGTGCGTCAGTCCAACTCTAAACCGTGCCAGCCCCTCCTGTCAAGCTCACATCTTTTGGCGCGTCAGCCCATCCTCTACAGGCGTCAGCAAAAGGCGTCAGTCCAGCCCTACAGGCGTCAGCAAAAGGATAAAATCACCCATTTAATCTTTATACCAATAGAATCACCCATTTAATCTTTATACCAATAGAATCACCCATTTAATCTTTATATCAATAAAATATAAAAAAAAACATTTCTATCAACAAAGTTACCAAATTACCTTGATACCAAGTCCCCCAATCACCATTTTACTTTTTTTTTTACCAGAATACCTTTATACCGACACAACGATCCCAGTTCCTTACACCAATCAACTCGCCCTTAACGCCACACCCATCTGATCGGTCCATAGTTTCCCCACCACTCCCCCACCCCCCCCCCCCCCCCCCCCCCCCCAGCTCTATCGATAGTTAAAATTCATAAAATAATCATGAACATTTTAGAAACTTTTAAGGCGAAACGGAGAAAGAAAACAGCAACCCGATATTCATAAACCAAAATGGCGACAGCAGTATCCGACGTTGCTGTTGTACAAGAGACGTCGGTGATGATGTGTTGTGGTGAGGAGAGAAGTGACGACGACAATAACAACGACGAGATAATAGGCTTTCTATAGATCAATTTCGGAACGGCGTTCTACAGCCACAATCAGGATCTGGAGCCCTGGAGAATAGACACAAACCCAAGTTCTGGAACCTGACACCGCCGCCGCGAGGATTTAATGGCTTCATCATTAGAGCTATCTCCCACAAGACGCAGGAATTAAAAATTAATACACAATTTTTTCTTGCAGCGGGAACTACAGCAAAAAGTTGGTTGGGCAAACCAAGATTTTATACTAGCGCGTCGTCAAGCTTTCAAAAGCGGGGGTTAAAAATAGCGATAGAACAAAAGGAAGATTTAGTTCTGTAAGGCGGGCCATCATTGTGTGAGTGGCCGTCGTGTGAGTGGCCATCGTGTGAGGGGCTAAGGGGTGTGTGGCCTAGTGAGTGGCCTAGTGGTGTGAGTGGCCTAGTGAGTGGCCTAGTGAGTGGCCTAGTGAGTGGCCTAGTGAGTGGCCTAGTGAGTGGCCTAGTGAGTGGCCTAGTGAGTGGCCTAGTGAGTGGCCTAGTGGTGTGGGTGGCCTAGTGGTGTGAGTGGCCTAGTGGTGTGTGTGGCCTAGTGAGTGGCCTAGTGAGTGGCCTAGTGAGTGGCCTAGTGAGTGGCCTAGTGAGTGGCCTAGTGAGTGGCCTAGTGAGTGGCCTAGTGAGTGGCCTAGTGGTGTGGGTGGCCTAGTGGTGTGAGTGGCCTAGCGAGTGGCCTAGTGGTGAGGGTGGCCTAGTGAGTGGCCTAGTGAGTGGCCTAGTGAGTGGCCTAGTGAGTGGCCTAGTGGTGTGAGTGGCCTAGTGAGTGGCCTAGTGAGTGGCCTAGTGAGTGGCCTAGTGAGTGGCCTAGTGAGTGGCCTAGTGAGTGGCCTAGTGAGTGGCCTAGTGAGTGGCCTAGTGAGTGGCCTAGTGAGTGGCCTAGTGAGTGGCCTAGTGAGTGGCCTAGTGAGTGGCCTAGTGGTGTGAGTGGCCTAGTGAGTGGCCTAGTGAGTGGCCTAGTGAGTGGCCTAGTGAGTGGCCTAGTGAGTGGCCTAGTGAGTGGCCTAGTGAGTGGCCTAGTGAGTGGCCTAGTGAGTGGCCTAGTGAGTGGCCTAGTGGTGTGAGTGGCCTAGTGAGTGGCCTAGTGAGTGGCCTAGTGAGTGGCCTAGTGAGTGGCCTAGTGAGTGGCCTAGTGGTGTGAGTGGCCTAGTGAGTGGCCTAGTGGTGTGAGTGGCCTAGTGAGTGGCCTAGTGAGTGGCCTAGTGGTGTGAGTGGCCTAGTGAGTGGCCTAGTGGTGTTGGTGGCCTAGTGAGTGGC
Source organism: Physella acuta (assembly GCF_028476545.2). NCBI lineage: Eukaryota > Metazoa > Mollusca > Gastropoda > Physidae > Physella > Physella acuta. Next base: position 238,940 of record NW_026731744.1, on the reverse strand, counting down.
CTAGTGAGTGGCCTAGTGAGTGGCCTAGTGAGTGGCCTAGTGAGTGGCCTAGTGAGTGGCCTAGTGAGTGGCCTAGTGAGTGGCCTAGTGGTGTGAGTGGCCTAGTGAGTGGCCTAGTGGTGTGAGTGGCCTAGTGGTGTGAGTGGCCTAGTGAGTGGCCTAGTGAGTGGCCTAGTGAGTGGCCTAGTGAGTGGCCTAGTGAGTGGCCTAGTTGTGTGAGTGGCCTAGTGAGTGGCCTAGTGGTGTGAGTGGCCTAGTGAGTGGCCTAGTGGTGTGAGTGGCCTAGTGAGTGGCCTAGTGAGTGGCCTAGTGAGTGGCCTAGTGAGTGGCCTAGTGAGTGGCCTAGTGGTGTGGGTGGCCTAGTGAGTGGCCTAGTGAGTGGCCAAGTGGTGTGAGTGGCCTAGTGAGTGGCCTAGTGAGTGGCCTAGTGAGTGGCCTAGTGAGTGGCCTAGTGAGTGGCCTAGTGAGTGGCCTAGTGAGTGGCCTAGTGAGTGGCCTAGTGAGTGGCCTAGTGAGTGGCCTAGTGAGTGGCCTAGTGAGTGGCCTAGTGAGTGGCCAAGTGGTGTGAGTGGCCTAGTGAGTGGCCTAGTGAGTGGCCTAGTGAGTGGCCTAGTGAGTGGCCTAGTGAGTGGCCTAGTGAGTGGCCTAGTGAGTGGCCTAGTGGTGTGAGTGGCCTAGTGAGTGGCCTAGTGAGTGGCCTAGTGAGTGGCCTAGTGAGTGGCCTAGTGAGTGGCCTAGTGAGTGGCCTAGTGAGTGGCCAAGTGGTGTGAGTGGCCTAGTGAGTGGCCTAGTGAGTGGCCTAGTGAGTGGCCTAGTGAGTGGCCTAGTGAGTGGCCTAGTGAGTGGCCTAGTGAGTGGCCTAGTGAGTGGCCTAGTGAGTGGCCTAGTGAGTGGCCTAGTGGTGTGAGTGGCCTAAAGAGTGGCCTAGTGGTGTGAGTGGCCTAGTGAGTGGCCTAGTGAGTGGCCTAGTGAGTGGCCTAGTGGTGTGGGTGGCCTAGTGGTGTGAGTGGCCTAGTGGTGAGGGTGGCCTAGTGAGTGGCCTAGTGAGTGGCCTAGTGAGTGGCCTAGTGAGTGGCCTAGTGAGTGGCCTAGTGAGTGGCCTAGTGAGTGGCCTAGTGAGTGGCCTAGTGAGTGGCCTAGTGGTGTGGGTGGCCTAGTGAGTGGCCTAGTGGTGTGGGTGGCCTAGTGAGTGGCCTAGTGGTGAGGGTGGCCTAGTGAGTGGCCTAGTGGTGTGGGTGGCCTAGTGGTGTGGGTGGCCTAGTGGTGTGGGTGGCCTAGTGAGTGGCCTAGTGAGTGGCCTAGTGAGTGACCTAGTGGTGTGGGTGGCCTAGTGGTGTGAGTGGCCTAGTGAGTGGCCTAGTGGTGTGAGTGGCCTAGTGAGTGGCCTAGTGGTGTGAGTGGCCTAGTGAGTGGCCTAGTGAGTGGCCTAGTGGTGTGAGTGGCCTAGTGAGTGGCCTAGTGGTGTTGGTGGCCTAGTGAGTGGCCTAGTGAGTGGCCTAGTGAGTGGCCTAGTGAGTGGCCTAGTGAGTGGCCTAGTGGTGTGAGTGGCCTAGTGGTGTGGGTGGCCTAGTGAGTGGCCTAGTGGTGTGGGTGGCCTAGTGAGTGGCCTAGTGGTGAGGGTGGCCTAGTGAGTGGCCTAGTGGTGTGGGTGGCCTAGTGGTGTGGGTGGCCTAGTGGTGTGGGTGGCCTAGTGAGTGGCCTAGTGAGTGGCCTAGTGAGTGACCTAGTGGTGTGGGTGGCCTAGTGGTGTGAGTGGCCTAGTGAGTGGCCTAAAGAGTGGCCTAGTGGTGTGAGTGGCCTAGTGAGTGGCCTAGTGAGTGGCCTAGTGAGTGGCCTAGTGAGTGGCCTAGTGAGTGGCCTAGTGAGTGACCTAGTGGTGTGGGTGGCCTAGTGGTGTGAGTGGCCTAGTGAGTGGCCTAAAGAGTGGCCTAGTGGTGTGAGTGGCCTAGTGAGTGGCCTAGTGAGTGGCCTAGTGAGTGGCCTAGTGGTGTTGGTGGCCTAGTGAGTGGCCTAGTGGTGTGAGTGGCCTAGTGAGTGGCCTAGTGGTGAGGGTGGCCTAGTGAGTGGCCTAGTGGTGTGGGTGGCCTAGTGGTGTGGGTGGCCTAGTGGTGTGGGTGGCCTAGTGAGTGGCCTAGTGAGTGACCTAGTGGTGTGGGTGGCCTAGTGGTGTGAGTGGCCTAGTGAGTGGCCTAGCGAGTGGCCTAGTGGTGTGAGTGGCCTAGTGGTGTGGGTGGCCTAGTGAGTGGCCTAGTGGTGTGGGTGGCCTAGTGAGTGGCCTAGTGGTGAGGGTGGCCTAGTGAGTGGCCTAGTGGTGTGGGTGGCCTAGTGGTGTGGGTGGCCTAGTGGTGTGGGTGGCCTAGTGAGTGGCCTAGTGAGTGGCCTAGTGAGTGACCTAGTGGTGTGGGTGGCCTAGTGGTGTGAGTGGCCTAGTGAGTGGCCTAAAGAGTGGCCTAGTGGTGTGAGTGGCCTAGTGAGTGGCCTAGTGGTGTGAGTGGCCTAGTGAGTGGCCTAGTGGTGTTGGTGGCCTAGTGAGTGGCCTAGTGAGTGGCCTAGTGAGTGGCCTAGTGAGTGGCCTAGTGAGTGGCCTAGTGAGTGGCCTAGTGAGTGGCCTAGTGAGTGGCCTAATGGTGTGAGTGGCCTAAAGAGTGGCCTAGTGGTGTTGGTGGCCTAGTGAGTGGCCTAGTGAGTGGCCTAGTGAGTGGCCTAGTGAGTGGCCTAGTGAGTGGCCTAGTGAGTGGCCTAGTGAGTGGCCTAGTGAGTAGCCTAGTGAGTGGCCTAGTGAGTGGCCTAGTGAGTGGCCTGGTGAGTGGCCTAGTGGTGTGAGTGGCCTAGTGGTGTGAGTGGCCTAGTGGTGTGAGTGGCCTAGTGAGTGGCCTAGTGAGTGGCCTAGTGAGTGGCCTAGCGGTGTGAGTGGCCTAGTGGTGTGAGTGGCCTACTGAGTGGCCTAGTGAGTGGCCAAGTGGTGTGAGTGGCCTAGTGAGTGGCCTAGTGGTGTGAGTGGCCTAGTGGTGTGAGTGGCCTAGTGAGTGGCCTAGTGAGTGGCCTAGTGGTGTGGGTGGCCTAGTGGTGTGAGTGGCCTAGTGAGTGGCCTAGTGAGTGGCCTAGTGGTGTGAGTGGCCTAGTGGTGTGAGTGGCCTAGCGAGTGGCCTAGTGGTGTGAGTGGCCTAGTGAGTGGCCTAGTGGTGTGAGTGGCCTAGTGGTGTGAGTGGCCTAGTGAGTGGCCTAGTGAGTGGCCTAGTGGTGTGAGTGGCCTAGTGGTGTGAGTGGCCTAGTGGTGTGAGTGGCCTAGTGAGTGGCCTAGTGAGTGGCCAAGTGGTGTGGGTGGCCTAGTGAGTGGCCTAGTGAGTGGCCTAGTGAGTGGCCAAGTGGTGTGAGTGGCCTAGTGAGTGGCCTAGTGGTGTGGGTGGCCTAGTGAGTGGCCTAGTGAGTGGCCTGGTGGTGTGGGTGGCCTAGTGAGTGGCCTAGTGAGTGGCCTAGTGAGTGGCCTAGTGAGTGGCCTAGTGAGTGGCCTAGTGAGTGGCCTAGTGAGTGGCCTAGTGAGTGGCCTAGTGAGTGGCCTAGTGGTGTGAGTGGCCTAGTGAGTGGCCAAGTGGTGTGAGTGGCCTAGTGGTGTGAGTGGCCTAGTGAGTGGCCTAGTGGTGTGAGTGGCCTAGTGAGTGGCCTAGTGAGTGGCCTAGTGAGTGGCCTAGTGAGTGGCCTAGTGGTGTGAGTGGCCTAGTGAGTGGCCTAGTGGTGTGAGTGGCCTAGTGAGTGGCCTAGTGAGTGGCCTAGTGAGTGGCCTAGTGAGTGGCCTAGTGAGTGGCCTAGTGAGTGGCCTAGTGAGTGGCCTAGTGAGTGGCCTAGTGGTGTGAGTGGCCTAGTGAGTGGCCTAGTGAGTGGCCTAGTGAGTGGCCTAGTGAGTGGCCTAGTGAGTGGCCTAGTGGTGTGAGTGGCCTAGTGGTGTGAGTGGCCTAGTGGTGAGGGTGGCCTAGTGAGTGGCCTAGCGAGTGGCCTAGTGGTGTGAGTGGCCTAGTGAGTGGCCTAGTGAGTGGCCTAGTGAGTGGCCTAGTGAGTGGCCTAGTGAGTGGCCTAGTGGTGTGGGTGGCCTAGTGAGTGGCCTAGTGAGTGGCCTAGTGGTGTGGGTGGCCTAGTGAGTGGCCTAGTGGTGAGGGTGGCCTAGTGAGTGGCCTAGTGGTGTGGGTGGCCTAGTGGTGTGGGTGGCCTAGTGAGTGGCCTAGTGAGTGGCCTAGTGAGTGGCCTAGTGAGTGACCTAGTGAGTGGCCTACTGAGTGGCCTAGTGGTGTGGGTGGCCTAGTGAGTGGCCTAGTGAGTGGCCTAGTGAGTGACCTAGTGGTGTGGGTGGCCTAGTGAGTGGCCTAGTGAGTGGCCTAGTGAGTGGCCTAGTGAGTGGCCTAGTGAGTGACCTAGTGGTGTGGGTGGCCTAGTGAGTGGCCTAGTGAGTGGCCTAGTGAGTGGCCTAGTGAGTGGCCTAGTGAGTGACCTAGTGAGTGGCCTACTGAGTGGCCTAGTGGTGTGGGTGGCCTAGTGAGTGGCCTAGTGAGTGGCCTAGTGAGTGACCTAGTGGTGTGGGTGGCCTAGTGAGTGGCCTAGTGAGTGGCCTAGTGAGTGGCCTAGTGAGTGGCCTAGTGAGTGACCTAGTGGTGTGGGTGGCCTAGTGAGTGGCCTAGTGAGTGGCCTAGTGAGTGGCCTAGTGAGTGGCCTAGTGAGTGACCTAGTGGTGTGGGTGGCCTAGTGAGTGACCTAGTGGTGTGGGTGGCCTAGTGAGTGGCCTAGTGAGTGGCCTAGTGAGTGACCTAGTGGTGTGGGTGGCCTAGTGAGTGGCCTAGTGAGTGGCCTAGTGGTGTGAGTGGCCTAGTGGTGTGGGTGGCCTAGTGAGTGGCCTAGTGGTGTGGGTGGCCTAGTGAGTGGCCTAGTGAGTGGCCTAGTGAGTGACCTAGTGAGTGGCCTAGTGGGTGGCCTAGTGAGTGACCTAGTGGGTGGCCTAGTGAGTGGCCTAGTGAGTGGCCTAGTGGTGTGAGTGGCCTAGTGGTGTGGGTGGCCTAGTGAGTGGCCTAGTGGTGTGGGTGGCCTAGTGAGTGGCCTAGTGAGTGGCCTAGTGAGTGACCTAGTGGTGTGGGTGGCCTAGTGGTGTGAGTGGCCTAGTGAGTGGCCTAAAGAGTGGCCTAGTGGTGTGAGTGGCCTAGTGAGTGGCCTAGTGAGTGGCCTAGTGAGTGGCCTAGTGAGTGGCCTAGTGAGTGGCCTAGTGAGTGGCCTAGTGGTGTGGGTGGCCTAGTGGTGTGAGTGGCCTAGTGAGTGGCCAAGTGGTGTGAGTGGCCTAGTGAGTGACCTAGTGGTGTGGGTGGCCTAGTGAGTGACCTAGTGGTGTGGGTGGCCTAGTGGTGTGGGTGGCCTAGTGGTGTGGGTGGCCTAGTGGTGTGAGTGGCCTAGTGAGTGGCCTAGTGAGTGGCCTAGTGGTGTGGGTGGCCTAGTGGTGTGGGATGGCCTAGTGGTGTGGGATGGCCTAGTGGTGTGGGATGGCCTAGTGGTGTGGGTGGCCTAGTGGTATGTGTGGCATTATTTTAAAGCTGCTACATTGTATACATTTGAATGAAAAAAAACTATAAACCTGTATAAATAATGCAGCGTTTGTAATACGTCTGTATTCGTGAACATTATTTTCGTCTTCAAATATACAACAGCTGGGATTACATGACTGAGAACAAAGACATAAGTCACGTGTGACAACAACGTGACATTTCATGTGATATACACACATTCATCTGTCCCTGGGGGATATTTGTTAAACATCACTGAGTGTCCTCAGCGAAAATTAGTACCTGTCGTATGTTGGTTGTATTAAAAAAAGTTCTCGTCACTTTTATAGAAATACACCTTGTAAGGATAGTGGCCACAAAACAAGTAAACTCTACTTCACCTGCTCCGTGGGATTATGAGAGTATCTTCTAACAACAAAGTGGCGACGTCTCTATAACATAGACTGTAAAGCGACCACTTGTTACATGCATATGATGGACTGATCTTATAGCATACATTACATATGTTGTATGGCGACAGTTTATCTTGTAATTTACATCATATGGCGGCCTCTTATGTGTAACATACGGCAGATCTTGTAACCCTATAATACACCACACCCCTCCAAAATATACCACACCCCTCCAAAATACACCACACCCCTCCAAAATACACCTCACCCCTCCAAAATACACCACACCCCTCCAAAATACACCACACCCCTCCAAAATACACCACACCCCTCCAAAATACACCACACCCCTCCAAAATACACCACACCCCTCCAAAATACACCACACCCCTCCAAAATACAACTACACCGTATTTCAAGCAAACACAATTCACTCGGGGCATAGCCAGGACATTGCTCGCAATGGGAAAAAAGAATTGTGACTAAAAGTGTTTTTTGTTGTAAGATTACAGCGACCGTGTAACCTTTCACTGTAGGTGCCTGCTCGGTCAGCGGAAACAAGTCACAGAAAAAACGTCACAGAAAAAAAGTCAAAGTTTTTGTAAGGAAAAAAGGCACAGGAAAAAAGTTACATAAAAAAGTCACCAAAAATGTATTGGGGGAAAAAAGTCACTGTAATAAAATTGCATTTTTTGCTAGGAAAAATAGTCACAGATAAAGTAAAATAAAAAAATTGTATCCGAAAAAAGACACAGAAATAAAGTCACATAAAAAGTGACAAAATTTTGGGTTTTTATAAAAGTGGGTGGTGTAATTTTAGTAACATATTTATAAACTTTAAGAGATTTATGGTTTTATGGTGTATAACGGAATATAAATCTTTATACTTCAGACAAGATATTTTACCTGTTATAAATATTACCGTACAATTTCAACTCATGCACATACATCTACAATTTTACAGTGCATTTAATGAATCAAATTTTGATTTCCAATTTCTGAATACTAAATACATCCTGACAAATACCATGCAAATATTTGTGACTTTTTTCCTGTGACCTTTTACTTTCTCGTATACGAACTAAAGAGAATATATTGTAATCGTGCACAAAAATAAAATAATCGAGAATTTTGCAAATCTCGACGTTTTCCCTGAGTCGGAAAAACATAGTTTTGCAATTTCGTATGTCTGTGTGTGTGTCTGTGTGTGTGTGTGTCTGTAAACAAGATAACTTGAGTACCGTTACAGCTAGGTTGATAAAATTTCATATATAAGTATTTTATCAAAATTGTAGATCCGTATCGACGTTTGAGCGATTTCCGATAACTGGAAGTGAAACTTTTTTGCTTTGAATTTTTCAAAAGCGTATAACATGAGTACTGTTTCAAATAGATAAATGGAATTTCACATATAAGTAAAAGATCTAATTCTCTGCCTTCTATCAAATTTTGAGTAACTTCCGTTGACCAGAAGTAGTAATTTACGCTTTTTCTGATTTCTCAAAAATCAGCATGTGAATTTATAAAGTACTAATAATATTTTGCACTATTATACACATTTTATTTGGTGTTCACTTGGTGTGCAATTCTTTTTTCTACGAGATTCTATTCTATTTTAAAAAGTTTAAGTAATTAAAAGTGGATACAAAATCATGTCTATATCCTGAGTTGCTGTCCCCCGTAGTGTTATATAAGAATATTGTAAAAAGTTTAGGGGAGATCACTCCCGGTTTATTTCTTAAGTGTTCAAGTCTGACAGGTTTATTTTTAATAGATCTGGCAATACATTCCTTCTACTAGATGTACGCACGGTAAAACTATTCTTTATACTGACATAACGAATAGTCCCATTAAATACTGCTTGCGTGCTCTCTATCTGTGGCACTGCACTGACCGCTGTTGTTACAATAAGTGGGGACTTGTATGTGTGAAGTCATATCTTGGGTGACTCAAATTAGACGGATGACTGAGGACAGACGGGTGACTGAAGACAAACGGATGACTGAAGTCCGAAGATGACTAAAGTCAGATGGGTGACTTAAGTCAAGCCCTCGGCGTTTGGACACAGCCAAGTGTCCGAAGGCTTATTTAATAATTCATTGAGACCCTAGCTCTGTGCTATTGATCCATCGTTTATGTTTATTGGGAGAGGGTGTGGAGGGAGAGTGGTGTGGGAGTGGGTGTGGGTGTGGAGTGGGTGTGGAGTGGTGTGGAGTGGGTGTGTAGGGGTGTGGGAGTGGTGTAGGAGTGGGTTTAGGAGTAGGTGTAGAGTGGGTGTGTAGGGGTGTGTAGGGGTGTGGGAGTGGTTGTGGAGGGGGAGTGGTGTAGAGGGGGAGTGGGTGTGGAATGGTGTGGAGTGGTGTGGGAGTGGGTGTGGAGTGGTGTGGAGTGGGTGTGGAGTGGGTGTGGAGTGGGTGTGGAATGGTGTGGAGTGGTGTGGGAGTGGGTGTGGAATGGTGTGGAGTGGTGTGGGAGTGGGTGTGGAGTGGTGTGGAGTGGGTGTGGAGTGGGTGTGGAGTGGGTGTGGAATGGTGTGGAGTGGTGTGGGAGTGGGTGTGGAGGGGTGTGGGACGATATTGAATTTAGACAAAAACAAAAACCAAGGAATGCAATTTTTTCAATAAGAATCTTGTTTATGCGCTCAAAAAAATCGACTTCACATAAAAAAGAATAGACCACAGAACAAAAAATGGACCACAACAAAGAATGGACCACAACAAAGAATGGACCACAACAAAGAATGGACCACACCAAAGGTCTATATCTCCATGAGCCTGTGGTTTGTTCAATATTTCCACTGGCTTGTTGAAGTGTAGTGGCGCCAATTGAAAACAAAAATGTTCAACATTTCTTCAACGTTTCCAATACCCCCACCCCTCTCCCCTCGAGTAAACTTGGGTGGGGCTCCACAGGTAAGACGACCCCAGGGGATTAGATGGTAGATATTGCTGGTGGGGGGGGGGGGATCTGACACAATTTTTAAACGCTTTTATTGGAAAATATACATCATGTCAATTTGAAGTTTGAATAATGTATTTCATTTGAAACCTTTTAAACTATCGCGTGTCGGAGATTTTGAAATGACGGAAACAAAAAGCTGCTGGACGCTCGGGGTTTTTCAGGGATGTGAAAATGAGAGCAATACAAGATTTTAAAATATTTAATTCGTCGCTAACACCGTGAGAAGTTTAGTTAGGAATAATACGTTTTGTGATTGAATAGAGTGCATAGAAATAATACGTTTTGTGATGGAATGAAGTGTATAGAAATAGTACGTTTTGTGATTGAATGGAGTGTATAGAAATAATACGTTTTGTGATTGAATGGAGTGTATAGAAATAATATATTTTGTTGTTGAATGGAACGTATAGAAATAATATATTTTGATTTTGCGTTTGAATAGAACGTATCATTTTTGTAAGTGTGTAGGTACAAAGCAGAAAAAAACATAATGATTTAACAGACTAGACAGAAAACCTGGAATGGCTATTTGGGTGGCTAACGTTGTGGAATGGCTATTTGGGTGGCTAACGTTGTGGAATGGCTATTTGGGTGGCTAACGTTGTGGAATGGCTATTTGGGTGGCTAACGTTGTTAAACTGCGGGATATTCAACGACCGAAACTATTTTGAAACGAGAAAAATTAGAAGTTTATTTAAATAGTTTTTCAGGCACCAAACCAACAGTCTATTCAAGTTGACTGATTGCTGACGTGTAAAATATCTGTAGCGGTTTAAGTCAACTTGTGAAGTCATAATTTGAACAGCACGCATCAAGATCTTGCCGGACAAAATTTGACATGTATATTCTGGTCAGTTACATGACAAAATGTGACAAGTATCTACATTATTCTGGTCAGTTGTCTTATCTCAGTAATGCTAGGTAAAGCGGTGAGGTAACCGTATTGCGATGACGTAGCAGTAAAGCGGCGAGGTAACCCTAAAGCGGTGAGGTAACCCTAAAGCGGTGAGGTAACCGTAAAGCGGTGAGGTAACCCTAAAGCGGTGAGGTAACCGTAAAGCTGTGAGGTAACCGTAAAGCGGTGAGGTAACCGTAAAGCGGTGAGGTAACCGTAATGCCGGTAAAGACGGAGGCTGTTTTGTTAACTTCCCTCGTCCCCTTTGTTTACAAACTTTGTTATTTGTTAGCCAGTATAAAACCGCTGGCTTAAATACTAAGATTCACATTGATACCCTTCGGCCTTCCAGTAATCTTTACTTGTTGTAAGTGATGTTTGTTTACTTTATCTACTCTCTAACCCAGAAGTTTGTTGTAAGTGATATTTGTTTACTTTATCTACTTGTTGTAAGTGATATTTGTTTACTTTATCTACTTTCTAGCCTACAAGTTTGTTGTAAGTGATATTTGTTTAATTCATCTACTCTCTAACCTACAAGTTTTGCTGCTGGTACGAAGACAAATAGACTAGCCTCTAACCCGTAAGCTTGTTTTTAACTTTTACTATTTATAGTTTGTTTTTTCTCTTTGTTTATGTCCTTACTTAATTAAAGACTTAGATCAGAAACGCAATTAACAAAGCTTGTTATGTGTGTGTGTGTGGGGGGGGGGGGGGGGGGTGGATGGAGGTAGGCGAGGCCCTTAGGCAGCTGCCTTGTTGGCCCTAGCAGAACTCCTGCCTGCCAGTGAAATTGCGACAATCTCTTCTGGAACATCCGGCCGTGAGTTGAGACTTGCAGACGTGGCAGCTTCCTGTTGGTGCTCAACAAGCGCCGGCCTACCTAGCCACACCCACAACTCTCGGTCCGCCTCACTCGTCCCCTCCCCAGAGGTAAAGCTGTACGGCCGTCACGTGACAGCTTACCTGAGTGCCAGAGTCTGCTGCCAATCGTCCAAACATCACCCACACCACGTCATCGCCTGTCCACCCCTCTACCGAGTCTTCTGCTTGGCAAGTTGATGAGAATTCATTAGCTGATGACGTCACTGTCAGGACATTAACGCGAGTGTTCTGTCTCCGTAGACTGTCAGATTTCAAATAAATTTTAAAATATTAAAATCTTTACTTCGCTTTTTACTTTTTTCTAATAAGATGAAGCCTGGTATTAGATTACGTTAAAAATGTGCTTCGAAATACTGTTCTAGAATTAAATCTTGATCTTAACAAATACTGTTCTAGAATTAAATCTTGATGAATCTTTACAAGTACTGTTCTAGAATTAAATCTTGATGAATCTTTACAAATACTGTTCTAGAATTAAATCTTGATGAATCTTTACAAATACTGTTCTAGAATTAAATCTTGATGAATCTTTACAAATACTGTTCTAGAATTCAATCTTGATCTTTACAAATACTGTTCTAGAATTAAATTTTGATGAATCTTTACAAATACTGTTCTAGAATTAAATCTGGATCTTTATAAATACTGTTCTAGAATTAAATCTGGATCTTTATAAATACTGTTCTAGAATTAAATCTCAATCTTTACAAATACTGTTCTAGAATTAAAATTTGATCTTTACAAATACTGTTCTAGAATTAAATCTTGATCTTAACAAATACTGCTCTAGAATTAAAACTTAATCACATTGCAGAAATACTGCTCCTATGTAAACAATACTGCTACTATGTAGAAATACTGCTCCAAGTATAAAACTGCTCCTCTTTCTGTCCGAACGTATTGTCCGATGACCTGGTGACCGGCAATTTCCGGTTGTCCGGCGCCCACAGTTGGTCGTCTGCTGCCAGTGACACGCCCATGTTGTAAGAGTCTTTCACTCGACTAATAGAGTTGAGCTCTCTCGCCCAGTCACCATCAACCCCAGTCACCATCAACCCCAGTCACCATCAACCCCAGTCACCATCAACCCCAGTCACCATCAACCTCAGTCACCATCAACCACAGTCACCATCAACTTCAGTCACCATTAACCCCAGTCACCATCAACCCCAGTCACCATTAACCTAAGCCCAGTCACCATCAACCCCAGTCACCATCAACCTCAGTCACCATTAACCTAAGCCCAGTCACCATCAACCCCAGTCACCATCAACCCCAGTCACCATCAACCCCAGTCACCATCAACCCCAGTCACCATCAACCTCAGTCACCATCAACCCAGTCACCATTAACCTAAGCCCAGTCACCATCAACCTAAGCCCAGTCACCATCAACCACAGTCACCATTAACCTAACCCCAGTCACCATCAACCCCAGTCACCATCAACCCCAGTCACCATCAACCCCAGTCACCATCAACCCCAGTCACCATCAACCCCAGTCACCATCAACCCCAGTCACCATCAACCCCAGTCACCATCAACCCCAGTAACCATCAACCCCAGTCACCATCAACCCCAGTCACCATCAACCCCAGTCACCATCAACCTAAGCCCAGTCACCATCAACCCCAGTCACCATCAACCACAGTCACCATCAACCACAGTCACCATCAACCCCAGTCACCATCAACCTCAGTCACCATCAACCACAGTCACCATCAACCCCAGTCACCATCAACCCCAGTCACCATCAACCCCAGTCACCATCAACCCCAGTCACCATCAACCCCAGTCACCATCAACCTCAGTCACCATTAACCTCAGTCACCATCAACCCCAGTCACCATCAACCTCAGTCACCATCAACCTCAGTCACCATCAACCTCAGTCACCATCAACCTCAGTCACCATCAACCCCAGTCACCATCAACCCCAGTCACCATCAACCCCAGTCACCATCAACCCCAGTCACCATCAACCCCAGTCACCATCAACCCCAGTCACCATCAACCTCAGTCACCATCAACCTCAGTCACCATCAACCCCAGTAACCATCAACCCCAGTCACCATCAACCCCAGTCACCATCAACCCCAGTCACCATCAACCCCAGTCACCATCAACCTCAGTCACCATCAACCTCAGTCACCATCAACCCCAGTCACCATTAACCTAAGCCCAGTCACCATCAACCTAAGCCCAGTCACCATCAACCACAGTCACCATTAACCTAAGCCCAGTCACCATCAACCCCAGTCACCATCAACCCCAGTCACCATCAACCTAAGCCCAGTCACCATCAACCTCAGTCACCATCAACCCCAGTCACCATTAACCTAAGCCCAGTCACCATCAACCTAAGCCCAGTCACCATCAACCCCAGTCACCATCAACCTCAGTCACCATCAACCACAGTCACCATTAACCTAAGCCCAGTAACCATCAACCTAAGCCCAGTCACCATCAACCTCAGTCACCATCAACCTAAGCTCAACTTTCTCCACCTAAAAATTTATTTCTGAGCTAAGGTGTTTAAGCTCTAAGCTCTCAAACACCAAACTTTGGACACATCCGTCAACTCTACAAACTATAAAGTTCTGTAAACTTTTCTAAACGAGCGGAGCCCCTCCTCCCCCCACGCCCTTCCATCCCACCCCCGCTCAGCACGTATAGTGTTCCATACAACTCTTAACAACGTCTCAACAACCACAGCCAGACCAAGGTTGGTAACTCAACAACCACAGCCAGACCAAGGTTGGTAACAACCACAGCCAGACCAAGGTTGGTAACAACCACAGCCAGACCAAGGTTGGTAACTCAACAACCACAGCCAGACCAAGGTTGGTAACTCAACAACCACAGCCAGACCAAGGTTGGTAACAACCACAGCCAGACCAAGGTTGGTAACAACCACAGCCAGACCAAGGTTGGTAACTCAACAACCACAGCCAGACCAAAGGTTGGTAACTCAACAACCACAGCCAGACCAAAGGTTGGTAACAACCACAGCCAGACCAAGGTTGGTAACTCAACAACCACAGCCAGACCAAGGTTGGTAACTCAACAAAACGCTGACGTCAAATTGGCGATTATATTTCTCTATCTATTTTACTTTATTTCACTTGTATGTCGCTCTGTCTGTGTGTGTGTATGTGTGCCAGTCTCCGTGTGAGGGTGTTTGTGTGAGTGGGAGTTGGTGTGTGTAAATGAGGAGGGTGGGGGGGCCTCTGGGGAGATTTAGCTAGCTTAGGTTTATGTCATCAAAGAGTCCACATGATTTGAAGAGGATGATGGGATAAAATGTTAGAGGGGTTGCTATGGTTACACATAACTAAGCTGTTCGGGTTGTCAATGTAAATAGAAGTATAGTATGCAGTTGGGGGAGGTTGCCATGGTAACAAGAGATGGCTTACAGAAGATCGTCAGTTGTGTACATTTACCCCCCCCCCCCCCCCGCCCAAAAACTGCAGTAGAACATGTATCACCTACTGGATTACCAAATGACCCTAAACATTATAGGGAAACGGACAGGGTTATGATTTGGGTTAGAAATAAGGATATGAATAAGGATAGTGTTAGGGTTAAGAATAAGGTTAGGAAGGGATAGGATTATGGGAGTTTATAAACATAGCATAAGGGAGTGGGTTAGGGTAGGCGTAGGGAGGGAAATCCTTTTCAGTTAGGGATAGGGTTAGATATTCTGTATGAAATTAAATTATTCTACACCTTGCCGTCTTCAAGTCCTGAGGTCCTCATGTCCTCATGTCCTGATTTCTATACATGTTAGGTTTAGAATTAATCTAAAAAGTATAAAAGTATAAAAGTATAGTTCGATACTTGAGAGTTTGAAGAACTCTTCTGTGCTCTTAATTTAAGTTGTAAAGTATCATTTGCCACTAGCCGTTGAATCCGATTTCAGCCTGCTTTTCTTTTTGGATCGGCTGTTGGATTTGCCTCCGTAGCCTTTGTCCAACCAGGAACAAACTAAAGGCAGCAGTTGTCTGAGTTGTCTCTCATGGAAGAGATGCTGTCCACAGCTGTCGAGGGTTCGAATTCGAGACTTTTCTGTTCAGAAACCATTAGCTTTACCAACTCGACCACGCCGACCACGAAAATACAGTTAATACTTGCCATTTTGAAATACCTTGTTGTCGCAGTCTTTTAATAGAATTTTATTTTGTGCACAATTAAAGTCCACCTGGAGAAGGGGGATTGAACCGTTGGTCACGGGTGGTTGGTTTCACGCTTGAGAACATACCACGGACTAAGATGGTAGTTTGCAAACCTGAACCAAAAGATTGGCCACAAACCCACCAACACACAGACAGACAGTGTGAACTAAATAAAAGCTTATGGAGAGTTTATTTTGTGTCTTTGTAATTTATGATAAATTATTTTTCTGTTGTCCTCGGTCTAAGTTAATTAGGTGCTCCTACACTCTCGTGTAGTTGAATATCTGTGCAAGCTTGATCGCATTCTGTGTTGTTTTCTCTCTGTAGATGTCTACTGAAGTCTTGGTTTTAGTTTGGCGAGCTTTTGTTTTAGTTGTAAAGTTTGGCGAGCTTTTGTTTTAGATGTAAATTTTAGCGATTGTGTCCATTGTATTGTTATGATGTGTTCTAACATATTGAGCTACACACTTGGAGATAATGTGTTATATATATATATATTGTGTTATATATGTTTTATATATACGTGTCATATAATGGTACACACTGTGAGCCTGTGTGTTATATGCCCGTGTCACATTGTGGTACACACTGTATGCTAGTGTGTTATACGTCCGTGACACACTGTATGCTAGTGTGTTATACGTCAGTGACACACTGTATTACTATGCAACACACATTGAGTCTGTGTGTTGTATGTCGGTGACACACTGTACTACTGTGCTACACACCTTGAACCTGTGTGTTGTATGTCGGTGACACACTGTACAACACACATTGAGCCTGTGTGTTGTATGTCGGTGACACACTGTACAACACACATTGAGCCTGTGTGTTGTATGTCGGTGACACACTGTACAACACACATTGAGTCTGTGTGTTGTATGTCCGTGACACACTGTGCTACTGTGCTACACACCTTGAAGCTGTGTGTTGTATGTCCGTGACACACTGTGCTACTGTGCTACACACCTTGAAGCTGTGTGTTGTATGTCGGTGACACAGTGTGCAACACACCTTGAACCTGTGTGTTGTATGTCGGTGACACGGTGCTACACACCTTGAACCTGTGTGTTGTATGTCGGTGACACGGTGCTACACACCTTGAACCTGTGTGTTGTATGTCGGTGACACGGTGCTACACACCTTGAACCTGTGTGTTGTATGTCGGTGACACGGTGCTACACACCTTGAACCTGTGTGTTGTATGTCGGTGACACGGTGCTACACACCTTGAACCTGTGTGTTGTATGTCGGTGACACAGTGTGCAACACACCTTGAACCTGTGTGTTGTATGTCGGTGACACGGTGCTACACACCTTGAACCTGTGTGTTGTATGTCGGTGACACGGTGCTACACACCTTGAACCTGTGTGTTGTATGTCGGTGACACGGTGCTACACACCTTGAACCTGTGTGTTGTATGTCGGTGACACGGTGCTACACACCTTGAACCTGTGTGTTGTATGTCGGTGACACGGTGCTACACACCTTGAACCTGTGTGTTGTATGTCGGTGACACGGTGCTACACACCTTGAACCTGTGTGTTGTATGTCGGTGACACGGTGCTACACACCTTGAACCTGTGTGTTGTATGTCGGTGACACAGTGTGCAACACACCTTGAACCTGTGTGTTGTATGTCGGTGACACGGTGCTACACACCTTGAACCTGTGTGTTGTATGTCGGTGACACGGTGCTACACACCTTGAACCTGTGTGTTGTATGTCGGTGACACGGTGCTACACACCTTGAACCTGTGTGTTGTATGTCGGTGACACGGTGCTACACACCTTGAACCTGTGTGTTGTATGTCGGTGACACGGTGCTACACACCTTGAACCTGTGTGTTGTATGTCGGTGACACGGTGCTACACACCTTGAACCTGTGTGTTGTATGTCGGTGACACGGTGCTACACACCTTGAACCTGTGTGTTGTATGTCGGTGACACGGTGCTACACACCTTGAACCTGTGTGTTGTATGTCGGTGACACGGTGCTACACACCTTGAACCTGTGTGTTGTATGTCGGTGACACGGTGCTACACACCTTGAACCTGTGTGTTGTATGTCGGTGACACGGTGCTACACACCTTGAACCTGTGTGTTGTATGTCGGTGACACGGTGCTACACACCTTGAACCTGTGTGTTGTATGTCGGTGACACGGTGCTACACACCTTGAACCTGTGTGTTGTATGTCCGTGACACACTGTGCTACTGTGCTACACACCTTGAAGCTGTGTGTTGTATGTCCGTGACACACTGTGCTACTGTGCTACACACCTTGAAGCTGTGTGTTGTATGTCCGTGACACACTGTGCTACTGTGCTACACACCTTGAAGCTGTGTGTTGTATGTCCGTGACACACTGTGCTACTGTGCTACACACCTTGAAGCTGTGTGTTCCCATCACTTGCCCATACAGAAATGACGGGTGAGTCGGACAAAAGATTCTTGTCGTGTCGATATATCGATAATTTCCATTCGATCTTCAATAGAGAGTTTACAATTGGTTTTAAACGGCCATAGTGAATAGCGCAAATGGCTTTCTTTTATTTCAAGAAAAAAACCTCCAGCATTTATTGGGTCATAAAGTTTTGGACTTGCCGGTCGACCAAACACTGGCCCAGCCTAGGAAAGGTTAAGATGACCTCTGCTGAAGTTGGTATTTGTTGAAGATCGTTGTTGCTTCACTTTCTCTGGTCTGTGATGGTAGTTTTAAGACTGCACTAAACAACCTCGTGACGTAGGCATGGGCGGTTCAATTACTGGTCACTTAAGGCTCTCGTCAATTTTTTGACTTAAGGCTCTCGTCAATTTGTTGACTTAAGTATCTGGTCAATTTGTTGACTTAATTAACTGGTCAATTTGTTGACTTAAATATCATGTTACTTTGTTGACTCAAGTATCTGGTCAACTTGTTGACTAAAGTATCTCGTCAATTTGTTGACTCAAGTATCTGGTCAACTTGTTGACTCAAGTATCTGGTCAACTTGTTGACTCTTGCCTACCCTAAACTTGAGCACGAGTTTTGTTGGACGAGGCCGAAGAAATCACGTGATTAGCTGAGTGCAGGTCAGCATTAATGGAGTTTTTTCTGACCCCGGCCAAAAACGACCCCAGCGAGTCCCTTGACAGTCCAGCTACACGTGACCCCAGCATGTCACGTGATGCCCGGGCTACACGTGTAGAACAAGTCCCGACCATCAAGTTGTCAAGACTTGAGACTTGACGTCCCTCTCGTTCATGCTCTGGGACCGGCTCATTTTCTTTTCCTAGCCATCGATTGGGGGATTCCCCTGAGATATAATTAGCACAGTATGCAATAGTCTTTCTTAGATAGCGATCAGAGGCCAGTAGTCTCCCCTACACAACTTCTGTGTGTTGACATCTTGTAGAGGCCAGTAGTCTCCCCTACACAAATGTACCTCTACAATACGACTGTGGGGAAGTAAAACCACAAACTTTAGATTTGAATGTTTGGTGTGGTGGATGGGGTGAGTGTGGTGACGACCCTTTCTTTTCTTTTGTAAGTCATTGGCAAACAATCGACGTCGAATATTTATAAGACATTTGAAATTCTAATCTATTCTGTATGGTGATGGTTTGTCTTCAGTCAGTGCTGATCACGACCTAATGAAGTGAAGAACACATGACCTAATGAAGTGAAGATGAACACATGACCTAATAAAGTGAAGATGAACATTTGACCTAATGAAGTGAAGATGAACACATGACCTAATGAACTGAAGATGAACACATGACGCAATGAAGTGAAGATGAACATATGACCTAATGAAGTGAAGATGAACACATGACCTAATGAAGTGAAGATGAACACATGACCTACTGAAGTGAAAAACACATGACCTAATGAAGTGAAAAACACATGATCTAATGAAGTGAAGATGAACACATGATCTAATGAAGTGAAGAACACATGACCTAATGAAGTGAAGATAAACACATGACCTAATCAAGTGAAGATGAATACATGACCTAATGAAGTGAAGATGAACACATGACCTAATGAAATGAAGATGAACACACTAACGGCCCAGTCACAAGCTTATAAACAGGGCATAGACACAACCCACTAAACTGGGCACACAACTTGACCGATTCTACACCCACACACCTGACTGATTCTACACCCCACACACCTGACCGATTCTACACCCACACAACTGACCATTACCACACCACACACAACTGACCAATACCACACCACACACAACTGACCAATACCACACCACACACAACTGACCAATACCACACCCCAAACAAATACCAATACCACACCCCACACACCTGACCGATTCTACACCCCACACACCTACCGAATCTACACCCACACACAACTGACCATAACCACACCCCACACAAATGACCAATACCACACCCCACACAATCTGGCCAATACCACACCCCACACAAATGACCAATGCCACACCCCACACAAATGACCAATACCACACCCCACACAATCTGGCCAATACCACACCCCACACAACTGACAAATACCACACCACACAATCTGACCACAACCACACCCCACAATCTGGCCAATACCACACCCCACACAACTGACCAATGCCACACCCCACACAACTGACCAATACCACACCCCACACAATCTGACGATTACCACACCACACACAACTGACCAATACCACACCCCACACAACTGACAAATACCACACCACACACAACTGACCAATACCACACCCCACACAACTGACAAATACCACACCCCACAATCTGACCACAACCACACCCCACAATCTCACCACAACCACACCCCACAATCTGACCAATACCACACCCCACACAATCTGACCAATACAACGCCACACAAACTGACCAATACCACACCACACCACACAACTGACCAATACACACCCCACACAATCTGACCAATACCACACCCCACACAACTGACCAATACCACACCCCACACAACTGACCAATACCACACCCCACACAAATACCAATGCCACACCCCCACACAAATACCAATACCACACCCCACACAAATACCAATGCCACACCCCACACAAATACCAATACCACACCCCACACAAATACCAATGCCACACCCCACACAACTGACCAATACCACACCCCACACAATCTGACCAATACTACACCCCACACAATCTGACCAATACCACACCCCACACAAATACCAATGCTACACCCCACACAAATACCAATGCAACACCCCACACAAATACCAATACCACACCCCACACAAATACCAATGCCACACCCCACACAAATAACAATGCCACACCCCACACAAATACCAATACCACACCCCACACAAATACCAATACCACACCCCACACAATCTGACCAATACCACACCCCACACAAATACCAATGCCACACCCCACACAAATACCAATACCACACCCCACACAAATACCAATGCCACACCCCACACAACTGACCAATACCACACCCCACACAATCTGACCAATACCACACCCCACACAAATACCAATGCTACACCCCACACAACTAACCAATACCACACCCCACACAATCTGACCAATACCACACCCAACACAACTGACCAATACCACACCCCACACAATCTGACCAATACCACACCCCACACAAATACCAATGCCACACCCCACACAAATACCAATACCACACCCCACACAAATACCAATGCTACACCCCACACAACTAACCAATACCACACCCCACACAATCTGACCAATACCACACCCCACACAACTGACCAATGCTACACCCCACAAAGCTGACCATTGCCTCAATGTAACAGATCAGTTTATTGTTGTGACGTCCGACAAAATACGTCATATCCATTACGGCGTCAATCTGAAGATAGGGCAGCCATTGCTGTCAAAACGTCATCAGATATGTTTGTCATAGGGGCACATACAGAACAGCCATATTGTCGAACATACAGCTATATTGTCGAATATACAGCCATATTGTCGAAAATACAGCCATATTGTCTACAGCCATATTGTCGTACGTACAGCCATATTGTCAAACATGCAGCCATATTGTCAAACATACAGCCATATTGTCAATTTCAAACATACAGCCATGTTGTCAAACATACAGCCATATTTTTCAAACATACAGCCATATTGTCAAACATGCAGCCATATTGTCAAACATACAGCCATGTTGTCAAACATACAGCCATATTGTCAAACATACAGCCATATTGTCAAACATGCAGCCATATTGTCGAACATACATCCATATTGTCAAACATACAGCCATATTGTCAAACATACAGCCATGTTGTCAAACATACAGCCATATTGTCAAACATACAGCCATATTGTCAAACATGCAGCCATATTGTCAAACATACAGCCATATTGTCAAACATACAGCCATATTGTCAAACATACAGCTACATTTTGAACGGTAGTTGTGGTTTCTAGAGAGCCATTGGTGGTTTCTGCTTGATGTGTGTCCCGGTTAATTTCTGGTAGTAAAGATACAATTGTAGTTAGGGCTGAATGATTGGGGCAAAGATACAACCAGAGGCGTAGCGAGGGGGGGGGGGGGCGAGGGGGGGACATATGTCCCCGGGCGCCGACCTAATGGGGCGCCAAAATGGGTTGGAAAAATACACTGAAAGCTTGAAGGGGGTGCAACTCGAAAGTTTAAGGGGGGGGGATGCGCAAATCAAAAGTCTGAGGGGGGGGGGTGTGCAAATCGAAAGTTTGTCCCTGGGCGCCGGGAAGGGTCGCTACGCCTCTGGATACAACTGTAGTTAGGGCCTAATGTTTTTGTATCTAGTTCTGTAGATAGGGCTATGTGTGGATAAAGTGACAGGAAACTTTTATGTTAACCGTTTTGTGTACATTGAGTGGAGCTGACGTCACGACTAGACTTGACCAACTAGCACCAGACGGTGGAGCTGACGTCACGACTAGACTTGACCAACTAGCACCAGACGGTGGAGCTGACGTCACGACTAGACTTGACCAACTAGCACCAGACTTTGGAGCTGACGTCACGACTAGACTTGACGAACTAGCACCAGACGGTGGAGCTGACGTCACCACTAGCACCAGACTGAAGTCTTTGAATGGCTATGGGAGTATCGTCATGTGCGCATCATTTATTACATATTGAGCAACCTTTTCAAAGATTCGCGCCCAATTCGTCTGGACACGGTCTGGGAGAGCAGGCGTCTATTCTCTGGCACTACGCTTGCCTAGTTCTGACCGCTTGTCACCAGCAGTCCCGACCCCCCAGCCCCCACCCTCCAGCATGCGACATCGCAGGGACCAATGCCACGAAGACACGCAAGAAAAGGTCGTGAGTTGCTGGCGCGTTAAACACGAGAACAGGGACAATGTTAGGAACACATAGCCAGTCGTATTTGATGAATTATTATTACATTATAATTAAATATTACATTTAAAAACTGTATTCTCATATATATACGAAATTATAGTTAAAACTTATTTTTTTTCCTACGAAATAAAAACATAAGGAAAAGATTAATTTAAATAATTTTAAATTTTGAATTTTACGTTAATTAAGTAAAAAAAAAAATCTAAACATTCCGGATTAACGATAACGTTTGATAGGATATCACTTCAAACAAAATCCTATTTCCCAAGTTTGGTCGCATTTCCTGAGTGGACGCGCCGGTGCCATCCCGATCAATACACCTGCATGGGCGCTTCTCGTGGCACGAGACTCTAATGTCGCGCGCTGACAATGTGATCAAACCGGCTGCTGTAACTTCTGCTTTTTACCATTGGCTGAGGTGGAGCTCGGTGGCAGGATACCTTCTGGTGGCTGCTCCACTGCTCCCTGACTCCACTCCCGGCTTCCGGGGGGAGAGGACGCAAGGACACCCGGCGGGGAGGAGAAGTAGAACAGGAGGACTTGGGGAGCAACTCTAGGCTGTTGTGACTCTGTGGGAGGAATACCGCTGGTGATTTGGGGGGCAACTGTAGCCTCATCTTGTGACTCTGGGAGATGGGAGCAACTGTAGCCTCATCTTGTGACTCTGGGAGATGGGAGCAACTGTAGCCTCATCTTGTGACTCTGGGAGATGGGAGCAACTGTAGCATCATCGTGTGACTTTGGAAGGAATACCGCTGGTGAAGACTCTAGTAATCCCACAACATTATCTTCAAACACTGTCTGTAATTGGCATTCAGTCACACATTTGGAGTTACATTCCTTCACAATAAAAGTTCTGGAATTGAAGTGAGCAAGGATATCTCAATTCAGGAGTTTTTTTCCTGGGCAGATGAAAACATACATATGTAATAAATACAGCAAGTTATGACACCAGCATATGCCTGTACATAAAGTGAAGCCAGTACACAGCGTTATGGTTAGGTCTGCTGTGTTTGTGTTGACTTCAAATCGGAGCTTAGCCAGGGCCGTCGGTGCCGAGAGGTGCCAAGATCTCCAGGGCAGTGACCTTGGTCCAGGTGTCTCCATGCCTGCTGGACACTGGAAAAATGCCGGTGATGTTTGCAGACAAAACTGCAGACACTGGAAGAATGCCGGTGATGTTTGCAGACAAGACTGCAAACACTGGAAGAATGCTGCTGATATTTTACTCCGTTTAGGATTAAGTTAAAATGAAACCAAACCTTGATTCAAAACTTAAACCAACGTGGACCACTTGTGTGTATTCCTTTTCAAATGAATGATTTTAATTTAGTAGCTTTTCATTGGCGATAAAATCAACCAATCAACGTGTGCCTAACTCCAGATACCGGAACTGGAATGACCTGACACATGGGCAGACGACAAATGTGACCCTAGCAACAGGTAAGTGTTTTACTTTTTTTTTAAAAACTTTTTTTCTCAACTAGTTTCAAAGGTACAATGCGAAATTTCTAGACACTTTTAGACACTTTCTAGACAAACTTTCTAGACACACGTTCTAGACAAACTTCCTAGACAAACTTTATAGACACACCTTCTATACAAACTTTCTATACGAGCATCTTTCACTGGTTAAGATAGATTTCTAAACATTTATTACTGTGGGCATGTGTTCATAATATACCTACCTGATGTGTTCATAATATACCTACCTGATGTGTTCATAATATACCTACCTGATGTGTTCATAATATACCTACCTGCTAACGTTGAATGTTGATAGATTTATGCTAGCCTAGGTTGTTGATAGACTGATGGTAGCCTAGGGTGTTATTTTACTTCTGCTAGCCAGGTGGTTGATATACTTCTGCTAGCCAGGTGGTTGATATACTTCTGCTAGCCGAGGGTGTTATTTTACTTCAGTGATATATCCTGTTGTATGTTAAAAACTTTGGTAAAAATGTAGGCACTCAAAGGTTTAGGTTAGAAATCTGGGGACGCTGAAGGGTTTAGGTTTAAAAATCTGGGGACACTGAAGGGTTTAGGTTAGAAATCTGGGGACGCTGAAGGGTTTAGGTTTAAAAATCTGGGGACACTGAAGGGTTTAGAAATCTGGGGACACTGAAGAGTTTAGGTTTAGAAATCTGGGGACACTGAAGAGTTTAGAAATATGGGGACACTGAAGGGTTTAGGTTTAGAAATCTGGGGACACTGAAGAGTTTAGAAATATGGGGACACTGAAGGGTTTAGAAATCTGGGGACACTGAAGGGTTTAGATTTAGAAATCTGGGGACACTGAAGGGTTTAGAAATCTGGGGACACTGAAGAGTTTAGAAATCTGGGGACACTGAAGGGTTTAGAAATCTGGGGACACTGAAGGGTTTAGAAATCTGGGGACACTGAAGAGTTTAGAAATATGGGGACACCGAAGGGTTTAGAAATCTGGGGACACTGAAGAGTTTAGAAATATGGGGACACTGAAGGGTTTAGGTTTAGAAATCTGGGGACACTGAAGAGTTTAGAAATATGGGGACACTGAAGGGTTTAGAAATCTGGGGACACTGAAGGGTTTAGATTTAGAAATCTGGGGACACTGAAGGGTTTAGAAATCTGGGGACACTGAAGAGTTTAGAAATCTGGGGACACTGAAGGGTTTAGAAATCTGGGGACACTGAAGGGTTTAGAAATCTGGGGACACTGAAGGGTTTAGAAATCTGGGGACACTGAAGGGTTTAGAATGATTTAACGGCTGATTAAAATATGAATAATTGATTGGAAGATAAAGGGAGCGAACAGAAAAAGGGAGGTCAGTGAAGCTTAACAAAACAGTCTGATTGAGTGCCCTTTGACCTTTGAGGAATGAGAAAAAAATCAGCTCAGAAAGAAAGAAAAAAAGAAATTAAGGAATGAAAGGATGAAGGAGGGGGGGGGGAGCTGGTTTTGAAAAATCCCTGAAATTTAAAAAACATAATATGAAAATATAATTTTAAAGGGGTGTGTGTGTGGGGGGGGGGGGGGGGGGGGAGGGAAATCGGGGGACCGAGTGAAATACAAAAAAACGTAATTTCACAAATCAAAGACCCCACAAGATCCCTCAGCTCAATGCTACACCACCCCCACCCCCACCCCACATGAGCCCTCAGCTCAATGCTACCCCACCCCACATGTGCCCTCAGCTCAATGCTACCCCACCCCCACCCCACATGAGCCCTCAGCTCAATGCTACCCCACCCCCACCCCACATGAGCCCTCAGCTCAATGCTACCCCACCCCCACCCCACATGAGCCATCAGCTCAATGCTACCCCACCCCACATGAGCCCTCATCTCAATGCTACCCCACCCCCACCCCACATGAGCCCTCAGCTCAATGCTACCCCACCCCCACCCCACATGAGCCCTCAGCTCAATGCTACCCCACCCCCACCCCACATGAGCCCTCAGCTCAATGCTACCCCCACCCCCACCCCACATGAGCCCTCAGCTCAATGCTACCCCCACTCCCACCCCATATGATCCCTAAGCTACCTTTCCCCTCCACCCCCCCCCAGCTTGATGCTACCCCCCCCCCCCTCCCCACATGTTTTCCCCTCAGTGAGTCAAGACGCCATGGAACTGTGTGTGCCAGACCTTGATGCAGGCACTTCTCGGTTTTCCCTGCATCCTCTTATTATTAGATCCCCTTCCAACTCTTTAAAAAACGTGAGACAAAAAAAAATGGGAGAAAAAATGGGAAAAACCCGCACGGCTAGAATGTCAGGGAATGACGACTAGTAGCAGACGACAGCACACCGGCCTGACGACACACCGACCTGACGACACACCGCCTGACGACACACCGGCCTGACGACACACACACCGGCCTGACGACACACACACCGGCCTGACGACACACCGGCCTGACGACACACCGGCCTGACGACACACCGGCCTGACACACCGGCCTGACGACACACCGGCCTGACGACACACCAACCTGACAACACACCGCCTGACGACACACCGGCCTGACGACACACCGGCCTGACGACACACATCGGCCTGACGACACACCGGCCTGACGACACACATCGGCCTGACGACACACTGTCGGTCGACACACACCGGCCTGACGACACACCGGCCTGACGACACACCGGAGGACACAGCTGCGTGTCTCATGGAGCAGAAATGAAAGAATCGAACCGTTAGGGCACGCTCCAGTCAGCTAGACGGAACTGAACGGTTCCAGAAGTCAGTTCCCGCCTTCTGCCATTTGAGTCCCTTGTGCCAGCAGAACCCAGCGCCGTGCTGGATTAAAAATAGACGCAAACTGCGGGGATAATTGTTGGGCGTCGTCTGCGGGCCAGTTACGGCGGTCGTTTCAGTTTTATTTCACGTCGTTTCAGGGTCGGCAGGGAAACTAAATAAATTGTTAGGTATCGCAGGTAGCATCCTCGGAGTATCGCACGTAGTATCGCTCAGAGTATCGCTGGAAGTATCGCTTAAAGTATCGCGGATAACATCCTTAGAGTATCGCAGGTAGCATAAGCAGAGTATCGTACGTAGTATCGCTCAGGGTATCGCAAGGAGTATCGCAGATAACATCCTTAGAGTATCGCTCAAAGTATCGAAGGTAGTATCGTCTAGAGTATCGCAATTAGATCTAGTACCACTGACATATCTGATGTGAGCGAGTTGGTTACTTGCGATGTAACCGTAATCGTGTAGGTTTAATGTAATCGTAAAGTTTTATTGTAGTAGTGTAGGGGCGAGTCGTGTGATTTCAATTTTTCATAGCACATGATCAAGTGGTTAGTAGCCCATGATCAAGTGGTTAGTAGCACATTATTAAGTGGTTAGTAGCACATGGTCAAGTGGTTAGTAGCACATGAACAAGTGGTTAGTAGCACATGGTCAAGAGGTTAGTAGCACATTATCAAGTGGTCGGTCAAGTGGTTAGTAGCACATGATCAAGTGGTTAGTAGCACATGATCAAGTGGTTAGTAACACATGATCAAGTGGTTAGTAACACAACAACCAACACACAACAACCATCACACAACAACCATCACACAACAACCAACACACAACAACCAACAACAAAACAACCATCACACACCAACCATCACACAACAACCAACACACAACAACCAACACACAACAACCATCACACAACAACCAACACACAACAACCAACAACCAAACAACCATCACACAACAACCATCACACAACAACCAACACACAACAACCAACAACCAAACAACCATCACACACCAACCATCACACACCAACCAACACACAACAACCAACACACAACAACCATCACACACCAACCATCACACAACAACCATCACAAAACAACCATCACACACCAACCATCACACACCAACCATCACACAAAGACCAACACACAAAGACCAACACACAACAACCATCACAAAACAACCATCACACACCAACCATCACACAACAACCATCACACAACAACCATCACAAAACAACCATCACACACCAACCATCACACAAAGACCAACACACAAAGACCAACACACAACAACCATCACACAACAACCATCACACACCAACCATCACACAAAGACCAACACACAAAGACCAACACACAACAACCATCACAAAACAACCATCACACACCAACCATCACACACCAACCATCACACAAAGACCAACACACAACAACCAACACACAACAACCATCACACACCAACCATCACACAACAACCAACACACAACAACCAACACACAACAACCAACACACAACAACCAACACACAACAACATCACACAACAACCATCACACAAAGACCAACACACAACAACCAACACACAACAACCATCACACAAAGACCAACACACAACAACCAACACACAACAACCATCACACAACAACCAACACACAACAACCATCACACAAAGACCAACACACAAAGACCAACACACAACAACCAACACACAACAACCAACACACAAAGACCAACACACAAAGACCAACACAATTGACGTATCAGATTGGCTAGTAACACTGCATGAAAAAAGTCATTGAAAAAAACCCACAAATATAAATAAAGCGTGAATGATCTCCTCTTAATTTTCTCAAACATAACACTACGGGGAATAGCAGCCCAGGATGTAGATATGATTTTTAATCAATTTTTAATTGCTTAAACTCTTAAAAATAGGATAGAATGTCGTAGAAAAAAGAATTGCGCATCAAGTGAACAGCAAATAATGTATGTATTATAGTACGGAATATTAATACTTAAGTTTTTTTTTTTAGAAATCGCAAAAAGCGAAAAGTACTATTTCCGGTCTACGGAAATTACTCAAAATTTGACAGAAGGCAGAGAGTTAGATCTTTTACTTATATGTGAAATTTTGTTTAACTATCTGAAACAGTACTCAAGTTATAGGATTTTCAAAAACCAAAAGTAGAATAAGCTCCATTTCCGTTTACCGGAAATCGCTGAAAAGTTTATATAGAACTACAAATTTGATATAAAACTAATATACGAAATTTTATCAACCTGTTATAGTGTTCACACACACACACATACACACACACACACACATACACAGACAGACATACGGACA
The DNA here is from genome assembly GCF_028476545.2 of Physella acuta. Lineage (NCBI taxonomy): Eukaryota > Metazoa > Mollusca > Gastropoda > Physidae > Physella > Physella acuta. The sequence continues at coordinate 210,143 of NW_026731744.1, read as the reverse complement.
AAATTTCAAAACTATGTTTCTCCGACTCACGATTACAATACTTCCTCTATATTTCGTATACGAGAAAGTAAAAGTAGAAAGCTCCACTATAAAACCTTTATAAAAACATTTTTGTAAATGCCCCCAAGTACAACAACAAATTTTCTTTCATTAAAATAATAAAGACGTAGTCCACTTTATAAAACTTTCCCAAATGATAAGCAACTATTTTATGTTTACAATTATAGCTAAACTAATGCAGACAAGCAACTATTTTATGTTTACAATTATAGCTAAACTAATGCAGACAAGCAACTATTTTATTTTTACAATTATAGCTAAACTAATGCAGACAAGCAACTATTTATGTTTACAATTATAGCTAAACTAATGTAGACAAGCAACTATTTTATCTTTACAATTATAGCTAAACTAATGCAGACAAGCAACTATTTATGTTTACAATTATAGCTAAACTAATGCAGACAAGCAACTATTTATGTTTACAATTATAGCTAAACTAATGTAGACAAGCAACTATTTTATGTTTACAATTATAGCTAAACTAATGTAGACAAGCAACTATTTTATGTTTACAATTATAGCTAAACTAATGCAGACAAGCAACTATTTATGTTTACAATTTTAGCTATAGGTGTTTTATATTCTACTTTTTAGTATTTAGATATTTCATATTCTGCTTTTAGTATTTAGATATTTTATATTATGCTTTTAGTATTTAGATATTTTATATTCTGCTCTTAGTATTTAGATATTTTATATTCTGCTATTAGTATTTAGATATTTTATATTCAGCTCTTAGTATTTAGATATTTTATATTCAGCTCTTAGTATTTAGATATTTTATATTCTGCTTTTAGTATTTAGATATTTTATATTCAGCTCTTAGTATTTAGATATTTTATATTATGCTCTTAGTATTTAGATATTTTATATTCTGCTTTTAGTATTTAGATATTTTATATTCTGCTGTTAGGATTTAGATATTTTATATTCTGCTGTTAGTATTTAGATATTTTATATTCTGCTCTTAGTATTTAGATAATTAGCAGGCTTGGACGTTCCATTACGTCAATCACTGACGTCATCACCAGGCTCTGTCCTGGACGTTTCATTAAGTCAATGGACGATTTCAGACAGGATGTAAATAATTAATTCTCTTGAATATCGCTATAAACAGAAGGTCTGTGTGGAGGGTAGGGGACTGGGGGTATCAGGGGCATTTAGGGCAGAGTAGGGCATAGTAGGACTTTAGAAGATAGTAGGACATAGGAGGACAGTGAAGGACATGGGGATACGACATAGGACTTAGAAGATAGTAGGACCAATAAGAAGACTGACAATGAAATACTGTGTGTCCTTGTATATCTTGACTCCTAAACATTTGTATATCTTTGTTAGGTTTAACGTTAGTCTGTTTTAGGTTCATTAGTCTGTGTTAGGTTTAATATTGTTCAGCATTTGATTTAAAATTCATCCGTGTTAGGTTTAACATTCATATGTAGAGTTAAACATTCGCGTGTTAGGTTTAACAGTCCCCCTATCGTATCACCGTCCCAACGTTTCCAACCACGTGGCCGCCCCTCCCCCCCACTCCCCCGCTCCCCCCCCGCTCCCCCCCCCCCTCCCCTGTAAATGACGCCCTCTAGGCAGAACACAACCATCTCATCTTTTACATCCAGCCGAAGCTCTAAGGTTAACTCTAGCTCAGCTCTGAGCTAAATCGCCAGACAAAGATGTTTATGGCCGAGATGATCAGATCTGGAGCTTTTAAAATTTCTGTGAAATCTGAGCAGACGACAGCAGGCTAGCTGGACAAGATGGCGGCGGGTCGGACGATAGCAAGATGGCGGAGATTTTAACGCGAACAAATTTGGTATCAAGATGGCGGAGATTTTAACGCGAACAAATTTGGTATCAAGATGGCGGAGATTTAACACGAACAAATTTGGTATCAAGATGGCGGGGATTTAACACGAACAAATTTGGTATCAAGATGGCGGGGATTTAACACGAACAAATTTGGTATCAAGATGGCGGGGATTTAACACGAACAAATTTGGTATCAAGATGGCGGAGATTTAACACGAACAAATTTGGTATCAAGATGGCGGGGATTTAACACGAACAAATTTGGTATCAAGATGGCGGGGATTTAACACGAACAAATTTGGTATCAAGATGGCGGATAGTTGGACGGGAGCGACGCTTATAGCCAGTTCTGATGGGTACTTGACTCACGTTAGGGAAAGTACAGGCGGCTGGGCATAGTGCTGACCACACTGTCCCTTAATTTACCGAGGTCAATAAAACTAGTGAAATGCCCACCTGCCCCAACGGGCCGTAAGATTTGAAAAGTGTGCTGTCTCCATCTTTAGTCAACTTGAGGAAAACTGAGGACAATCGGATTCTTCAGTTTCCTTGAATTTAAAACAATAAAAAAAATATATTTCTTTACTCTATCAATACATGGTTACGTGTTTAGTAAGTGGGTTTTATTTTTAAAAATTAATTTAATAACCCACTTTAAAATGTTCGATTGAAGATTTTATCACTAAAATTCAGAATTTGATCCATAACTAAAGTGTTCTATCTCTAATGTGTAGAATAGCGAGTATGACGTCACGTAGAAATAGTTCGGCATCTCATTTAACAGCATCAGATTTATCCATACACACCATAATCCATCCCATATTTCTAACGTTCTGGGTCCGCTAATGTAACAACATCAGATAGATTTATCCATCCCATATTTCATTTAACAGCATCAAACAGACTTATCCATCCCATATTTCATTTAACAGCATCAAACAGTCTTATCCATCCCATATTTCATTTAACAGCATCAAACAGACTTATCCATCCCATATTTCATTTAACAGCATCAAACAGACTTATCCATCCCATATTTCATTTAACAGCATCAAACAGTCTTATCCATCCCATATTTCATTTAACAGCATCAAACAGACTTATCCATCCCATATTTCATTTAACAACATCAAACAGTCTTATCCATCCCATATTTCATTTAACAGCATCAAACAGACTTATCCATCCCATATTTCTAACGTTCTTGGTCCGCTAATACAACTTCCAGTTTGATTTTAAATGCTGGTAATATGAGAAATCATATTTGATTCATGGTAATCTCCAAAACTGTTTCGTTAATGTTTAAACCATAAAACTTACTGTATTGTTTCGTATCACTTTATTATGTATTCATCAATACATTAACAATAAAACGGCGAACGGGAAAAAAGTCACAGGAAAAAGTCACAGTTTTTTGCTAGGAAAAAAAGTCACAGAAATAAAGACGCAGTTTTTTTTGCAAGCAAAAAAAGTCACAGAAAAAAGTCACAGTTTTTGTTAGGAAAAAAGTCACCGAAAAAAGTCATAAAAGGAAAATGTTATCGCAAAAAACCCCCACAAAAAAGTCAAAAAAAAAAATTATCAAGAAATTTTGGGATTTTATAAAAGTGGGTGGTGTTATTTTTGCAACATATTTATAAACTTGTATGGTTTATAATAATAACACTTTTTTATCTTCTTCATAAATAAAAATACTATAAAATAATTTACAAAGCAGCCACAAATTTTGTGCACAATTATTTGAATACTCGTTAGAAAAATTCATTATAAAAGAAATTTAGCACATTGTTGTGTTTTCTGTTTTTTTTTTGCCGGTGTTCTTTATTCAATCAGCCTTGTCAGTCCACATTGTGCATTGTTCTTCATTCGTTACGTGTCGGCGTTTTGGTTTGATCCTATGCCTTGTTATGTAATAAGCGTGATATATGTGGGCAGTACAGGTGGTTGAACTATTGTTGCGATGAGTTGAGGACAGCGAATCAGTTTGTTTTCTTTCCGTTTCACGTGATTTCAAAGTTTGTTTTTTAAAATCACAATGAAAAGTATGTTGTACGGAACATTCTACTTAGATTCTTCTTATTTCTATAAAATGTTATGTTTATAACGGAATTAAAGCCTACATACTTAAGACTAAATATTTTGCACGGGTGTTATAAATACTATCCTACGAATAAACCTACGCACATGTATATAAAATGTTTACATTAAATGAGCACTTTCCGAATACTTAATACATACAAATAATAACAAATTCCACGCAATACACACCTGAGACTTTCTCCTATAACTTATTTCTTGCACTAAAAACAATAAATAAGGTTCAGAAAATAGGGAATAAAATATTTTATGATGATGCTTTGTAACTAACTGGCAAAGCATGTTAGTAATATTCATTCACGAAAATGTCGACTATAGGAACTATAAAAACTAGAATCTATCGAGTGGAAGACATAATAACATGATCTAGTGAATGTAAAGTGAGTATAGAATTGTTTAGTTGTTTTTTTTGTTGTTTTATTTTCTACTTTTCATTAATTCATCATTTGTGAATTGGACACTACAACTCCACCGCTCGTGAAGGACGATTATCCTCCCCCTCCCCCCCCCCCTCCCTTCATGTTCGTGTCAGGATCTTGTTAAACTAAGTTAAAAAATTGCACCGTGAGCTGATCTTTTGAACCCGGGTGTAAAGATCTTGTTAAACTCGACCTTAAAATAAGCGGAGGTTAGCGTTAAGATCTTGTTAAACTCGACCTTAAAACAAGCGAAGGTTAGCGTTAAGATCTTGTTAAACTCGACCTTAAAACAAGCGGAGGTTAGCGTTAAGATCTTGTTAAACTCGACCTTAAAACAAGCGAAGGTCAGCGTTAAGATCTTGTTTAACCCGACCTTAAAACAAGCGGAGGTTAGCGTTAAGATCTTGTTAAACTCGACCTTAAAACAAGCGGAGGTTAGCGTTAAGATCTTGTTAAAACCGACCTTAAAACAAGCGGAGGTTAGCGTTAAGATCTTGTTAAACCCGACCTTAAAACAAGCGAAGGTCAGCGTTAAGATCTTGTTTAACCCGACCTTAAAACAAGCGGAGGTTAGCGTTAAGATCTTGTTAAACTCGACCTTAAAACAAGCGGAGGTTAGCGTTAAGATCTTGTTTAACCCGACCTTAAAACAAGCGGAGGTTAGCGTTAAGATCTTGTTAAACTCGACCTTAAAACAAGCGGAGGTTAGCGTTAAGATCTTGTTAAAACCGACCTTAAAACAAGCGGAGGTTAGCGTTAAGATCTTGTTAAACCCGACCTTAAAACAAGCGGAAGTTAGCGTTAAGATCTTGTTAAACTCGACCTTAAAATAAGCGGAGGTTAGCGTTAAGATTTTGTTAAACTCGACCTTAAAATAAGCGGAGGTTAGCGTTAAGATCTTGTTAAACCCGACCTTAAAACAAGCGGAGGTTAGCGTTAAGATCTTGTTAAACCCGACCTTAAAAGAAGCGGAGGTTAGCGTTAAGATCTTGTTAAACTCGACCTTAAAATAAGCAGAGGTTAGCGTTAAGATCTGTCAGCGTTAAGATCTTGTACAGACCAAGTATGGCCGCGTTGTGAGACAAGTGGAACTTTAAGTTTTTGGCTGCAAGGCTGAGGAAGTGAAGCCCCGCGTCAGGCAGTGGTCAAGGCCTGACCTTGAGAGGTCAGACCGGCCTCGTCCCACTGTACTCCTGGTTGGCGCTGACAGCTGACAGACGACACGACACAGCCCGCCACTAGAGTACGACAGACGGAAGTCGTCATCTCGTGCCTCAGCGCGTGACGTAAGCAGCTGTCTGCACACAGCCACGTAGGTTCTTCTGTCAGGACGTGCGCTGTCACGCTGTCACGCTGTCAACCATTTTGTCACGCTGTCAACAATTTTGTCACGCTGTCACACTGTCATGCTCTCACGCGGTCAACCATTTTGTCAGGCTGTCAACCATTTTGTCAGGCTGTCAACCATTTTGTCAGGCGGTCAACCATTTTGTCACGCGGTCAACCATTTTGTCAGGCGGTCAACCATTTTGTCAGGCTGTCTGAAAACAATGTCACACTATGACCACCACACTTTAACCATCGAGTCACGCTGTAGCCATTATGTCACACCGAAGAACACTCCCTAACCAATTCCCTCTCCCCCTCGTGCCCCCCCCCCCCTACCAGCTCTGCTGCTAGTAGTCTCTAGTGTATTCAGCAATGAATAAATATTTCAGCCATTATTGACTCGGGTGTGAGGATCTAGCGTTTAAAACTTGTAACACAGAACATTGTAGTACGGCCCATCTATATATATAATTCTCTTCTGGGAGACGTTAGAAAACAAGCTGTAAGCGCGTCGAGCAGTCCCCTCTTTTCCTCTCTAGGCATATCGCAACCACCCCCACACCCACGTGGTCTGGTGAGCTGTAGTTCACGCTAAATGTTTACATCGTAGAGCCGGGTTTAGTGACGGCTATTAGGGGCAGATAATTTAGTTTAAAACTATTTTATACTTAGGGGAAGTAACTAAGTGGAGGCTGCTTTCACGTGGGTGGGGGGGGGGGGGGGGGGTAAGGGTTGGGTGAAAGGAGGGTTTTAGTGTTTTACAGCAAATATTTTCAGTGGCAGCATTGGTACTGTCGAATTCACAAATTATGAATTACTAAAAAGTAGAAAATAAAATAACTAAATAGCGGCGTATGATACGCCGCGGGTCGGCTCGTATTAGTAATTTAAATTGTTGAATAAGGGGCCATAAAACTACTTTAAAATGTAGTAGGGGAGGATAATAATTTTGTAAATAGCCGAAAAGGTGTCCCACAACTCACTACACTCCTTTAAATTGTCGAAGAGGGGTAAGTTTGGGTTTTTTAAAAACATTATCTATAAAACTAAACAGCTCAATACTTGACACTATGTTTCCATATTACAATGTTCGCTGTAAAAATCTTACAAGCCGGAGAATTTTAAGAGGGTATTTTGAAAATTAGATCCACAGTTTTATAAAAAAAATAATTTAAAACAATAATTATTTTCACCCTGCCGACGTCATTGGTACAATTTTTTTAAAAATTATATTTTTGCTAAAGCAAATCGCAAATAATCGTTTTTTTTAAAGTTATTTGTAAAATGAAGACAGATTTTAAAAACAGTTGAATTAAAATGTAGGATATAAATATACAAATATTGCGATAAAATAAACACAGGAAACCATCACAGATTTACAACATTGAGCCGCAATACTTGATATAGGCCCTCCCGGCCAGCATTGTTCGTGGTTTCACTTTTCACGATTTGTCAGTGGCACGAAAAGTGTTAAAATCCAACTCTTTTGGAGTTAATTATTTTTTTAAGCTTATCTTACGGGGAAGCTTTTTTAGTTTCTCGAATACAGAGTAAGGAGGAAGTATAGAGGAAGTATTGTAATCGTTTTAAACGTCCCTGAGTCGGAAAAAACATAATTTTGCAATCTTGTCCGTATGTCTGTGTGTATGTATGTATGTGAGTGTGTGTGTCTGTCTGTCAACACGATAACTTGAATACAGTTACAGCTAGGTTGATGAAATTTCATGTTTAAGTATTGTATCAGCTTTTCAGCGATTTCCAATAACCGGAAGTGGAACTTATTCTACTTTTAGTTTTTCAAACGTCTATAAATTGAGTACTGTTTCAGATAGATAAATAAAATTTCACACGTAAGTAAAAGATCTAATTTTCTGTCTTTTTTCAAATTGTGAGTAATTTCCGTTGACCGGAAGTAATAATTTACGCTATTTCCGATTTCTAAAAACAAAGAACGCATATGAATTTATAAAGTACTAATATCATTCCACACTATTATACACTTATTATTTGCCATTCACTTGGTGTACAATGCTTTTTTCTACGAGATTTTATTCTATTTTAAAAAGTTTAAGTAATTAAAAATGGATTAACAATAGTGTCTATATCCCGAGTTGCCATCCCCCCTAGTGTTATATAAGGATATTCGAGAAAGTTTAGGGGAGATTACTCCCGGTAATTTTTCTAGTTCCGCCACTGCTACCAGCACATTTATGTAGTGGCTACCAGCACATTTATGTAGTGGCTACCATCACATTGATGTAGTGGCTACCATCACATTGATGTAGTGGCTACCATCACATTGATGTAGTGGCTACCAGCACATTGATGTAGTGGCTACCATCACATTGATGTAGTGGCTACCAGCACATTAATGTAGTGGCTACCAGCACATTGATGTAGTGGCTACCAGCACGCCATTGTTGTATTGATTTAACCCCGCCAAAGATACTGGCCTGAAACAATACAGAGGTGGGTAGGTGGGGGTCGGGCAGGGGGGTCAGACCCGAGAGAATAACACATGCAAATGTATTGCAATGTGGGCCGTGTTAGGCTTTCTTACGTCCATTAATAGTGGGGGATCAGTGGGCGCACGGGCCGGGCATTAGGGAAATAGCAAACATTTGCCTTCAAATCATATTTAACGCGGGGGGGGGGGGGGGGTTGTAGTCGGATACTACACACTCACTCTAGAAGCTGTGTCTGTGTGTTTGTGGGTGTGTGTGTGTGAGTGTTTATGTGTGTGTTTGAAAGTGTGTGTTTATGTGGGTGTATATGTTTTTTTGTGATTGTGTATGTGAGTATGTGTATTTGTGTCTGTGTGTGTCTGTGTCTGTGTGTGTCTGTGTGTGTGTGTGTCTGTGTGTGTGTCTGTGTGTGTGTGTCTGTGTGTGTCTGTGTGTGTCTGTGTCTGTGTGTGAGTAAGGAACTAACACACAGAACATACACCATGGTGCTACCACCAGATGAAGACGATAGAATTGTCTCCCAGACCAGGCCACGTGCAGCAACGTGAATTTGGAACTTGGCGGGTCGGGGTGGGAGGGGAAGGGGTCGGGTGGGGTGGGGTGGGAGGGGTCGGGGTAGGAGGGGGTCAGGGAGATACAACAGATAACATTATTCTGTCCGCCCCATCCCCACCCTCCCCAGAATTCAATTGTACCTCGCGGCCAGATCATCGAACAACTTGTCCTGCCAACTAATGTCTCCTTATAGCATTTTAACACAGTCCCACCACAAGTTAACATTTTACATCTGTCCACACATAAGTTAACATTTTACATCCGTCCCACAGAAGTTAACATTTTACACCTTGCCCACCAGAAGTTAACATTTTACAACTGTTTTATTACTTGTCGATAGGTCGAAATATTACACAGTTTAGTTTTAAAATTTTGAAGAAGTAATTCGTATCAGATTATTTTTAAATAGACAACATTTCTCTACATTACTTGCAATAATTTAAAACATAAATGAAAATGTAATAATTGTGCAGTAATAAATGTTTTATAAGAAAATCAGCTGCTGAGAGGATTTAGATTATATTTGGATGATTTTTATAGGGACGTTAACCGACGGTACTTTTTAACAAATAGACAAATTATTTGTCAAAAAATACAATACATAGACAAATTATTTGTCAAAAAATACAATAAATAGACAAATTATTTGTCAAAAAATACAATAAATAGACAAATTATTTGTCAAAAAATACAATAAATAGACAAATTATTTGTCAAAAAATACAATAAATAGACAAATTATTTGTCAAAAAATACAATAAATAGACAAATAATTTGTCAAAAAATACAATAAATAGACAAATAATTTGTCAAAAAATACAACAAATAGACAAATAATTTGTCCTAAATCCAACAAATACTACAACAAAAAGCTTCTTAGAAGAAAAAAAAGTTCTAATTAAATAATCCCACTATGTCTAAATCTGTTTTCGGATCTCTGCCCCCCCCCCCCTCCCCCCTCCAACATCCGCTACTAACATAGTCCAGTGTAAACATAAACCCGTGTGGTCAGTTCATTGAAGCAAACAGACGACAATTTGGCGGGCACAAAAAAAAAAAAGAAAGCGCCATCTACACGACGTGAACTATCGCCACATGAACGCTCACATAAGGGCCATCTACACGTGAACTATCGCCACATGAACGCTCACACAAGGGCCATCTACACGTGAACTATCGCCACATGAACGCTCACATAAGGGCCATCTACACGTGAACTATCGCCACATGAACGCTCACACAAGCGCCATCTATACGTGAACTATCGCCACATGAACGCTCACATAAGGGCCATCTACACGTGAACTATCGCCACATGAACGCTCACACAAGGGCCATCTACACGTGAACTATCGCCACATGAACGCTCACATAAGGGCCATCTACACGTGAACTATCGCCACATGAACGCTCACACAAGGGCCATCTACACGTGAACTATCGCCACATGAACGCTCACACAAGGGCCATCTACACGTGAACTATCGCCACATGAACGCTCACACAAGGGCCATCAACAAGTGAACTATCGCCACATGAACGCTCACACAAGGGCCATCTACACGTGAACTATCGCCACATGAACGCTCACACAAGGGCCATCTACACGTGAACTATCGCCACATGAACGCTCACACAAGCGCCATCTATACGTGAACTATCGCCACATGAACGCTCACACAAGGGCCATCTACACGTGAACTATCGCCACATGAACGCTCACACAAGGGCCATCTACACGACGTGAACTATCGCCACATGAACGCTCACACGAGGGCCATCTATACGTGAACTATCGCCACATGAACGCTCACACAAGGGCCATCTACACGACGTGAACTATCGCCACATGAACGCTCACACGAGGGCCATCTATACGTGAACTATCGCCACATGAACGCTCACACAAGCGCCATCTATACGTGAACTATCGCCACATGAACGCTAACACAAGGGCCATCTACACGTGAACTATCGCCACATGAACGCTCACACAAGCGCCATCTATACGTGAACTATCGCCACATGAACGCTCACACAAGGGCCATCTACACGTGAACTATCGCCACATGAACGCTCACACAAGGGCCATCTACACGTGAACTATCGCCACATGAACGCTCACACAAGGGCCATCTACACGACGTGAACTATCGCCACATGAACGCTCACACAAGCGCCATCTATACGTGAACTATCGCCACATGAACGCTAACACAAGGGCCATCTACACGTGAACTATCGCCACATGAACGCTCACACAAGGGCCATCTACACGACGTGAACTATCGCCACATGAACGCTCACACAAGGGCCATCTACACGACGTGAACTATCGCCACATGAACGCTCACACAAGCGCCATCTATACGTGAACTATCGCCACATGAACGCTCACACAAGGGCCATCTACACGACGTGAACTATCGCCACATGAACGCTCACACAAGCGCCATCTACACGTGAACTATCGCCACATGAACGCTCACACAAGGGCCATCTACACGTGAACTATCGCCACATGAACGCTCACACAAGGGCCATCTACACGACGTGAACTATCGCCACATGAACGCTCACACAAGGGCCATCTATACGACGTGAACTATCGCCACATGAACGCTCACACAAGCGCCATCTATACGTGAACTATCGCCACATGAACGCTCACACAAGCGCCATCTATACGTGAACTATCGCCACATGAACGCTCACACTAGCGCCATCTACACGACGTGAACTATCGCCACATGAACGGTCACATGAGGGCCATCTATACGTGAACTATCGCCACATGAACGCTCACACAAGGGCCATCTATACGACGTGAACTATCGCCACATGAACGCTCACACAAGGGCCATCTATACGACGTGAACTATCGCCACATGAACGCTCACACAAGCGCCATCTATACGACGTGAACTATCGCCACATGAACGCTCACACAAGCGCCATCTACACGTGAACTATCGCCACATGAACGCTCACACAAGGGCCGTCATCGATCTCTGGGTCGTGATCATTCAGGTGAATCGGGTCAGCGATACGGTCTAAGGTGGGGCCAGGACTTAGGGGTGGTTCTAGGGGTGGGTCTAGGGGAGCGGCACTAGTGGTGGGTGGTGGTGGGAGGCGATACGATCTAAGGTAGGGCCAGGGGAGCTTTATAAGCATGTTCAGCGTCGTATGCAGTCACGGGGTGTCACATTTACCCCATATATATATATATATATATATATATATATATATATATATATATATATATATATATATATATATATATATATATATATATATATATGAAATCTGTTACTTATGAGTCAGAAGGGGCTATAATAACCAGAGGCATAGCGAGGGGGGGGGGGCAAGGGGGCGGAACGCACCGGGTGACACCATTTAGGGGGGGGGGGTGACACCAAGGCAAAAAGTATCGAAATATATAGTGAAAAATGATAATACCACTTAAATAAGTGATTAATTCGAGTGTTAAATAGTGTTTTAAGAGGTGCAAATCGAAAGTTTGAGGGGGGGGGGGGAGTTCAAATCGAAAGTTTGTGGAAGGGGGTGTGTGTAAATCGAAAATTGAAAGTTTTTCCCCGGGAAGGGTCGCTACGCCTCTGGGGGGTGACACCATTAAGTGCCGCACCGGGTGACACCCGACCTTGCTACGCCACTGGCTATAACCACGCATCAAGCAAAGCCTACGCCCCTGACCCTATGTCCCCTAGTCCCCCCCCCCCCCCCAAGCTAGCGAGTCCCACCAGAACCCCTAAAACACGCTGATGACGAGCAGCGACAGAGCCGGCCTTTGTGCAGGCATCGATCTCAAACTATCGGCATCTCGCGAACTGCTTAGGAGTATAAACAATAAATATTTGATAAGCTAAGTTTTGTTTCACCAGCGGCCGTTATGTGTCACGGTGGGTGGGGTGGGGTGGGGTGGGGGAGAGGGCCATTGTTTTCTTCAGATGAATGGACGCCGTAGGGTGTGTTAGGTCTAACTGCACCGCCCCCCGCCCTCATTGTTCAGGTCTCTTTGTTAGACTTTTATGTTCATAACCATACAACTTTCTATGTTCATAACTGTACACCTAGAAACATTAAAAGAAAAAACAATTGATTAGAACCTGCCAATTCAATTGTAACACTGTAGCTTGGTTGTGATGAGAAGATCTCACAATATAGTCGCCAGGAAAAATGAAATGAAAATGAAGTTTTTTTGTGTTTACCTGTATGAAATTATTTACCCCATGTTCTCTAAGTTTTTAGACCCCGGGTCTTTATGTTCTGTTCATGATGTCGATCTCGTTAAAGAATATTCTAGATCTTAAGACAAAAGTTAAACCAACTCGAGATCAATAGCTTCTCTGTTTGTCCACCCATCCACCCATACATCTCTTCCACCATCCACCCATTAATTTCTTCCACCAATCCACCAATCTATTTCTTCCACCATCCACCCATTCATCTGTTCCACCAATCTATCTGTTCCACCAATCCACCCATCCACCAATCTGTTTACTCCACCCATCCACCAATCTGTTTGCTCCACCAATCCACCCATCCACCAATCTGTTTGCTCCACCCATCCACCCATCCACCAATCTGTTTGCTCCACCCATCCACCCAGTGTTAAACCAATCGCCACCAGGCTGATGTCTAACCACGAGAAAGGGAGGGAACTCGAACAGCTCTAAATTAATCAGGTGACGTAGCCAGGACCGGAAGCGGAACTAGCCTTTGTGCCATATTGTCGCGAGGTAACCAGCTCACTGTCTTCCGCTGACACCCGGGCCTATAGAATTTCATCTTTAGTCGTGGTCAGCAGGTACTGGCCCGACCCCCGCCCTCTCCACACACACCACACACAGTGACCCCCCTACACACACACACACCACACACACACACCGAGGTTAGTACAAAACCTTTGACAGGACCGACGTTTCTATGGTGACGTCACCAAAACCATGGCAACACCAACTTCCGCCTGATGACGATAGAGAACATACCAACATTTTCTCGGCCTAATCTAGACAGCGAGTCACACAGACTGTTTGGTGTCCTCTTAAGGCAGAATTTTGTGTCTGTTGTAATGCAGAAGCAGACATTTTTACATGGCAGCGAGAAAAGTCAGACAAGATACACATACACACACTCAACCACACCACACACTCAACCACACCACACACTCAACCACATTAAACACACACACTTAACCACACTACACGCATATTCAAGAACACCACTCCCCACCCCACCCCTGTACACCGAATAAACCACATGTGTTTTCTAACCGTTAAAAGTACCGTAACTCTGTTTTTTGTCAGCGGTCAGCGCGAGTTGTCCCTACATGGCCGTTAAAAGTGTTAACTTAAGCCCGGGTGTCAGACAAGTTTTTAGCTGGGGATGGGTGGGGGGGGGGGGGGTCGGCGGACCCATGGGGGTGTCGGGCCACACCGGCCCAGAGCTCAGCGGGGGGGGGTGGGCTCCTGAACAAACATTCGCAAGTTTAACCAGGAGATGGTTTAACATTCTCCAATATAATTATAGCTGGGGTTTAACATTCTCCAATATAATTATAGTTGGGGTTTAGCATTCTCCAATATAATTAGAGTTGGGGTTTAACATTCTCCAATATAATTATACTTGGGGTTTAACATTTTCCAATATAATTATAGTTGAGGTTTAGCATTCTCCAATATAATTAGAGTTGGGGTTTAACATTCTCCAATATAATTATACTTGGGGTTTAACATTCGTCAGAGTAACTATAGTGGGATTTACGTTAAATGGAGAATTAAGGGGGGGGGGGGGGTGTGGTGGGAACACTCGCCAAGCAGGTGTAAAGTTTGGCCAACCAATTGAAACAATTTGACTGAAACAACACCACGAACTATCACCCGCCCCAACCACCTTACAGCACCCCGCTCTGTAACCTGCCTTACAGTTCCTCACAGCAGACGATCTGATATCTGTATTGATGATATGGTGATGAGCCACACCCCCTTCTGACCCCAACCCCCTTCTTGCTCCCCTCCCCCGGCCCAACTCTGATTAATCAAATAGCTATCGACTCCTGAACTGTGCATCTCTCCTCTAGTTAAAAAAACAAACTTTAATAATTCTTTAAAATATTGCAATTAAGCGATCATTAACATAACAAACTGTACCAAGTTTGCATATTGAATAAATAATACACAATTACAATACACAATTACAATACATAATTACAATGCATAATTACACGACCTAATTAGAGAACACGTAGCCTGATGGACCGCCAAAGTTGAGTCGTCTTCTAGTGTAGCTCACTGCAGGCCACAGCACCAACAACCCCAACCCACATCACCAACAACCCCAACCCACAGCACCAACAACCCCAACCCCAACCCACAGCACCAACAACCCCAACCCCAACCCACAGCACCAACAACCCCAACCCACAGCACCAACAACCCCAACCCACAGCACCAACAACCCCAACCCACAGCACCAAAAACCCCAACCCACAGCACCAACAACCCCAACCTACAGCACCAACAACCCCAACCCCAACCCACAGCACCAAAAACCCCAACCCCTCCCACTCCTCCATTGAGTAACTACTAAAGAAAATTGTTGACGTCTTGATTTAATCTTACACTCGCTCTTACCCACATACACACAGACACGTTCCCACACACACACACACACACACACGTTCACACACACACACACACACACTTACACACACGCACGTTCACATACACACACACTCACACACTCACGTTCACACACACACACACACTCTCACACACTCACGTTTACATACACACACTCACATTCACATACACACATACGCAGCATAAAGCATTAAAACTTCTATCCATTTTTTTTTAATCGTCATAAAAATGCAACCCCCTTTTTAAAATGCTACCCCCAGGTTAAAATACTACCCCCTGGATGGCCGTAGAGCACCCGCCTAAAAGCCAGCCCAGCCACAAAACGGAATATTCAGGACAACACAATCATTAAAAAAAAGAATTTCCATTTGAAAATTGAATACTCAAGAAAATACATGAAACAAAAACACCGGTTTTTGTTTTGTAGAAATCTTTATCGGCCGCTCGCGTGACTTTTGGCGGGCCCAAAATTCATCATTTAGACGTCATCATAAGGTTCAAGGTCATTGTTTCCATCAAGTTTATAATTCGTATTTTTATTTCTGGAATATTAAATAATGCCCTCGGCTGTATTTATTTTAGAAGACCGTTTTTCTTTTTTAAAATTTCGGAATAAAATAGATTGCTTTTCAAATAAAAACGTGAAAGAATTAAAGTAAGAATCAGATTTTTTGAATTCAGTTAACCATAATCGAAAATATGTCCAGGTTTTTAAGGGATTTATTTGGTTCAATGGATGATGGTTGTAAAACTGGAGGAATCTAGATCTAGGTTTGACAGAAAAGGGGTTTGAGAAAAAACAACTCCAAAGTGGTTTAAATAAAATCCCACCACCAAGTGGTTGGATGAAATACCACCCCTGAGAAATGTATGACCCCACCCAACTGCACAAACTGCTCACAAGTCGAGATGCATGAGTGCACACCGCCCTCCCTCCCTCCCTCCCTCCCTCCCTCCCTCCCTCCCTCCCTCCCTCCCTCCCTCCCTCCCTCCCTCCCTCCCTCCCTCCCTCCCTCCCTCCCTCCCTCCCTCCCTCCCTCCCTCCCTCCCTCCCCCCTCTCTCTGTGAGAAAATTCTCGCCACGTCTGAACCCAGAAAAAAACTAACCAAGAAAAAAAAAATGGTTGTATCGTGTCAGGGGTCAGGGCTGTGGGATGCAGGGGTCATTCAAATGTGTGATGCAGGGGTCAGTCAGCTGTGTGATGGATGATTTCAACAACCGTATAATTCAGGGGTTAAAAGTAAAGTAAAGAATCGTCTTTAGACCATTGGGCAGATGAAGTAGAGTTCATTTGTTTCTTGACTTCGGCATATGAAGGGAAGGTGTAGTCAGCCGACTTTGAGTTAGGTACCCATTAGAGCTGGATAGACTCAGGGACGTCGTAATGACTTGGACCCGGATTCGAACTTTCCAGTTAGCTGCCTAGCGCTCTACAACACCGTCACGCCAGGTTAATCAGCCGAGAAGGACAAAAATATTGCCTAAGATACTTCACCAGCGTGGAACACGTCAATTTGTCCATACTCTGTGTTGGAGACTGTCAAACCACGTATATTTACCATTTGCCGGCAACCCTATTGTTTCACACTTAATGTATTTTCTGACAGAGTCTTTAAGCCCCCCCCCCCCCTTCGTATTCCCCTCCACCCCCCCCCCTCACATTTAGCTCACCAGGACACAACTTATGCGCTAACGACTGGACCGTGACGGATCACGTGACCGCCCCAAGATGGCGTGCAGGTAACTCCGGTGTGAGCAACACAAAAACTCGCCGTGGTATCAACGGATCAAACTTTCCTGGCGCCGCACGTGACGTAACGCATCGATATCCGATTGATTTTTTTTTCAAATCGATTTTTGAACAGCTTCATGTAGATCAGTGATATCGACGGTTTAAATATTTCAATGGTCAGTCGCCGTCAATAACTGTGTCAATAGTCACGTGACAATGCGGCCCAATGGCTGTAGAGTTAGACGTTTGTATGGCTGTAAGGTTAGACGTTTGTATGGCTGTAGGGTTAGACGTGTGTATGGCTGTAAGGTTAGACGTTTGTATGGCTGTAGGGTTCAACGCATGTATAGCTGTAGGGTTAGACGTGTGTATGGCTGTAGGGTTAGACGGTTGTATGGCTGTAGGGTTCAACGCATGTATAGCTGTAGGGTTAGACGTGTGTATGGCTGTAAGGTTAGACGTTTGTATGGCTGTAGGTTTCAACGCATGTATAGCTGTAGGGTTAGACGTGTGTATGGCTGTAGGGTTAGACGGTTGTATGGCTGTAGGGTTCAACGCATGTATAGCTGTAGGGTTAGTCGTGTGTATGGCTGTAGGGTTAGACGTGTGTATGGCTGTAAGGTTAGACGTTTGTATGGCTGTAGGGTTAGACGTGTGTATGGCTGTAGGGTTAGACGTGTGTATAGCTGTAGGGTTAGACGTATGTATGGCTGTAGGGTTAGACAGATCTATGGCTGTAGGGTTAGACGTATGTATGGCTGTAGGGTTAGACGTGTGTATGGCTGTAGGGTTCAACGCATGTATAGCTGTAGGGTTAGACGTGTGTATGGCTGTAGGGTTCAACGCATGTATAGCTGTAGGGTTAGACGTATGTATGGCTGTAGGGTTAGACGTGTGTATGGCTGTAGGGTTCAACGCATGTATAGCTGTAGGGTTAGACGTATGTATGGCTGTAGGGTTAGACGTGTGTATGGCTGTAGGGTTCAACGCATGTATAGCTGTAGGGTTAGACGTGTGTATGGCTGTAGGGTTCGACAGATCAATGGCTGCTGAGTTAGACCTATATGGCTGTAGGTTTATCACATGGTGTGGGTGGGGGTTGGTGTGCGTGGTTGTGTTTATGTGTGGGTGGGGGTGGGGGAGTAACAAGTCAGCGAGAATAATCGTGTAAACGACTCCTTCATTGTATTTTTAACACAGTGTTCAATTGCACATTTATAGCACAACTATAGAACTTTATAGTTCATCTAAAGCACAACTATAGAACATCTATAGCACAATTATAGCACACCTATAGCACACCTATAGTACATCTATAGCACATCTATAGCACATCTATAGCACACCTATAGCACACCTATAGTACATCTATAGCACATCTATAGCACATCTATAGCACATCTATAGCACATCTATAGCACATCTATAGCACATCTATAGAACATCTATAGCACATCTATAGCACATCTATAGCACATCTATAGCACAACTATAAAACATTCTCAGCACATCGCTAAGACACAGATAATCAATTTGTATTACGTCAATAAATGATGAAAGTGTTAATTAACGAAGAACATGGGAAATATAATTAGATAATTTTTGGGTTCTCGTTCAGGCCACGTCCTGATACAACACTGCTATATAACACACTGCCTGTAATACACTGCTATATAACACACTGCCTGTAATACACTGCTATATAACACACTGCCTGTAATACACTGCTATATAACACACTGCCTGTAATACACTGCTATATAACACACTGCCTGTAATACACTGCTATATAACACACTGCCTGTAACACCCTGCTGTATAACACACTGCTATATAACACACCGCCTCTAACACATTGCCTGTAACACGCTGCATGTAACACCTGCTTTATAACACACTGCTATATAACACACTGCTATATAACATACTACCTGTAACACACTGCTATATAACACACTGCTATATAACACACCGCCTGTAACACACCGCCTGTAACACACTGTTTCATCACTAGCCTTTCGCAACACTCACATTTAGATCACATTCATAATTGATGAATGTCTCCTTCTCTCGACACTGCTAGCAACACTGACTCCAACTAGCCAGCACTAACTCCAACTAGCCATCACTGACTCCAACTAGCCAACACTGACTCCAACTAGCCAACACTGACTCCAACTAGCCATCACTGACTCCAACTAGCCAACACTGACTCCAACTAGCCAACACTGACTCCAACTAGCCAACACTGACTCCAACTAGCCATCACTAACTCCAACTAGCCAGCAATTGCTCCAGCTAGCCATCACTGACTCCAACTAGCCATCACTGACTCCAACTAGCCATCACTGACTCCAACTAGCCAGCAATTGCTCCAGCTAGCCATCACTGACTCCAACTAGCCATCACTGACTCCAACTAGCCAACACTGACTCCAACTAGCCATCACTGACTCCAACTAGCCAGCAATTACTCCAGCTAGCCATCACTGACTCCAACTAGCCAACACTGATTCCAACTAGCCATCACTGACTCCAACTAGCCATCACTGACTCCAACTAGCCATCACTAACTCCAACTAGCCATCACTGACTCCAACTAGCCATCACTGACTCCAACTAGCCATCACTGACTCCAACTAGCCAGCAATTGCTCCACCAGCTAGCCATCACTGACTCCAACTAGCCATCACTGACTCCAACTAGCCAACACTGACTCCAATTAGCCAGCAATTGCTCCACCAGCTAGCCATCACTGACTCCAACTAGCCATCACTGACTCCAACTAGCCAACACTGACTCCAACTAGCCATCACTGACTCCAACTAGCCATCACTGACTCCAACTAGCCAGCAATTGCTCCAGCTAGCCATCACTGACTCCAACTAGCCATCACTGACTCCAACTAGCCAACACTGACTCCAACTAGCCAACACTGACTCCAACTAGCCAACACTGACTCCAACTAGCCATCACTGACTCCAACTAGCCATCACTGACTCCAACTAGCCAGCAATTGCTCCAGCTAGCCATCACTGACTCCAACTAGCCAACACTGACTCCAACTAGCCAGCAATGGCTCCGGCTAGCCATCACTGACTCCAACTAGCCATCACTGACTCCAACTAGCCAACACTGACTCCGGCTAGCTATGACAATTATCTGCGCCACCGTCTAGTTAAGAATGAGACTTGTTAAAATGTGTCTGTCTCTTTACCACGAACCTCCGTCAGTGGTAGGTACCAACACCTGTCATGGCATGATACCTCCCCACCCTCCCCCTCCCTGTCCCCTCCCTGTCCCCTCCCTGTCCCCACATCACCCTCCCCACTTGCCCACCCACTGAGACTATATTGTGTTCAACTTTGCAGAAAATTTGACCAGAAAATAGTTTACAAAAATTGCCCATATATCTGACCATCTCTGTGGAGCAAGTTGAAAAGTTGCCCATGTATCTGACCATCTGTGGGCAGCAAAAAGTTGCCCATGTATCTGACCATCTCTGTGGAGCAAGTTAAAAAGTTGCCCATATATCTGACCATCTCTGGGCAACAAGTTGAAAAGTTGCCCATGTATCTGACCATCTCTGTGGAGCAAGTTGAAAAGTTGCCCATGTATCTGACCATCTCTGTGGAGCAAGTTGAAAAGTTGCCCATGTATCTGACCATCTGTGGGCAGCAAAAAGTTGCCCATGTATCTGACCATCTCTGTGGAGCAAGTTAAAAAGTTGCCCATGTATCTGACCATCTCTGTGGAGCAAGTTAAAAAGTTGCCCATGTATCTGACCATCTCTGTGGAGCAAGTTGAAAAGTTGCCCATGTATCTGACCATCTCTGTGGAGCAAGTTGAAAAGTTGCCCATGTATCTGACCATCTCTGTGGAGCAAGTTGAAAAGTTGCCCATGTATCTGACCATCTCTGTGGAGCAAGTTGAAAAGTTGCCCATGTATCTGACCATCTCTGGGCAGCAAGAAGTTGCCCATGTATCTGACCATCTCTGGGCAGCAAGAAGTTGCCCATGTATCTGACCATCTCTGGGCAGCAGAGACGCACCCACCCCTCCCCTGCCCGACCAAGCTGCTGTGGTCAAGTTGACGTCACCTTGCCGGCCGTATCACGTGATGTATGAGCAGTGTCACGTGATCATCAGATCGCGTGCTGCCCTAGTGGCCCGTCTGATTAGATTTGAACAAAACGGAATTTCAAATGGCCAGAACTGTTTGATAGTATCTGCTTCACGCCGACTTCTCGGGGCAAGGCATCTAATGTGTGGTCTAGCTTCATGCCGACTTCTCGGGGCAAGGCATCTAACGTGTGGTTGGGGCAAGGCATCTAACGTGTGGTCTATGCTGGAAGGTTCCAGAACCTCTGACGTCAGGGCTGTGTCCACTAGCAGCAAGTGACAAACTGTCACGGACATCTGTCATGACATGTGTGACACCAGAGACTAACAGTTGAGACAACAGAACACGACAAACGGGACAACGACATACGGGACAACAGAACACGACAAACAGAACACGACAAACAGAACACGACAAACAGAACACGACAAACAGAACACGACAAACAGAGCACGACAAACAGAACACGACAAACAGAACACGACAAACAGAACACGGCAAACAGAGCACGACAAACAGAACACGACAAACGGAACACGACAAACAGAACACGACAAACAGAGCACGACAAACAGAACACGACAAACAGAAAACACGACAAACAGAACACGACAAACAGAACACGACAAACAGCACGACAAACAGAACACGACAAACGGAACAAGAGACCGAATTAACAGAGAAAACAGTGTGGACTTTGCCGAATTAGTTGCCAAATGTGGGACAGTTTTATTTTTAGAATTGAATTGTTCGCTGATGATAGTGTGTGGGTTTGTGTGTGTGTGTGTGTGTGTGTGTGTGTGTGGGTTTGTGTGTGTGTGAGTGTGTGTGTGGAAATAGGTTTATAGGGGGGGGGTGGACTGAAAGTTAATAGAGTTTCCTCAAGAAATCTAAGACAGACATTGATTACTGTAGAGTCAATTTTACTGATGACCCGGGGGTATGGTGGCGTGTGGGGTGGGGTGGGGTGGGCGGTCAGGTAGTTGTGTGTTCGTGAGGGTATATAGAGGGTGTATGTGTGTGTGGTGGGGGCGCGTGTGGTTTAATTTGTTGAGTGAGTGTGTGTGCATGAGAGGTATGGTCATGTGGGACCAGGGGTCATGTGGGACTAGGGGTCAACAGGTGTCCCATTTGGTGTAAGACCAGGGGTCATGTGGGACCAGGGGTCATGTGGGACCAGGGGTCATGTGGGACCAGGGGTCATGTGGGACCAGGGGTCATGTGGGACCAGGGGTCATGTGGGACCAGGGGTCATGTGGGACCAGGGGTCATGTGGGACCAGGGGTCAACAGGTGTCCCATTTGGTGTAAGACCAGGGGTCATGTGGGACCAGGGGTCATGTGGGACCAGGGGTCAACAGGTGTCCCATTTGGTGTAAGACCAGGGGTCATGTGGGACCAGGGGTCATGTGGAGCCAGGGGTCATGTGGGACCAGTCATGTGGGACAAGGGGTAATGTGGGATCAGGGGTCATGTGGGACCAGGAGTCATGTGGGACCAGGGGTAATGTGGGACCAGGGGTCGTATGGGACCAGGGTTCAACCGGTGTCCCACTTGATGTGAGACCACGGGTCACGTGATATTTGCCAGACGGTACCCGAGTTTGTTGACCTGGCACGGTATAAACAGCTGGCATCAAGTCATGACACAAGTCTCCCCATTCCCACCCCACCCCCAACCCCCCCCGGCATCAAGTCACGACACAACAGATCCCTCCCCCACCCCCCAGCATCATGACACAAGTCTCCCTATTCCCCCCCCCCCCCCCCCCCCAGACGGGCGGTGTTAAAACCTAGGCTATCCATTTACCTCCAGTCTCATCGGAAATTGTCAAAAATATTTTTAATGAGATGTAAACGTCAGGTCTTTGTCAAGTTAACACCGTCATGACGTCCTTGTTAGATTAACACTTTCGTGACGTCAGGACGTTGTTCGATTCACACCGTCATGACGTTAGAACAGGACGGGATAACAACCCCTGTGTATTTACACACCTCCCTGCCAACAGAGCACCCTGTTAACACACCAACCCCTGTATATCAACACACCACCCTGTCGTCACTCTACTCTGTCAACACACCACCCTACCAACACACCACCCTACCAACACACCACCCTACCAACACACACCACCCTGCCAACACACCACCCTACCAACACACCACCCTACCAACACACACCACCCTACCAACACACCACCCTACCAACACACCACCCTACCAACACACCACCCTACCAACACACACCACCCTGTCAACACACCACCCTACCAACACACCACCCTACCAACACACCACCCTACCAACACACCACCCTGCCAACACACCACCCTGTCAACACACCACCCTGTCAACACACCACCCTGTCAACACACCACCCTGTCAACACACCACCCTGCCAACACACCACCCTGTCAACACACCACCCTACCAACACACACCACCCTACCAACACACCACCCTACCAACACACCACCCTACCAACACACACCACCCTGCCAACACACCACCCTGTCAACACACTACCCTGTCAACACACTACTCTGTCAACACACTACCCTGTCAACACACTACCCTGCCAACACACCACCCTGTCAACACACCAGCCTGTCAACACACCAGCCTGTCAACACACTACCCTGTCAACACACTACTCTGTCAACACACTACCCTGTCAACACACCACCCTGTCAACACACCACCCTGCCAACACACCACCCTGTCAACACACTACTCTGTCAACACACCAACCCCTGTGTACCAACACACCACCACTCTGTTTGTCAACACTCGATGTTTCCTTGCCCTGGAGTTATTGATTGGTTTTGTCTATTCACTTTTAAATTACAGCAAAAAAAATATTTCAATTCCGACTTGAAATTTTTTACTTGTGGCATATGCTGTATGGAAGCTGATCTATGTGCGGGCAGTTTTTGTCCAGCTAGCTTTGTGTGTGTGTGTGTGTGTGTGTGTGTAATGGGTGTGTGTGTGTGTGTAATGGGTGTGTGTGTGTAATGGGTGTGTGTGTGCAATGGGTGTGTGTGTGTAATGGGTGTGTGTGTGCAATGGGTGTGTGTGTGCAATGGGTGTGTGTGTGCAATGGGTGTGTGTGTGCAATGGGTGTGTGTGTGCAATGGGTGTGTGTGTAATGGGTGTGTGTGGTTACCAGGTTTTTCCCTTACATGCCGTACATACAAATCTCGCCCCGCCCACCCCAAACAACACCAATATAAGGACATTTTAACCTAGAAAAAACCTACAGATGGGATGTTAGCCGGTTGATCGGTGTTAGGTTTGTGGCTTGGTACACCAGGCAAGCTAGAGAAATGACCAAATACACCAGACAAGCTAGAGAAATGACCAAATACACCAGACAAGCTAGAGAAATGACCAAATACACCAGACAAGCTAGAGAAATGACCAAATACACCAGGCAAGCTAGAGAAATGACCAAATACACCAGACAAGCTAGAGAAATGACCAAATACACCAGGCAAGCTAGAGAAATGACCAAATACACCAGGCAAGCTAGAGAAATGACCAAATACACCAGACAAGCTAGAGAAATGACCAAATACACCAGACAAGCTAGAGAAATGACCAAATACACCCGACAAGCTAGAGAAATGACCAAATACACCAGGCAAGCTAGAGAAATGACCAAATACACCAGGCAAGCTAGAGAAATGACCAAATACACCCGACAAGCTAGAGAAATGACCAAATACACCAGACAAGCTAGAGAAATGACCAAATACAACAGGCAAGCTAGAGAAATGACCAAATACACCAGACAAGCTAGAGAAATGACCAAATACACCAGACAAGCTAGAGAAATGACCAAATACACCCGACAAGCTAGAGAAATGACCAAATACACCAGGCAAGCTAGAGAAATGACCAAATACACCAGGCAAGCTAGAGAAATGACCAAATACACCCGACAAGCTAGAGAAATGACCAAATACACCAGACAAGCTAGAGAAATGACCAAATACAACAGGCAAGCTAGAGAAATGACCAAATACACCAGACAAGCTAGAGAAATGACCAAATACACCAGACAAGCTAGAGAAATGACCAAATACACCAGGCAAGCTAGAGAAATGACCAAATACACCAGACAAGCTAGAGAAATGACCAAATACACCAGACAAGCTAGAGAAATGACCAAATACACCAGACAAGCTAGAGAAATGACCAAATACACCAGGCAAGCTAGAGAAATGACCAAATACACCAGACAAGCTAGAGAAATGACCAAATACACCAGACAAGCTAGAGAAATGACCAAATACAACAGGCAAGCTAGAGAAATGACCAAATACACCAGACAAGCTAGAGAAATGACCAAATACACCAGGCAAGCTAGAGAAATGACCAAATAACCCAGGCAAGCTAGAGAAATGACCAAATACACCAGACAAGCTAGAGAAATGACCAAATACATCAGGCAAGCTAGAGAAATGACCAAATACACCAGACAAGCTAGAGAAATGACCAAATACACCAGGCAAGCTAGAGAAATGACCAAATACACCAGACAAGCTAGAGAAATGACCAAATACACCAGGCAAGCTAGAGAAATGACCAAATACACCAGGCAAGCTAGAGAAATGACCAAATACACCAGGCAAGCTAGAGAAATGACCAAATACACCCGACAAGCTAGAGAAATGACCAAATACACCAGACAAGCTAGAGAAATGACCAAATACACCAGGCAAGCTAGAGAAATGACCAAATACACCCGACAAGCTAGAGAAATGACCAAATACACCAGGCAAGCTAGAGAAATGACCAAAATAACTCCAACATTAATTTTATAATTCCTGTGGACACCTTGTATAGCAAGGGACGCAGGTAAACATTTCCATCGAACTCGGTTTTGGGCGATTTCTCCTATTTGGGTCCAAGACATTTCGGCTGTTTGTTATACATTGATAACTTTTTAATCACCCCCAACAAATTGGACAAATGGCTGACCCCAACAAATTGGACAAATGACTGACCCCAACAAATTGGACAAATGACTGACCCCAACAAGTTGGACAAATGGCTAACTGACCCCAACAAATTGGACAAATGACTGACCCCAACAAGTTGGACAAATGACTGAGCCCAACAAGTTGGACAAATGACTGAGCCCAACAAGTTGGACAAATGACTGAGCCCAACAAGTTGGACAAATGACTGAGCCCAACAAGTTGGACAAATGACTGAGCCCAACAAGTTGGACAAATGACTGAGCCCAACAAGTTGGAGAAATGTCTGATGAAGATGAGGACATTCAGCTGAAGTGATGATTGAAATATTTCCGCCTTCTTGAAAATATTTTCCTTGGGGACATTTTTTTTCAATTAAAAAAAAAGTCGAATTTTTCAAATGGAGGTCATCGTTTTCTTAAAGTAATTTTTTCATTATCTCATTAAAAAAGGTTGAAACAATATTGATTAAATCGTGGATGCCCTCCCTTTGAAGTTGTATTATTTTAGAAGACAGTGGAAACTTGATCGCACTTCAATTCATGAATGTCTTTAAATCAGGGGAATGTTGACTGAACCTTTATATCAGGGAAATGTTGACTGTCCCTTTATATCAGGGGAATGTTGACTGTCCCTTTATATCAGGGGAATGTTGACTGTCCCTTTATATCAGGGGAATGTTGACTGTCCCTTTATATCAGGGGAATGTTGACTGTCCCTTTATATCAGGGGAATGTTGACTGTCCCTTTATATCAGGGGAATGTTGACTGTCCCTTTATATCAGGGGAATGTTGACTGTCCCTTTATATCAGGGGAATGTTGACTGTCCCTTTATATCAGGGGAATGTTGACTGTCCCTTTATATCAGGGGAATGTTGACTGTCCCTTTATATCAGGGGAATGTTGACTGTCCCTTTATATCAGGGGAATGTTGACTGTCCCTTTATATCAGGGGAATGTTGACTGTCCCTTTATATCAGGGGAATGTTGACTGTCCCTTTATATCAGGGGAATGTTGACTGTCCCTTTATATCAGGGGAATGTTGACTGTCCCTTTATATCAGGGGAATGTTGACTGTCCCTTTATATCAGGGGAATGTTGACTGTCCCTTTATATCAGGGGAATGTTGACTGTCCCTTTATATCAGGGGAATGTTGACTGTCCCTTTATATCAGGGGAATGTTGACTGTCCCTTTATATCAGGGGAATGTCGTCTCTGTAGCATGACATTTGTGCTCTATCTTTAGACGCTCAAAACACTCACATTTCTCATGTAACACAAACATATTTACATACATACATACACATACAAACATTCATATACAGAAAACATACATAAACCTTACACACACCAACACAGCCCCATGTGCACACACGCATACATTTCCAAACATTCAGGCACTTACACGCTAACAGACAGACACACAAACCCACAGATTCGTTAAGATAACTACGCCGCTCTCCTGTAATGATTGGATTCAGCAATTAAAATCCACAATTTATTTTTCAACGTCTGGCCGTTCCTTCTATATGAGCAGCCGGTGGCAATGTTTAAAACAGTCACGTGACCCAAACAACCACGTGACAGATACGTTCTTGTTTAGTGATTGGGTTTTGTTGACGTCATACTAAGGTAGTCACGTGGGCTAAGATGGCCGATGTCCGGACAGTTTCTTTAGCTTCGTGAAATGAGCTGCTTACCTTAATTCGTCTCTTTGCTAGCCTCATTCCAGCTGCACCCATAATACCTCCCTCACAGACCTACCCATACCTCCCTCACAGACCTCCTACCCATACCTCCCTCACAGACCTCCTACCCATAATACCTCCCTCACAGACCTCCTACCCATAATACCTCCCTCACAGACCTCCTACCCATAATACCTCCCTCACAGACCTCCTACCCATAATACCTCCCTCTCTGGTCTCCTCTCCTTAATACCCCAGTTTACCCCACCACCCCCCTCCCAGTTCACCCCACCACACCACCCCCCTCCCAGTTCACCCCATCACACACCCCCTCCCAGTTCACCCCACACTGCCCCCCTCCCAGTTCACCCCACACTTCCCCCCTCCCAGTTCACCCCACACTGCCCCCCTCCCAGTTCACCCCACACTCCCCCCTCCCAGTTCACACCACGCTGCCCCCCTCCCAGTTCACCCCACCACCCCCCCCCTTCTCCCAGTTCACCCCACCACCCCCCCCCCCCTTCTCCCAGTTCACCACTCCACCCCCCCCCCCCAGGGCCTGACCAAATACCTGGTGTATTCTTCCAATTTGTCTCTCGACTCATCATCTGACTCCGTCATTACGAGCCATTGTTAGACGCGGCGTCAGGGGGACGACAGCCAACCCACCATTCCGCCTCTAGATATTAATTAAGAAAAACAATTTAATTTAATTAACGTCAAGGCATTTAATGTCCATAAATTTGTCATGTTTGTCAAAAAAAAAAGTTGAAATTAACAACCAGCCGCTAGATGGGGCAGGTGGAAAAAAATAAAATTTTAAATTAATTTTTTCCCACATTCGCGACGATTAATAAGCGAACACCCTATAGTTGGAGGGGGTGGGGAGGGGAATGCCCATAATTAATTACCAGACCAAAAAACGATGTTATTACAGTTGGGCTAGGTATTTCGGACCGAGTACTCACCTTGGTCAATTCTTACCCTGGTCAATTCTTACCTTGGTCTATTCCTAGGTGGGTTGATTCTTATAAGGGTATTGGGTCTTCTCTTACCTGTAACTATTTGATTAGGGTCAATTTTTACTTGCCTATTTGACCTGGGTGATCTTTTACCTGAGTGATCTTTTACCTGGGTGATCTATACCTGGGTGACGTATTGTCTGTGTATTTTGTTCTATGTTTATTGTCTGTTTAGTTGATCCATATGATGTCTCAAAACTATACATCAATTCAATACCTTTTTTTCTGCAGAGTCGCGACCCTGGGGAAGACGTCACAACCCTGGGGAAGACAAGGCCCGACCCTGGGGAAGACAAGGCCCGACCCAGGGATAGACAAGGCCCGACCCAGGGGCAGACAAGTCACCCACCTCACCCACGCCCCAGTATCAGGCTCTAAACGTGGTAAGTTATGTTGGGATGATAGGGATTTGATCCCGTGAACTTTGACCTCAGTATTCGCTTTAATTACAAGCTGAGTCTTTTAAAGACGTCCAATGTAGTCACGTGACTTGTGAGTTGGAGTTCCCGGCTTCCCAGTTCTAGAGATCTTTGAACAATTTCCTGCCTAACGCTGTTCACGTCTGTTTGTGATGCTAATATAGACCTTCTGTTTCTTATCGTCGTCATTCCTGTGGGACCTTGTGGCACCTTGTGGGGCCTTATGGGACCTTGTGGGACCTTGTGGGACCTTATGGGACCTTGTGGGACCTTATGGGACCTTATGGGACACAGGGACACAACCCCACCATCGTATTCGGTTCTGGGCCCAAGTTGGACCCACGACTTTTGACACATGACCTTGTCCTTGTCTGTTTTGGCCGACCTGCTTTCCTCTTTCCTTGGAGATTCCAGTCTAGTGCCGTCTGCTGATGTTGATAGGTGGTCTACGTAAGGTGTGTCCAACACATCCATATTTGCTCTTCTTTATTTCTTTAACAAACTTATCACACCCGACAACCTCAACACACCCGACAACCTGAACACAATCTGAACACACCCGACAACCTGAACACCCGACAACCTGAACACACCCGACAACATGAACACCCGACAACCTGATCACAACCTAAACACACCCGACAACCTAAACACATCCGACAACCTGAACACAAACTGAATACATCCGACAAACTGAACACACCCGACAACCTGAACACACCCGACAACCTGAACACACCTGACAACCTGAACACACCTGACAAACTGAACACACCTGACAAACTGAACACACCCGAAAACCTCAACACAACCGCAACACAACCGACAACCTAAACACAACCTCAACACACCCGACAACCTCAACACACCCGACAACCTGAACACACCCGACAACCTCAACACACCCGACAACCTGAACACACCCGACAACCTGAACACAACCTGAACACACCCGCCAACGTAAACACACCCGCCAACCTGAACACAACTTAAACACACCCGACAACCTGAACACACCTGAACACAACCGACAACCCATGACAAGCCAACTGTGTTACCGGTACTGTCCCAGAACGGAGCACGTGATTACTTCTGTGGAAGACTTCGCCCGAGGCTTGGCGGCCATGTTGATGACGTCACAAACTAGAACCATGCAGGACCAACGTACGCTAGCACTACCACATTGGTTCAGTTTAACTCGAGCTATTAACCCGAGCTTAATTTCAGCTCTCGACAGAGTTTCCATGCTGTTTCACAAACCCATGTGTCATTTGAAACGACAAATGACATGTCATTTGACGCCATTATCAGCGCGTCGCCGCGGAATTGGAGTCTTAACATGGAGTCAGAGAACTCAAAAACCACGTGAGGCGAATGTGTCTGCCCCACACAAACCACACACATCTGCCACACACAAACCACACGTGTCAACTCCACACAACCCACACACATCTGCCACACACAAGCCACACGTGTCTGCCACACACAACCCACACGTGTCTGCCCCACACAAGCCACACATGTCTGCCCCACAACAAATCAATTCTACCTTTCTAACTCTGACGATAAAAAATCTTTTATAATTGTAATTGGCGCTCTTCATTCATAAGGTTAGATAAAAACAGAAACATCAAAGTTAGTTTTTTAAGCAGAGTTAAAGGCCTTGTCTTATTACAGACTTTCCGTCTTCGCATACTTGCTGCGGGATGTGCATTCAATTAGAGAAAACAAAAAAATAGTTCCGACTGAAGACGTCCAAAATGGCGGAGTAGTCGAGTTGAGTGAGGCGATATTTCTCCGCCGTTTTATGGTTGGGCTGGCATTCACAGAGGAGAAATAATAAGTTCAGTTCTTGTGTGTGTATGGGGTGGGGGTTGTGGTGGGGTGGGGGTGTGGTGGGGTGGGGGTGTGCCGTGTGGTTGCGTCTGCGGTGTAGATGTGTCTTGTGAATGTATATGTGGTGTGTGTATGTATCAGCTATTTCAAGGAATTTGTAGTTGTTACCCTTTCTATTTTGTAAACACTTGTAGAATTACCCATAAGTTCCCTGACAGTGTGACACATAAGTTGCCTGACAGTGTGACACATAAGTTGCCTGACTGACACAGTGACCCATAAGTACCCTGATAAAGTGACCCATTAGTTCCCTGACTGACACAGTGACCCATTAGTTCCCTGACTGACACAGTGACCCATAAGTTCCCTGACACAGTGACCCATAAGTTCCCTGACTGACACAGTGACCCATAAGTTCCCTGACACAGTGACCCATAAGTTCCCTGACTGACACAGTGACCCATGAGTTCCCTGACAGCGTGACACCATGACCCATAAGTTCCCTGACTGACACTGTGACCCATAAGTTCCCTGACTCGCAGAGTGACGCTAATGTTGAGTGACAATGCCCACAGTACTCCAGCTAATGTCTTTCTTCTTGTTCATCGATCTCTAGGTGTCACCTGAAGCACATCTACAGGTCAAGCTATTGGTCGGGACGCTGGTCAGACTGCAGTGCTGTGGTGAGTAGAACTCAGTGGTGTCTAGTGAGTAGAGGCTATAGGGTGTGGTGCAGGGGAAGGCAGCAGATCCTCACTCAGTAGCTATTGAAGGCACTAGGCTGAGTATAGACAGTTCTACGAGAGTTCAACTTGCTGACCCCCCCCCCCCCCCCGCCCCTCCCATGACAATAATTAATGCTAATTGACGATCTCCACAATTTTGATCTGCCTTGTAAAAACAGCGGGTGTTATGCGTTTAAGTAAATAATGGCTGGAACACATCTACAATTATGTAAATCTGCTGCTAATGTTTGGGATAAACCGCTTTCTAGGAGAATATTCGAGATGGGTTTTGGGGAGGGGTTGGGGGTGTTGTGATAAGGCTTTCAGTGGGAGGATAATGTATTGATGTAAGCGCCCAAAACAAGACATTATTTTGTCTTTGTGTGCTTGACTGTGTGTGTGTCTGTCTGTCTAGCACTGTGTCTTGTTGTGTTTTAATGGGAAAATCCCTGTCGGATGAAAGCTGACGGATGAGGGATGACGGATGGAGGCTACCAAAGGCTGAAAGATGACGGATGAAGGCTACATAAGGCTGAAAGATGACGGATGAAGGCTGATGGATGAGGGATGACGGATGAAGGCTACCAAAGGCTGAAAGATGACGGATGAAGGCTGAGAGATGACGGATGAAGTCTGCCAGAGGCTGACGGATGCTGAGAGATGATTATTGCCGTGTCAGTTACGGGTATTCTTGGGTAAATAATACAACTTCGGGCTGT
Organism: Physella acuta; assembly: GCF_028476545.2. NCBI lineage: Eukaryota > Metazoa > Mollusca > Gastropoda > Physidae > Physella > Physella acuta. The sequence goes on along the minus strand of NW_026731744.1, from coordinate 177,494 downwards.
TATTGCTTGAGAATACACGTAACGGCCTCGGTGACTCACGACTTCAAACTACAGCCCACCAGCCCACAGCCCTCCAGCCCACAGATACAGCCCTCCAGCCCACAGATACAGCACATCGGCCAAATACTAAAACCCTCAAGCTTACATACCAAGAGAAACGCCAGCCAATATTTACGTTACCTTGACCAGGATTTGATCCTACACCTTGAGGCGGCTACTCCAGAACGTGACATCATGGACTGTGTTATAGTTTGATTTGTCGGCGTGTTAATATAAATGTTTACATAGTGGACCTTACCAAAACCTACATGTATCCAGCAGCTAGCGGCACAAACATCCCCACCCCCCTATCGTATCATGAGGGGGTTATTTATAGACCACGCCCTAACAAAGCTAAGGACGTTAAACGCCGTCGAGTAAAGACAAATATCGACTCTTCTTTCAGAGAAACAGGAAAGTTTCAAACGGCCGAGTCTAAATATAACCCAGCGCCGCCATCTTGATGGGGTTTAATGGTCAGGTTTATTTAACGACCAATCATAACAGGGCTTTATGGCACGTGACAAACTCACCAGCGTGCATTAGTTGTGTCGTCTGCTGGCTCGTCGTGAGCCGTGCATCCACTGTCACCACTTCAGTAAACACGACACTACCACCACATCACCAACCACGACAATACAACAACTACATCAACCACGACACAACCACCACATCACCAACCACGACACAACAACAACCACACCAACCACGACACAACCACCACATAAAACCACGACACAACAACAACCACACCAATCACGACACTACAACAACCACACCAACCACGACACTACAACAACCACACCAACCACGACACTACAACAACCACACCAACCACGACACTACAACAACCACACCAACCACGACACAACAACAACCACACCAACCACGACACAACAACAACCACACCAACCACGACACTACACCAACCACACCAACCACGACACTACAACAACCACACCAACCACGACACAACAACAACCACACCAACCACGACACTACACCAACCACACCAACCACGACACTACACCAACCACACCAACCACGACACTACACCAACCACACCAACCACGACACTACACCAACCACACCAACCACGACACTACACCAACCACACCAACCACGACACTACAACAACTAAACCAACCACGACACTACAACAACTACACCAACCACACATGTGACTACCAAAGTGACTAAAACAACCATCCAGTGACAACCCCAACAACAACCCCGACAGTGACAACCATTAAACCCCTAACCACGCCGGCGAATCTACATAGAGTGGACCCAAAAAAAAAACAACTAAAATAGCCGTATTAGAAAGTCAAGAATTCGACGAAAAAATTTAATTCGAGATGTTTCAAATAGACCACACGACTCTGGCTTTTGTCACATCCCAACTCTCCCCGCCCTACTTTAGCCTGTCCGCACCACCCCACCGGCGATTACCCCCCCCCCCCCCTACACACACAGACACACACTGACGGGCAGGTGAGTGGCGGGACTCGGCTCGGGGATGGAAGCCCCCGAGATGTGTGTCTCTAAAATTGAATTTCCGCGTCCAACAAACTGTCTTGTGTTTCTATGGGGATCGATGCCCTCTATGATCGTGTTTATTGTGCCATTAAGCTCGGCATTAAGCTCGTTAGCTCAAGCTCCGCTCCACGAGGGCAGGAACACCTCACAGTTGTGGCCTTTGACCCGAGAAAACCGTTTTCTGGATTCGTTGGAGCGGTGGTCGCTCTCTCAGTTGGTAATTCTTGTAGCTGGCAGCATATATAGCTAACATCAGCTATAGAACACTTGGTAATTCTTGTAGCTGGCATCATATATAGCTAACTTCAGCTATAGAACACTTGGTAATTCTTGTAGCTGGCATCATATATAGCTAACAACAGCTATAGAACACTTGGTAATTCTTGTAGCTGGCAGCATATATAGCTAACTTCAGCTATAGAACACTTGGTAATTCTTGTAGCTGGCAGCATATATAGCTAACATCAGCTATAGAACACTTGGTAATTTTTGTAGCTGGCATCATATATAGCTAACTTCAGCTACAGAACGGTAAAAAAAAACAAGGCATTTTGAAAGAAAAAAAAATTCAGGTACAGTTTAGTGTATTTAAAGTGTGAAGAGAGTGTGAATATGTCTGTAGATAAAGTGTGAAATCAGAGAGTGCAGATAAAGTGAGTTGTTTCTGTGGTGTAACGTTACTGCTGCCGTTTTAAATTCGTTTGTTTTGATGGTGTGTTATGTTGGGGGTAAAATTAAAGTCTGACACACAGTAACCTCAGGGTACCAAAACCACTGACTTAAGACAGGGCTAAGGGAAAGAGACCTAAAGACCTATCGAATGTTTGGGCAGAGACCTAAAGACGTAGCCACTTTTAGGACAGACCTAAAGACCTATCGACTGTTAGGACAGAGACCTAAAGTCTTATCAACTGCTGCGACAGAGACCTAAAGACCTAGCCACTAAAAGGACAGAGACCTCGCCACTTCCACGACAGACCTAGCGCCACTCTAACGAAGTTCAGGCAGCCTGTCATCTGCTCCAGCGTGTGCAGTAGGTCACGTGATATGAAACTAATTAATTATTGGCCCTCATAATCTTGGGAGGGGGAATCTCGTTGTTAATTAATTATTGCCTCTTATATTAGGTTGGGGAAAATGTTAAAGACTTTAATAAATGTCACTCGCGGTGTGAAAGAAGTTTTTGCAACCAAGATAATTGTCACTGAATAAGTGTAGAATATTGCAGCTAGCACCAGTCTTTAGAATATTGCAGCTAGCACCAGTCTTTAGAATGTTGCAGCCAGCCAAAGTCTTTAGAATATTGCAGCTAGCACCAGTCTTTAGAATATTGTAGCTAGCACCAGTCTTTAGAATATTGCAGCCAGCCAAAGTCTTTAGAATATTGCAGCTAGCACCAGTCTTTAGAATATTGTAGCTAGCACCAGTCTTTAGAATATTGCAGCCAGCCAAAGTCTTTAGAATATTGCAGCTAGCACCAGTCTTTAGAATATTGTAGCCAGCCAAAGTCTTTAGAATATTGCAGCTAGCACCAGTCTTTAGAATATTGTAGCTAGCACCAGTCTTTAGAATATTGCAGCCAGCCAAAGTCTTTAGAATATTGCAGCTAGCACCAGTCTTTAGAATATTGTAGCTAGCACCAGTCTTTAGAATATTGCAGCCAGCCAAAGTCTTTAGAATATTGCATTTAGCACCAGTCTTTAGAATATTGTAGCTAGCACCAGTCTTTAGAATATTGCAGCTAGCCAAAGTCTTTAGAATATTGTAGCTAGCCAAAGTCTTTAGAATATTGTAGCTAGCACCAGTCTTTAGAATATTGCAGCTAGCACCAGTCTTTAGAATATTGTAGCTAGCACCAGTCTTTAGAATATTGTAGCTAGCACCAGTCTTTAGACTATTGTAGCTAGCACCAGTCTTTAGAATATTCCAGCTAGCACCAGTCTTTAGAATATTGCAGCTAGCCAAAGTCTTTAGAATATTGTAGCTAGCACCAGTCTTTAGAATGTTGTAGCTAGCACCAGTCTTTAGAATGTTGTAGCTAGCACCAGTCTTTAGAATATTCCAGCTAGCCAAAGTCTTTAGAATATTGCAGCTAGCCAAAGTCTTTAGAATATTGTAGCTAGCACCAGTCTTTAGAATGTTGTAGCTAGCACCAGTCTTTAGAATGTTGTAGCTAGCACCAGTCTTTAGAATATTCCAGCTAGCCAAAGTCTTTAGAATATTGCTGCTAGCCAAAGTCTTTAGAATGTTGCAGCTAGCACCAGTCTTTAGAATGTTGTAGCTAGCACCAGTCTTTAGAATATTCCAGCTAGCACCAGTCTTTAGAATATTCCAGCTAGCACCAGTCTTTAGAATATTGCAGCTAGCATCAGTCGGCGTGGTCGAGTCGGTAAAGCTTTTGGTTGTTAAACCGAAAAGTCTCGTGGTCGAACCCTCGGGCAGATGAGGCTCGTTGGCTGGGGACAGCCACTCTTCTAGGAGAGACAACTCCAAAATCAAACAACTGCTGCCTTGTAGTTTGTTCTTGGTTGGACAAAGGCTGAAATCGGAGTCAATGGCCTCAATGGCGCATAACCAGTTGACACGTATCCTTAATTGTGTTGGAGGTGGATCCCTTCCAACACTAAAAATTAAGAACGAAGAAGAAGAAGAATATTGCAGCTAGCCAAAATCTTGACGTTATGTTCCAGGTCCATGATCCGGTGCTGGTGTCTCCATGACGACAAGACACTTCACGTCTGCTGACTTCCATTCTTCTGCTGGTCACGTGGTGTGGCGGGTTAAAACAGGTAAACCACGACATGAAGGAAATATTTGAAAAGATGACGTGTATATTTGGGTTGGTGTGGTCACTGCTAACAAATGCCAGTCTATCAGGAGGGGGGGGGGGGGTAATATGATGTGAAAAAAGGGGGGGGGGGATTTTAGTGGACGTTTTTAGACAGGAGCTATTGTCGGGAACCCTTCTGACGAGGACCTATTTGTCCTTGGCCCTAGACACGGGATAAATTTTGTGGGAATTCTTGTTTACGCTGGCCGTCTGTCGAAAGTCCAAATGTCGCCGACCATATTGTTTTTGTCATAGACCGTTCTGGTTAGGTCGATTGGGCGCGGTTAATATGTAAGTGTTTTGGGTCATAGTGTTGTAGGTCAAGTAGATGTAGGTCAAGTAGATGTAGTTCAGGGTGTTGTACGTCAAGTAGATGTAGGTCATGTTGTTGTATGTCAAGTAGATGTAGGTCAGGGTGTTGTAGGTCAAGTAGATGTAGGTCAGGGCGTTGTAGGTCAAGTAGATGTAGGTCAGGGCGTTGTAGGTCAAGTAGATGTAGGTCATGTTGTTGTAGGTCAAATTGATGTAGGTCATGTTGTTGTAGATCAAGTAGATGTAGGTCAGGGTGTTTTAGGTCAAGTAGATGTAGGTCAGGGCGTTGTAGGTCAAATCGATGTAGGTCATGTTGTTGTAGATCAAGTAGATGTAGGTCAGGGTGTTTTAGGTCAAATAGATGTAGGTCAGGGTGTTGTAGGTCAAGTAGATGTAGGTCAGTGTGTTGTATGTTAAGTAGATGTAGGTCAGGGTGTTGTAGGTCAAGTAGATGTAGGTCAGGGTGTTGTAGGTCAAGTAGATGTAGGTCAGGGTGTTGTAGGTCAAGTAGATGTAGGTCAGGGTGTTGTAGTTACGCTATATCAGATCTACGTTCGCGCTTTAAGACACCTTATATAACGAGACATGTGGTCTTGCATAACGAGACATGTTGGCTAGGCTATATGACGTCATGTAACGAACACGACGACGTATAACGGGCCCTAATAAAATGGACACAGATGCGCGTGAGGTAATCACAGAAAACAAAGACAGGAGCGGCAGAAGATAATTTGTATGGTGCTGACGTCATTGCACTTCCGGTCAAGTTAATTAGCCACTTGGAGAAAAGCCCCAGCTCGCGGGCGTCATGGCCGTCTATTTGACCCGCTAGAGCTATAGGAGATTCTGGCCGTCTATTTGACCCGCTAGAGCTGTAGGAGATTCTGGCCGTCTATTTGACCCGCTAGAGCTATAGGAGATTCTGGCCGTCTATTTGACCCGCTAGAGCTGTAGGAGATTCTGGCCGTCTATTTGACCCGCTAGAGCTGTAGGATATTCTGGCCGTCTATTTGACCCGCTAGAGCTGTAGGAGATTCTGGCCGTCTATTTGACCCGCTAGAGTTGTAGGAGATTCTGGCCGTCTATTTGACCCGCTAGAGTTGTAGGAGATTCTGGCCGTCTATTTGACCCGCTAGAGCTATAGGAGATTCTGGCCGTCTATTTGACCCGCTAGAGCTATAGGAGATTCTGGCCGTCTATTTGACCCGCTAGAGCTGTAGGAGATTCTGGCCGTCTATTTGACCCGCTAGAGTTGTAGGAGATTCTGGCCGTCTATTTGACCCGCTAGAGTTGTAGGAGATTCTGGCCGTCTATTTGACCCGCTAGAGCTATAGGAGATTCTGGCCGTCTATTTGACCCGCTAGAGCTATAGGAGATTCTGGCCGTCTATTTGACCCGCTAGAGTTGTAGGAGATTCTGGCCGTCTATTTGACCCGCTAGAGTTGTAGGAGATTCTGGCCGTCTATTTGACCCGCTAGAGTTGTAGGAGATTCTGGCCGTCTATTTGACCCTCTAGAGTTGTAGGAGATTCTGGCCGTCTATTTGACCCGCTAGAGTTGTAGGAGATTCTGGCCGTCTATTTGACCCGCTAGAGTTGTAGGAGATTCTGGCCGTCTATTTGACCCGCTAGAGTTGTAGGAGATTCTGGCCGTCTATTTGACCCTCTAGAGTTGTAGGAGATTCTGGCCGTCTATTTGACCCGCTAGAGTTGTAGGAGATTCTGGCCGTCTATTTGACCCGCTAGAGCTGTAGGAGATTCTGGCCATCTATTTGACCCGCTAGAGCTGTAGGAGATTCTGGCCGTCTATTTGACCAGCTAGAGCTGTAGGATATTCTGGCCGTCTATTTGACCCGCTAGAGCTGTAGGAGATTCTCATGGCCGTCTATTTGACCCGCTAGAGTTGTAGGAGATTCTGGCCGTCTATTTGACCCGCTAGAGCTGTAGGAGATTCTCATGGCCGTCTATTTGACCCGCTAGAGCTGTAGGATATTCTGGCCGTCTATTTGACCCGCTAGAGTTGTAGGAGATTCTGGCCGTCTATTTGACCCGCTAGAGCTGTAGGAGATTCTCATGGCCGTCTATTTGACCCGCTAGAGCTGTAGGATATTCTGGCCGTCTATTTGACCCGCTAGAGCTGTAGGAGATTCTGGCCGTCTATTTGACCAGCTAGAGCTGTAGGATATTCTGGCCGTCTATTTGACCCGCTAGAGCTGTAGGAGATTCTCATGGCCGTCTATTTGACCCTCTAGAGTTGTAGGAGATTCTGGCCGTCTATTTGACCCGCTAGAGCTGTAGGAGATTCTCATGGCCGTCTATTTGACCAGCTAGAGCTGTAGGAGATTCTCATGGCCGTCTATTTGACCCGCTAGAGCTGTAGAAGATTCTGGCCGTCTATTTGACCCGCTAGAGCTGTAGGAGATTCTGGCCGTCTATTTGACCCGCTAGAGCTGTAGGTGATTCTGGCCGTCTATTTGACCCGCTAGAGCTGTAGGAGATTCTGGCCGTCTATTTGACCCGCTAGAGATTCTCATTTGTTGACATTGACTTCTATCAGGTCAACTGACACGTCACTTCCTGCGGACATCCATGTAAACATGCGGGTGAGCAGCACATTTCTGTGTGTGCTGTAAACAGTGAGCACGTGACTTGTTTGTGTTGACCTCAAGGGTTAGTTCAAGGTCGTCTTGTTATCACACACGCACTAGCCACTTGTGTCACCACATTAGGCTTATGAACGTGTCACCACATTAGACTTGTGAATGTGTCACCACATTAGGCTTGTGAATGTGTCACCACATTAGGCTGGTGAATGTGTCACCACATTAGGCTGGTGAATGTGTCACCACATTAGGCTGGTGAATGTGTCACCACATTAGACTTGTGAATGTGTCACCACATTAGACTTGTGAATGTGTCACCACATTAGACTTGTGAATGTGTCACCACATTAGGCTTGTGAATGTGTCACCACATTAGGCTGGTGAATGTGTCACCACATTAGGCTGGTGAATGTGTCACCACATTAGGCTGGTGAATGTGTCACCACATTAGACTGGTGAATGTGTCACCACATTAGGCTGGTGAATGTGTCACCACATTAGGCTGGTGATTGTGTCACCACATTAGACTGGTGAATGTGTCACCACATTAGGCTGGTGAATGTGTCACCACATTAGGCTGGTGATTGTGTCACCACATTAGACTGGTGAATGTGTCACCACATTAGGCTGGTGAATGTGTCACCACATTAGGCTGGTGAATGTGTCACCACATTAGACTGGTGAATGTGTCACCACATTAGACTGGTGAATGTGTCACCACATTAGGCTGGTGAATGTGTCACCACATTAGACTGGTGAATGTGTCACCACATTAGACTGGTGAATGTGTCACCACATTAGACTGGTGAATGTGTCACCACATTAGGCTTGTGAATGTGTCACCACATTAGGCTGGTGAATGTGTCACCACATTAGGCTGGTGATTGTGTCACCACATTAGGCTGGTGAATGTGTCACCACATTAGGCTGGTGAATGTGTCACCACATTAGACTGGTGAATGTGTCACCACATTAGACTGGTGAATGTGTCACCACATTAGGCTTGTGAATGTGTCACCACATTAGGCTGGTGAATGTGTCACCACATTAGGCTGGTGATTGTGTCACCACATTAGACTTGTAAAATGTGTCACCACATTAGACTGGTGAACGTGTCACCACACAGACCACAATGGTGCCACCGTGTCTGTCACGTGACTCCCGTGTAGTATTAACCTTCCAGCGCTGACCCGCTGCCCGCCGACCACGCGCTCTGTCAAGAAGGTTCCGGCGGAAGCCGAGTTGCCTGATGGGAATGTCAGAAAAATCAGGCCGCCCCGTCTGCTCTAGCGCCACTCCCAGAATGCAGCACACCAGTGCTCTGGTCCTACCATTCAGTCGTCCGACCGTCATCTTCTTCAGCCTCTGTTTCACGCGGTCAAATGTTTAACGTGTCCGACTGTTGAACAGTTTAACACGTTAAAATATTTAACACGTTAAACTATTTAAAACGTTAAACTATTTAACACGTTAAACTGTTTAACATGTTTACATACTCCCTATACACACCCTAACGACGGCTCAAGGTGGTCTAATCAAAGATTAATTTGCGATCGTGGTGTTTTTGTTAATAATAAATATGGTGGTGGTTATGGTGTGTGTGAGGGGGGAAGGGAGGAGGGGGGGGGGGGGGGGGTTGGGGGTGGTGTTTAATTAATTTCGATAAATTCCAGACTCATTTCTCTGAAGACAGACACGCGCTGTAAGTAGCCACAACAAAACCCATTTCTTCACACTTTGCCGAATTTTCTGCTACACGAAAACACAATCGCTGAAATGTCCACTTAACATTAACACGACCCCCGAAATGTCCACTTAACATTACCACGATCCCCGAAATGTCCACTTAACATTACCACGATCCCCGAAATGTCCACTTAACATTAACACGACCCCCGAAATGTCTACTCAACATTACCACGACCCCCGAAATGTCTACTCAACATTACCACGACCCCCGAAATGTCCGCTTAATTAACATTACCACGATCCCCGAAATGTCCACTTAACATTACCACGATCCCCGAAATGCCCGCTTAACATTACCACAACCGCCGAAATGTCCGCTTAACATTACCACGACCCCCGAAATGTCGCCTAGCCCCACCTGCTCGCCAAGATTCCCCCACCGAACACAGCGACAAGCTGTAATTATTTTCATCCGTTTCTTTCTCTCCCCGAGTTTTTTGTACACCTAAAAATTCACACACACGCTAACATAGAGCTCCCCCCCCCCGACACACACACGCTAACATAGAACCCCCCCCCCCCCCCCACACACACGCTAACATAGAACCCCCCCCCCCACACACACACACACACACGCCAACATTGAGTCCCACATTTCTCCCCGACCAAACCACCCACTCACCCCCCCCCCCCCCGCAAATTATTTGAATATTTTTCTTTTGTTTCTCCCCCCCCCCCTCCCCTCCCCTCCCCCCGCTACAAAACAGGGCATGAATAATCGACGAGTGGCACCGAACCGAGAATCTTTCTATTTCACTTAATAATTCATGACCGCTGAGGACAGGGACCCGCCGCCACACGCCATTGGGCCATTACACGCCTTTAACAGCGCGCTCCCTCCCGCGGGGGGCAGGCGGCCGACTAGGGGCCAGCTGACGATTGTGTCGTCTGGTAATGACCAGGTGTGGAGGCGACCACTGGACCTTCTGCTGGAATGCCAGGATGAGTCACCGTCCTTTGGGAGAAAGTCATTTTTTTTTTGGTTTGTTTAACACTCGAAACTGCCGGAAATTTCATAAGGCTGAGACGAAATATCAATACTAAGGGGACGGAACTCGGGGATGAAGCAAGGGATTGTATCGAGTCAGTCATTATTTTTAAAGCAGAAACAAAGAGAAGCAATGCGAAACATTGAGTTGTTTTAATCGGTTTCAAAAAGTTAACATTTTACCATCAAAATATGAACGTTTTACCATCGAAATGTTGAGATTTTACCAACAAAATATTAACCAACTTAAAGTTTACGTTAAAAATCACAGGCTAGTCATTAGACAAGTAGCCTACACTCGTAAGATACCTATGGTACACAACTAGCAATGACATCCAGCCATACTAGCTAATGACATATCTACCAGCTAATAACATATCCAGCCATACTAACTAATGACATCCAGCCCATATTAGCTAATGACATCTAGCCCATAGTAGCTAATGACATCCAGCCATACTACACAGCTAGCTAACGACATTGCTGCAGTCATTAGATTTGCCCATCAGTCTCCGAAATTTGCTACAAATGTCTTTGACTGTGCAGGTGTATTTTAGGTCATGGCACTGTCATAACTAGCAATCTTCCTACTTAAAAGCTTTTCATAACAATTTTTGTTTTTCGTTTTTTTAGTAACTTCAAGCCCATAAAGTCACATCAAGTCAAGCCCACAAAGTCACATCAAGTCAAGCCCACAAAGTCACATCAAGTCAAGCCCACAAAGTCACATCAAGTCAAGCCCACAAAGTCACATCAAGTCAAGCCCACAAAGTCACATCAGGTCAAGCCCACAAAGTCACATCAAGTCAAGCCCACAAAGTCACATCAAGTCAAGCCCACAAAGTCACATCAGGTCAAGCCCACAAAGTCACATCAAGTCAAGCCCACAAAGTCACATCAAGTCAAGCCCACAAAGTCACATCAAGTCAAGCCCACAAAGTCACATCAAGTCAAGCCCACAAAGTCACATCAAGTCAAGCCCACAAAGTCACATCAAGTCAAGCCCACAAAGTCACATCAGGTCAAGCCCACAAAGTCACATCAAGTCACGCCCACAAAGTCACATCAAGTCAAGCCCACACAGTCACATCAAGTCAAGCCCACAAAGTCGCATCAAGTCAAGCCTACAAAGTCACATCAAGTCAAGCCCACAAAGTCACATCAAGTCAAGCCTACAAAGTCACATCAAGTCAAGCCCACAAAGTCATATCAAGTCAAGCCCATAAAGTCACATCAAGTCAAATTTACAAAGTCGCATGTTGTCATATATAAAACAAAGTAAATTATGTTTAACACTATCAACATGTGTTCATATTTATCCCTATTCTACAGGTAAACATCATGTTGATAAACATCATGTTGATATACATGTGCTATGTAAACAGGCTACATATGTATAATGAAACTTTTCTTATACCACTTTAAGTTAAACTTTAGTAATAAGACAAAGAAAAAAGATTTTTAAAAATATGCATACAAGGGAAGTAATAAAAATATTTTTACACAAAAAGTGCAATTACTTGTTATTTCCCTTTAAAAATGTAATCACGTAAATATCATTGCTAAATGTGGTAATACACAATGAACAGAAAAATATTAGAATGCTTTTTGTACCTTTTAATGAAACGAATAAAAAGTATGATATTTAAGGTACTAATTAAAGTTAATGTATACAAGTGGACGCACTAATTACAATAAAAACCTAAAGCACCACCTACATCATCGAATGGCAATTAGATCGCGCGTACAGCCAGACCATTTTCCTGTAGTAGATTAGACAAGGGGACAGGTGAACTAATGGATTCATGGGGACAGGTGAACTAATGGATTCATGGGGACAGGTGAACTAATGGATTCATGGGGACAGGTGAACTAATGGATTCATGGGGACAGGTGAACTAATGGATTCATGGGGACAGGTGAACTAATGGATTCATGGGGACAGGTGAACTAATGGATTCATGGGGACAGGTGAACTAATGGATTCATGGGGACAGGTGAACTAATGGAATAATGGGGACAGGTGAACTAATGTAATAATGAGGACAGGTGAACTAATGGAATAATGGGGACAGGTGAACTAATGGAATAATGGGGACAGGTGAACTAATGGATTCATGGGGACAGGTGAACTAATGGATTAATGGGGACAGGTGAACTAATGGAATAATTTGGACAGGTGAACTAATGGAACAATGGGGACAGGTGAACTAATGGAACAATGAAGACAGGTGAACTAATGGAATAATGGGGACAGGTGAACTAATGGAATAATGGGGACAGGTGAACTAATGGAATAAATGGGGACAGGTGAACTAATGGAATAATGGGGACAGGTGAACTAATGGAATAATGGGGACAGGTGAATTATTGGAATAATGGAGACAGGTGAACTAATGGAATAATGAGGACAGGTGAACTAATGGAATAATGGAGACAGGTAAACTAATGGAATAATGGGGACAGGTGAACTAATGGAATAATGGGGACAGGTGAATTATTGGAATAATGGAGACAGGTGAACTAATGGATTAACGGGGACAGGTGAACTAATGGATTAACGGGGACAGGTGAACTAATGGATTAATGGGGACAGGTGAATTATTGGAATAATGGGGACAGGTAACTTGACCTTTAGACCTGAATCTTGACTAATGTCATCACATTGCAAGCTGCCAAAACTAAATCTTTTACTAAGCTGTAACTAAAACATCAACCCCGTCTCTTGTCATTCCATGTTGTTTCTGTGTAATTTTTATTTTGTCATTCCATGTTGTTTCTGTGAAATATTTTAGCGACCTTACCCAATATTTTAGCCATATATTTTAGCGACCTTACCCAATATTTTAGCCACCCTACCCAATATTTTAGCCACCCTACACAATATTTTAGCCACCCTACCCAATATTTTAGCCACCGTACCCAATATTTTAGCCAAATATTTTAGCCACCCTACCCAATATTCATATGCCGAGGTCACAGAAACAAGTGAACTCTACTTCACTTGCCCCATAGACATTCAGGTTTAAAAGGAAAACTTTACCCAATATTTTAGCCAAATATTTTAGTCACCCTACCCAATATTTTAGCCAAATATTTTAGCCACCCTACCCAATATTTTAGCCACACTACCCAATATTTTAGCCACACTACCCAATATTTTAGCCACCCTACCCAATATTTTAGTCACCCTACCCAATATTTTAGTCACCCTACCCAATATTTTAGGCAAATATTTTAGCCACCCTACCCAATATATAGCCACACTACCCAATATTTTAGCCACCCTACCCAATATATCGCCACACTACCCAATATTTTAGCCACCCTACCCAATATTTAGCCACCCTACCCAATATTTTAGCCACCCTACCAAATATTTAGTCACCCTACCCAATATTTTAGGCAAATATTTTATCCACCCTACCAAATATTTTAGCCACCCTACCCAATATTTAGCCACCCTACCCAATATTTAGCCACCCTACCCAATATTTAGCCACCCTACCCAATATTTAGCCACCCTACCCAATATTTAGCCACCCTACCCAATATTTAGCCACCCTACCCAATATTTAGCCACCCTACCCAATATTTAGCCACCCTACCCAATATTTAGCCACCCTACCCAATATTTAGCCACTTAGCCACACAAAAAACGTGAATGTTCTTGCATTAACCTGTCGGTCCTATACGTGAGACTATCAAAGGAAAGTGCTGTGACGTCACACTAGCATAGATCAGACCTGCACTATTGAACTGTCAATTGTATAGTTAGGATTTATTGGAGGTCTGTTGGGTGACTGTAGAGGTAGATAAGGTAGGTGTACAGTGTGGACAGGTAGACATGGTTGGTATATATATATATATATATATATATATATATATATATATATATATATATATATATATATATATATATATATATATATATATATATATATTCAGTAGAAGAATGTAGACACCATTACTAAAGTTACCCTTCATACTACCATGGGGTAGATGAAGTACAGTTTATGTTTCTTGACCTCGGTATATGAAAAGAATGGTGTGGTCAGCACTATGTCCTTTACTTTGCCTAACGTATGCGAGGTACCCAGCAGATCTGGGTGGACTCAGGGACGTCCTGTAGTCGCCAGACCGGGGACTGTGTGGCTGTTGTGTGGGCGGGGACTGTGTGGCTGTTGTGTGGGCGGGGACTGTGTGGCTGTTGTGTGGGTGGGGACTGTGTGACTGTTGTGTGGGTGGGGACTGTGTGGCTGTTGTGTGGGTGGGGACTGTGTGGCTGTTGTGTGGGTGGGGACTGTGTGACTGTTGTGTGGGTGGGGACTGTGTGGCTGTTGTGTGGGCGGGGACTGTGTGGCTGTTGTGTGGGTGGGGACTGTGTGGCTGTTGTGTGGGCGGGGACTGTGTGGCTGTTGTGTGGGCGGGGACTGTGTGGCTGTTGTGTGGGTGGGGACTGTGTGGCTGTTGTGTGGGTGGGGACTGTGTGGCTGTTGTGTGGGTGGGGACTGTGTGGCTGTTGTGTGGCTGGGGACTGTGTGGCTGTTGTGTGGGCGGGGACAGCCTGTTGTTTTTGTCTACTTGAAAAATTTAAGTGAACATAGTGTAACTGTCTAGTTGAAATGTGGAGAGTCTTGATGTTTACTCAGACTGTCCTGCAGCTGTATCATCTGACCTACTTAGTCAGCTGTGACGTACCATTTGACCTACTTAGTCAACTGTGACGTACCATCTGACCTACTTGGTCAGCGGTGACGTACCGTTTGACCTACTTAGTCAGCTGTGACGTACCATTTGACCTACTTAGTCAGCTGTGACATACCATTTGACCTACATAATCAACTGTGACGTACCATCTGACCTACTAAATCAGCTGTGACGTACCATCTGACCTACTTGGTCAACTGTGATGTTAGTCCCGCCACTCTCCACAGCAAAAGTAACAGACCGCCTACTTACCTACTACCTACCACGCCCCGCCCCTAATTCAAACCACGTTTTTCACCTTTGACCTCCAAACTCTCACGTGTTCCGCCCGCCCGCCCGGCCGAGCGTAGCGTGCTGTTGCAGTTGGGGAATCCGGTACACGGTACACGGCACACGGCACACGGCACACTGTCGACTGTCGTGGCGACCGTGTCTAGCAACCTGGGCAGGTCAGCGAGTGTGTAGGTCACGTGATTAACCGGGTGTAGACTCGTGTTCTGTCTGTGTTCACGTCGGCAACACGGCACTGCCCAACACACGGAGTTACGGCAATGTGTTTGGCCGGTTGATTGTTGCCTCTTTCCGACAGGAGAAGATAATTCTGGATAATTAAGAGGTAAGAGTAGTTTCCCTTCTTTCCTATTTTAAAATTTAAACTATAGGTTAAACAGCCGGCTTAATTCAAATGTTAGGGGTTTGCGGGGTTTTTTTAACCGAAAAATTGAACTCGTATTTTGTTTATATTATATCACTGTTTAAATTTAAAGTGTTTACTTCGTGAATTTTGTGACGTTTAGCGAATTATGTAAAGCGTGCATCTTAGTAAATAATGTGAAATATGCGTGTTCAGCGAATTAGGCCTATGTGAATTATGCATGTGTAGTAAATTATGTGAATATGCATGATTAGAGAATTTCGTTAACAGTTAAGTGTGCATGTTTAGTGAATTATGTCAAGTGTGTGTATGTTTAGTGAATTACGTCAAGTGTGTGTATGTTTAGTGAATTACGTCAAGTGTGTGTATGTTTAGTGAATTATGTCAAGTGTGTGTATGTTTAGTGAATTATATAAAGTTTGCGTGCTGTGTGATGACGTATATTGCTTAACATCCAATTCACTAATTAAATTAATTTAAACTCGATGTAATTAGCCGTGACTGTTTAGGGGAGACCATGACTATAAATAGTTAAGTGTACACGTAAAGGGACATAATTAACTCTTCCATTGTTAGTTGACTTTCACGCGAAAGGGACATAACTAGCTTTGATTTGCAGACGACAAAAGCAGCTGTGGTTTGCAGACGACAAAAGCAGCTGTGGTTTGCCGAACAATCTGTTGTAACTCGCCCACTTGAGCAGACACAAGAAAGTGTCTTACTCAAGGTCAGGGTGACACCAAGCAATTAAGTCAAGGACGTCACAAGTGTAGGACCACTTAGTATAGAGACACTAACACACTGGGTGGATGGAGAACAATCAGTTAGCGCCCCTGATTCACACCAATAGACAAATGTGTTGGTAGATAGAGAGATGGGTATCCGTGTCATCACCCCTCCCCCCCGACACACACACACACACACACAAGTTGACTGTTTGGTGTGCATCACTGCATCTTGGTATGTGGGGGGGGGGGGTGGGAGGGGGGGGGAGAAATAGCGACTGTAGTGATTGATATACGGGAGTCAATCGTGTAGTAGACTGGTGGTTGATGGATGGGGAGATGGTTGGATACATTGATGGGGAGATGGTTGGATACATTGATGGGGAGATGGTTGGATACATTGATGGGGAGATGGTTGGTGTGGTAGGTGAATCAGCTATGGGTTGGTGTGCTAGGTGGATCAACTGATGGTTGGTGTGGTAGGTGGATCAACTGATGGTTGGTGTGGTAGGTGGATCAACTGATGGTTGGTGTGGTAGGTGGATCAGCTATGGGTTGGTGTGCTAGGTGGATCAACTGATGGTTGGTGTGGTAGGTGGATCAGCTATGGGTTGGTGTGCTAGGTGGATCAACTGATGGTTGGTGTGGTAGGTGGATCAGCTATGGGTTGGTGTGCTAGGTGGATCAACTGATGGTTGGTGTGGTAGGTGGATCAGCTATGGGTTGGTGTGCTAGGTGGATCAACTGATGGTTGGTGTGGTAGGTGGATCAGCTATGGGTTGGTGTGCTAGGTGGATCAACTGATGGTTGGTGTGCTAGGTGGATCAACTGATGGTTGGTGTGGTAGGTGGATCAGCTATGGGTTGGTGTGCTAGGTGGATCAAGTGATGGTTGGTGTGGTAGGTGGATCAAGTGATGGTTGGTGTGGTAGGTGGATCAGCTATGGGTTGGTGTGCTAGGTGGATCAAGTGATGGTTGGTGTGGTAGGTGGATCAAGTGATGGTTGGTGTGCTAGGTGGATCAAGTGATGGTTGGTGTGGTAGGTGGATCAAGTGATGGTTGGTGTGGTAGGTGGGTCAAGTGATGGTTGGTGTGGTAGGTGGATCAAGTGATGGTTGGTGTGGTAGGTGGATCAAGTGATGGTTGGTGTGGTAGGTGGATCAAGTGATGGTTGGTGTGGTAGGTGGATCAAGTGATGGTTGGTGTGGTAGGTGGATCAAGTGATGGTTGGTGTGGTAGGTGGATCAAGTGATGGTTGGTGAGATGATAGATGGTAGATTAGAGAAGTTTGGCTTGGAATCGATACACAGGAACATGACACATTCCCTGTCATACATGGCACAATCCCTGCCATACATGACACAATCCCTGCCATACATGACACAATCCCTGCCATACATGACACAATCCCTGTCATACATGACACAATCATTGCCTCCTAGTGAATCACGTGATAATCCCGCACGTGTCAAACACGTGTAAACGTTGACCCAACTTGTTCGAGATTTTACAACTGTCAGTACTCACTCGGCTACTGGAAACATTACCTGAGGCTGCACATTTGTAGGGGTCGTGCACTTTTGTAAGGGTCGTGCACATGGTGCACATCATGATTGTGTTTAGGGGTCGTGCACATTTTGCATACCATGATTGTGTTTAGGGGTCGTGCACATGGTGTTTAGGGGTGGTTCACATGTTGTATACCATGATTGTGTTTAGGGAACGTTCACATATCACATAACATGTTTGTTTAATAGGTCGATTATAGTGACATTCTGGGGTCACCATGACAACTCCCCCCCCCCCCCCCCCCATGTATACCCTGCGTGCTCTCTGATTCAACAATCACGACTTGCCACACACCCAACATTTTTTTCGCCACCCAGTTACATTTCTATAGCCTGTCTAAGATCCTTGGTGCGTCATATGGCAGTCCCGTTAGTGTGGGTGGTGGGGGGGGGGGGGGGGGGGAGGGGGGCGTGCAGATAGGGTGTACTGAATTCGAACTGAGGTCTACATTCCACCCCCCTCCCCCAACTACCGGCTCATTTGTTTGAATCATGTCTTAGAGCCCTTTTCTCATGTCCTCATAATTTACAACGAAATCAACAATTCGTCAATAGACCCCCCCCCCCCCCCCACCCTACACGCCCCGCCCTTCAAACTTGAAATGGTTTACCTGTGGAGAAAGACGTTTGTGAATAGCCAGCACTAGACATGTTGTAACCGGTAGCCGGCTAAGTACTGTTGGGACCAAGAGAATTTGGTTTGTATTCTAACTTTTGCCGGCTAAGTACTATTGGGACCAAGAGAATTTGGTTTGTATTCTAACCACTGCCGGCTAAGTACTATTGGGACCAAGAGAATTTGGTTTGTATTCTAACCACTGCCGGCTAAGTACTATTGGGACCAAGAGAATTTGGTTTGTATTCTAACCACTGCCGGCTAAGTACTAAGAGAATTGGGTTTGTATTCTAACCACCACGTTATGGCTTGTTAGTGTTAACTGCTGTCGTTGGAAGGTATGAGTGTGTCGTGGATATAGGCAGTGTGTTGTGGATATAGGCAGTGTGTTGTGGATATAGGCAGTGTGTCGTGGATATAGGCAGTGTGTCGTGGATATAGGCAGTGTGTCGTGGATATAGGCAGTGTGTTGTGGATATAGGCAGTGTGTTGTGGATATAGGCAGTGTGTCGTGGATATAGGCAGTGTGTCGTGGATATAGGCAGTGTGTTGTGGATATAGGCAGTGTGTCGTGGATATAGGCAGTGTGTCGTGGATATAGGCAGTGTGTCGTGGATATAGGCAGTGTGTTGTGGATATAGGCAGTGTGTCGTGGATATAGGCAGTGTGTCGTGGATATAGGCAGTGTGTCGTGGATATAGGCAGTGTGTCGTGGATATAGGCAGTGTGTTGTGGATATAGGCAGTGTGTTGTGGATATAGGCAGTGTGTTGTGGATATTAGCAGGTATAATGAGTGTGTCAACCAATCCAGTTTTTAGACTGCTGTCTATTGTTGTAACACAAGCTTCAATGACTAACGGAGTTCAATAAGTTTTGTAGACCTCTGCACTTTGATCCACCTAGCGGAATATTCTATTTTTGACCTCTGCACTTTGATCCACCTGGCGGAATATTCTATTTTTGACCTCTGCACTCTGATCCACCTAGCGGAATATCTATTTTTGACCTCTGCACTTTGATCCACCTGGCGGAATATTCTATTTTTGACACCTGCACTTTGATCCAACTATTACCAGCGGAATATTCCATTTTTGACCTTTGCCCTTTGATCCAACTATTACCAGCGGAATACAACGTTCTGCTACCTGTGATATCCTGTGACAGCTGTGTACGGCTAAACGAATTGAATGAGTTCAGTTGGCCACAGGTGCTCGGCGGCAAGTGTTTGACCACAAAAAGCTTCAGCACGTGCCGAGTGTATGTGGACGTTTGAGTGAAGTCGGATTATCAGTGTTGTCGGATTATCGGTGATGTCAGATTATCGGTGATGTCGGATTATCGGTGATATCGGATTATCGTTGTTGTCGGATTATCGGTGTTGTCGGATTATCGGTGATGTCGGATTATCCATGAGGACGGTGTTTCATATCTACCAATGCTCAGACAGATTTTAAGTCGGCCAATAGATGTTCCTGTCCAAGAGTTTTAGACGATTGATTTTAATTCCAATGTGGACAGTGTAGTAAAACTGCTACATTGTAACAATGGATCATTTCAGCTATTACTATCATACACGTTACACATTAAACAATTACTGACTGTTAGATTGTGCTTTCTTCCAGGCATCTCTCCCCCCCCCCCCCCCGAACGAAAAGGAATTTATATAGAAAATATATACTTTAAACAGTTTACAACCTATCCTCCCCCCCCCGGAAAATTTAGTCGTCCCCCCCCCCCCCACCGGAGAAAAAGTCTGGGGAAAAAACATAGTTTAGATGTCTACAAACTTTGTATTACACCAACCTAGTAGCACATCAAACAGTTACAGGCGGTAAAATGGCCTGCCTACAAATATGACATATAAGTGCGTGTGTACTTGAAGACATGGGCGTGTTGGTGCATCACTACTGTAATCTTGTTTGAAGTCACCTAAGTCAACCTAAGATACCTTATCTGGAAGGTTCTAATCTTTTCCTACACACTAACATGCGGGTACTGCTTCCATTTGTTCCAAAGGTCAAGGTCAGAATTCCGTCCAGCAACCGGTCCCACAGCTCACCGGGTCAACAGACAAGATGGAGGCCATCGTAGCCGCTGTCAACATCCGGTTTAACTTGACACCCAGCAACATCGTCAATGGGGGTAATAAATGGTCACCATTTTAATCACCACCTGATCACCACTAACATTTCCAGTCACCACCAACACTATTGTTACTAACTTATCACTACCAACCTTCTAGCCTCCACCAGCACATTCGTCCCACCACCTGATCACCACCAAATTTAGTCACCACCTGGTCACCACTAACATTTCTAGTCACCACCTGGTCACCACCAAATTTAGTCACCACCAAATTTAGTCACCACCTGGTCACCACTAACATTTCTAGTCACCACCTGGTCACCACCAAATTTAGTCACCACCAAATTTAGTCACCACCTGGTCACCACTAACATTTCTAGTCACCACCTGATCACCACCAATATTCTTAACACCACCTAGTCACCACCTAATCTAGTCACCACCTTGCCACCACCACCAAATCTAGTCACCACCTAGTCACCACCTAATCTAGTCACCACCCCTCTCCCCCCAGACCCCCGTGTGTCCGAGTGGTTCCTGATGAACAACCTTGCCAGCGTGCTGACCATTATCCTGCTGTACCTGCTGATGGTCAAGCACGGCCCCGCCTTCATGGAGAAACGTCCGCCCTTCCAGCTCTCCCAGCTCTTGGTCGTCTACAACTTCGCTCTGGTCATCCTCTCCGCTTACATTTTCTTTGAGGTAACTGCTTACATTTTCTATGAGGTGACTGCTTACATTTTCTTTGAGGTAACTGCTTACATTTTATTTGAGGTAACTGCTTACATTTTATTTGAGGTAACTGCTTACATTTTATTTGAGGTAACTGCTTACATTTTCTATGAGGTAACTGCTTACATTTTCTATGAGGTAACTGCTTACATTTTCTATGAGGTAACTGCTTACATTTTCTATGAGGTAACTGCTTACGTTTTCTTGGAGATAACTGCTTACATTTTCTTGGTGGTAACTGCTTACATTTTCTTTGAGGTGATAGCTTACATTTTCTTTGAGGTAACTGCTTACATTTTCTTTGAGGTAACTGCTTACATTTTCTTGGAAGTAACTGCTTACATTTTCTTTGAGGTAACTGCTTACATTTTCTTTGAGGTAACTGCTTACGATTTCTTGGAGGTAACTGCTTACATTTTCTTGGAGGTAACTGCTTACATTTTCTTTGAAGTAACTGCTTACATTTTATTTGAGGTAACTGCTTACATTTTCTTGGAGGTAACTGCTTACATTTTCTTGGCGGTAACTGCTTACATTTTCTTTGAGGTGATAGCTTACATTTTCTTTGACACAGTAGCTTACATTTTCTTTGCGGTAACTGCTTACATTTTATTTGAGGTAACTGCTTACATTTTCTTTGAGGTAACTGTTTACATTTTCTGTGAGGTAACTGCTTACATTTTCTTTGAGGTAACTGCTTACATTTTCTATGAGGTAACTGCTTACATTTTCTTTGAGATAACTGCTTACATTTTCGTTGAGGTAACCGCTTACATTTTCTTTGAGGTAACTGCTTACATTTTTGAGGTACCTGCTTACATTTTCTTTGAGGTAACTGCTTACATTTTCTTTGAGGTAACTGCTTACATTTTCTATGAGGTAACTGCTTACATTTTCTATGAGGTAACTGCTTACATTTTCTATGAGGTAACTGCTTACATTTTCTATGAGGTAACTGCTTACATTTTCTATGAGGTAACTGCTTACGTTTTCTTGGAGATAACTGCTTACATTTTCTTGGTGGTAACTGCTTACATTTTCTTTGAGGTGATAGCTTACATTTTCTTTGAGTTAACTGCTTACATTTTCTTTGAGGTAACTGCTTACATTTTCTTTGAGGTAACTGCTTACATTTTCTTGGAGGTAACTGCTTACATTTTCTTTGAGGTAACTGCTTACATTTTCTTTGAGGTAACTGCTTACGATTTCTTGGAGGTAACTGCTTACATTTTCTTGGAGGTAACTGCTTACATTTTTTGAGGTAACTGCTTACATTTTCTTTGAGGTAACTGCTTACATTTTCTTTGAGGTAACTGTTTACATTTTCTTTGAGGTAACTGCTTACATTTTCTTCGAGTTAATAGCTTACATTTTTTTTGAGGTAACTGCTTACATTTTCTTTGAGGTAACTGCTTACATTTTCTTTGAGGTAACTGCTTATATTTTCTTTGAGGTAACTGCTTACATTTTCTTTGAGGTAACTGCTTACATTTTGTTTGAGGTAACTGCTTACATTTTCTTTGAGGTAATAGCTTACATTTTCTTTGATGTAACTGCTTATTGCCTGATGCAATAGCTTACATAAGCTTGCTGTAACTACTTATGTGTTAACCTGAGACTAGATGAAATAAAAAAAAAAGAGAGTGAAAGTTGAAAACACCAACTTAAAGGGAAGAGCTAACTCCACGTGATACAAATGAGGGTCACATTGTTAGTTCATAGGGTAAAGGTCACCACAACAACGTGACATTTGAAAGTCGTATCCCTTTAGTAAACTTTGGCAGGCAAACTGTACACTAAGACACTTCATTGACCAGATAGCCATGTTAGTACCTTGACTAATACAGGCTAGCCATGATGGTACATTGACCAGCTAGCCATGTTAGTACCTTGACCAATACAGGCAAGCCATGATGGTACCTTGACCAGCTAGTCATGATGGTACCTTGACCAGCTAGTCCCGATTGTACTCTTGATTCTGTGGTTTCATATCGACTATCATTTAAAATAATTGCTAGTGACATGAATGACATGTCAGCTCAACATGTGCTCTACCCCTCCCCTCCCCAGATGTTTGCTGTTGGTGTGATACGAGGCTACAACTTGTTCTGTCAGCCAGTGAACTACGAGAACACGGCCATAGGACTCAGGGTAGGTGTTGTACCAGGGGTGTGTTGTACCGAGTGTGTGATGTACCAGGGGTGTGTTGTACCAGGGGTGTGATGTCTGTTGTACCAGGGGTGTGATGTCTGTTGTACCAGGGGTGTGATGTCTGTTGTACCAGGGGTGTGATGTCTGTTGTACCAGGGGTGTGATGTCTGTTGTACCAGGGGTGTGATGTCTGTTGTACCAGGGGTGTGATGTCTGTTGTACCAGGGGTGTGATGTCTGTTGTACCAGGGGTGTGATGTCTGTTGTACCAGGGCTGTGTTGTACCAGGGGTGTGATGTCTGTTGTACCAGGGGTGTGATGTCTGTTGTACCAGGGGTGTGTTGTACCAGGGGTGTGATGTCTGTTGTACCAGGGGTAAGTTGTACCAGTGGTGTGATGTCTGTTGTACCAGGGCTGTGTTGTACCAGGGGTGTGATGTCTGTTGTACCAGGGGTGTGATGTCTGTTGTACCAGGGATGTGATGTCTGTTGTACCAGGGGTGTGTTGTACCAGGGGTGTGATGTATGTTGTACCAGGGGTGTGATGTATGTTGTATCAGGGGTGTGTTGTCTGTTGTACCAGGGGTGTGTTGTACCAGGGGTGTGATGTATGTTGTACCAGGGGTGTGATGTCTGTTGTACCAGGGGTGTGTTGTACCAGGGGTGTGATGTATGTTGTACCAGGGGTGTGATGTCTGTTGTACCAGGGGTGTGATGTCTGTTGTACCAGGGGTGTGATGTCTGTTGTACCAGGGGTGTGATGTATGTTGTATCAGGGGTGTGTTGTACCAGGGGTGTGATGTACCAGGGGTGTGTTGTCTGGTGTACCAGGGGTGTGTTGTACCAGGGGTGTGATGTCTGTTGTACCAGGGTGTGATGTCTGTTGTACCAGGGGTGTGTTGTCTGTAGTACCAGGAGTGTGATGTCTATTGTACCAGGGGTGTGATGTCTGTTGTACCAGGGGTGTGTTGTCTGTTGTACCAGGGGTGTGATGTACCAGGGGTGTGATGTATGTTGTACCAGGGGTGTGATGTATGTTGTACCAGGGGTGTGTTGTACCAGGGGTGTGATGTCTGTTGTACCAGGGGTGTGATGTCTGTTGTACCAGGGGTGTGTTGTACCAGGGGTGTGATGTCTGTTGTACCAGGGGTGTGATGTCTGTTGTACCAGGGGTGTGATGTCTGTTGTACCAGGGGTGTGTTGTCTGTTGTACCAGGAGTGTGATGACTGTTGTACCAGGGGTCTGATGTCTGTTGTACCAGGGGTGTGATGTCTGTTGCACCAGGGGTGTGATGTATGTTGTACCAGGGGTGTGATGTCTGTTGCACCAGGGGTGTGATGTCTGTTGTACCAGGGGTGTGTTGTACCAGGGGTGTGATGTCTGTTGTACCAGGGGTGTGATGTCTGTTGTACCAGGGGTGTGATGTCTGTTGTACCAGGGGTGTGTTGTCTGTTGTACCAGGAGTGTGATGTCTGTTGTACCAGGGGTCTGATGTCTGTTGTACCAGGGGTGTGATGTCTGTTGCACCAGGGGTGTGATGTCTGTTGTACCAGGGGTGTGTTGTACCAGGTGTGTGATGTCTGTTGTACCAGGGGTGTGATGTCTGTTGTACCAGGGGTGTGATGTATGTTGTACCAGGGGTGTGTTGTACCAGGGGTGTGATGTCTGTTGTACCAGGGGTGTGATGTCTGTTGTACCAGGGGTGTGATGTCTGTTGTACCAGGGGTGTGTTGTACCAGGGGTGTGTTGTCTGTTGTACCAGGGGTGTGTTGTCTGTTGTACCAGGGGTGTGTTGTCTGTTGTACCAGGGGTGTGATGTCTGTTGTACCAGGGGTGTGATGTCTGTTGTACCAGGGGTGTGATGTCTGTTGTACCAGGGGTGTGATGTCTGTTGTACCAGGGGTGTGATGTCTGTTGTACCAGGGGTGTGATGTCTGTTGTACCAGGGCTGTGTTGTACCAGGGGTGTGATGCCTGTTGTACCAGGGGTGTGATGTCTGTTGTACCAGGGGTGTGTTGTACCAGGGGTGTGATGTCTGTTGTACCAGGGGTGTGATGTCTGTTGTACCAGGGATGTGATGTCTGTTGTACCAGGGGTGTGATGTCTGTTGTACCAGGGGTGTGATGTCTGTTGTACCAGGGGTGTGTTGTCTGTTGTACCAGGGGTGTGATGTCTGTTGTACCAGGGGTGTGTTGTCTGTTGTACCAGGGGTGTGTTGTACCAGGGGTGTGTTGTCTGTTGTACGTGCTGTCTGTCTGACCCAATCACGTGCTATCTGACCCAATCACGTGCTGTCTGTCTGACCCAATCACGTGCTGTCTGTCTGACCCAATCACGTGCTATCTGTCTGACCCAATCACGTGCTGTCTGTCTGACCCAATCACGTGCTATCTGTCTGACCCAATCACGTGCTGTCTGACCCAATCACGTGCTGTCTGCCTGACCCAATCACGTGCTGTCTGTCTGACCCAATCACGTGCTATCTGTCTGACCCAATCACGTGCTGTCTGTCTGACCCAATCACGTGCTATCTGTCTGACCCAATCACGTGCTATCTGTCTGACCCAATCAGGTGCTATCTGTCTGACCCAATCACGTGCTATCTGTCTGACCCAATCACGTGCTATCTGTCTGACCCAATCACGTGCTGTCTGACCCAATCACGTGCTGTCTGTCTGACCCAATCACGTGCTATCTGTCTGACCCAATCACGTGCTGTCTGTCTGACCCAATCACGTGCTATCTGTCTGACCCAATCACGTGCTATCTGTCTGACCCAATCACGTGCTGTCTGACCCAATCAAGTGCTATCTGTCTGACCCAATCACGTGCTATCTGTTTGACCCAATCACGTGCTGTCTGTCTGACCCAATCACGTGCTATCTGTCTGACCCAATCACGTGCTATCTGTCTGACCCAATCACGTGCTGTCTGACCCAATCACGTGCTGTCTGACCCAATCACGTGCTGTCTGACCCAATCACGTGCTGTCTGACCCAATCACGTGCTGTCTGTCTGACCCAATCACGTGCTGTCTGTCTGACCCAATCACGTGCTATCTGTCTGACCCAATCACGTGCTATCTGTCTGACCCAATCACGTGCTGTCTGACCCAATCAAGTGCTATCTGTCTGACCCAATCACGTGCTGTCTGTCTGACCCAATCACGTGCTATCTGTCTGACCCAATCACGTGCTGTCTGTCTGACCCAATCACGTGCTATCTGTCTGACCCAATCACGTGCTGTCTGTCTGACCCAATCACGTGCTATCTGTCTGACCCAATCACGTGCTATCTGTCTGACCCAATCACGTGCTATCTGTCTGACCCAATCACGTGCTGTCTGTCTGACCCAATCACGTGCTGTCTGTCTGACCCAATCACGTGCTGTCTGTCTGACCCAATCACGTGCTATCTGTCTGACCCAATCACGTGCTGTCTGTCTGACCCAATCACGTGCTATCTGTCTGACCCAATCACGTGCTGTCTGTCTGACCCAATCACGTGCTATCTGTCTGACCCAATCACGTGCTATCTGTCTGACCCAATCACGTGCTATCTGTCTGACCCAATCACGTGCTATCTGTCTGACCCAATCACGTGCTATCTGTCTGACCCAATCACGTGCTGTCTGACCCAATCACGTGCTGTCTGTCTGACCCAATCACGTGCTATCTGTCTGACCCAATCACGTGCTGTCTGTCTGACCCAATCACGTGCTATCTGTCTGACCCAATCACGTGCTATCTGTCTGACCCAATCAAGTGCTATCTGTCTGACCCAATCACGTGCTGTCTGTCTGACCCAATCACGTGCTGTCTGTCTGACCCAATCACGTGCTGTCTGACCCAATCACGTGCTATCTGTCTGACCCAATCACGTGCTGTCTGTCTGACCCAATCACGTGCTATCTGTCTGACCCAATCAAGTGCTATCTGTCTGACCCAATCACGTGCTATCTGTCTGACCCAATCACGTGCTGTCTGTCTGACCCAATCACGTGCTATCTGTCTGACCCAATCACGTGCTATCTGTCTGACCCAATCACGTGCTGTCTGTCTGACCCAATCACGTGCTATCTGTCTGACCCAATCACGTGCTGTCTGTCTGACCCAATCACGTGCTATCTGTCTGACCCAATCACGTGCTATCTGTCTGACCCAATCACGTGCTGTCTGACCCAATCACGTGCTGTCTGACCCAATCACGTGCTGTCTGACCCAATCACGTGCTGTCTGACCCAATCACGTGCTGTCTGTCTGACCCAATCACGTGCTGTCTGTCTGACCCAATCACGTGCTATCTGTCTGACCCAATCACGTGCTATCTGTCTGACCCAATCACGTGCTGTCTGACCCAATCAAGTGCTATCTGTCTGACCCAATCACGTGCTGTCTGTCTGACCCAATCACGTGCTGTCTGTCTGACCCAATCACGTGCTGTCTGTCTGACCCAATCACGTGCTGTCTGTCTGACCCAATCACGTGCTATCTGTCTGACCCAATCACGTGCTATCTGTCTGACCCAATCACGTGCTATCTGTCTGACCCAATCACGTGCTGTCTGTCTGACCCAATCACGTGCTGTCTGTCTGACCCAATCACGTGCTGTCTGTCTGACCCAATCACGTGCTATCTGTCTGACCCAATCACGTGCTGTCTGTCTGACCCAATCACGTGCTATCTGTCTGACCCAATCACGTGCTGTCTGTCTGACCCAATCACGTGCTATCTGTCTGACCCAATCACGTGCTATCTGTCTGACCCAATCACGTGCTGTCTGTCTGACCCAATCACGTGCTATCTGTCTGACCCAATCACGTGCTATCTGTCTGACCCAATCACGTGCTATCTGTCTGACCCAATCACGTGCTGTCTGTCTGACCCAATCACGTGCTGTCTGACCCAATCACGTGCTATCTGTCTGACCCAATCACGTGCTGTCTGTCTGACCCAATCACGTGCTGTCTGTCTGACCCAATCACGTGCTATCTGTCTGACCCAATCACGTGCTATCTGTCTGACCCAATCACGTGCTATCTGTCTGACCCAATCAAGTGCTATCTGTCTGACCCAATCACGTGCTATCTGTCTGACCCAATCACGTGCTATCTGTCTGACCCAATCACGTGCTATCTGTCTGACCCAATCACGTGCTGTCTGACCCAATCACGTGCTATCTGTCTGACCCAATCACGTGCTATCTGTCTGACCCAATCACGTGCTGTCTGACCCAATCACGTGCTATCTGTCTGACCCAATCACGTGCTGTCTGTCTGACCCAATCACGTGCTGTCTGTCTGACCCAATCACGTGCTATCTGTCTGACCCAATCACGTGCTGTCTGTCTGACCCAATCACGTGCTATCTGTCTGACCCAATCACGTGCTATCTGTCTGACCCAATCACGTGCTATCTGTCTGACCCAATCACGTGCTATCTGTCTGACCCAATCACGTGCTATCTGTCTGACCCAATCACGTGCTATCTGTCTGACCCAATCACGTGCTATCTGTCTGACCCAATCACGTGCTATCTGTCTGACCCAATCACGTGCTATCTGTCTGACCCAATCACGTGCTGTCTGACCCAATCAAGTGCTATCTGTCTGACCCAATCACGTGCTGTCTGTCTGACCCAATCAGGTGCTATCTGTCTGACCCAATCACGTGCTGTCTGACCCAATCACGTGCTATCTGACTGACCCAATCACGTGCTATCTGTCTGACCCAATCACGTGCTATCTGACTGACCCAATCACGTGCTATCTGTCTGACCCAATCACGTGCTATCTGTCTGACCCAATCACGTGCTGTCTGTCTGACCCAATCACGTGCTATCTGTCTGACCCAATCACGTGCTGTCTGACCCAATCACGTGCTGTCTGTCTGACCCAATCACGTGCTGTCTGTCTGACCCAATCAGGTGCTATCTGTCTGACCCAATCACGTGCTGTCTGACCCAATCACGTGCTATCTGACTGACCCAATCACGTGCTATCTGTCTGACCCAATCACGTGCTATCTGACTGACCCAATCACGTGCTATCTGTCTGACCCAATCACGTGCTATCTGTCTGACCCAATCACGTGCTGTCTGTCTGACCCAATCACGTGCTATCTGTCTGACCCAATCACGTGCTGTCTGACCCAATCACGTGCTGTCTGTCTGACCCAATCACGTGCTATCTGTCTGACCCAATCACGTGCTATCTGTCTGACCCAATCACGTGCTATCTGTCTGACCCAATCACGTGCTGTCTGTCTGACCCAATCACGTGCTGTCTGACCCAATCACGTGCTGTCTGTCTGACCCAATCACGTGCTGTCTGTCTGACCCAATCACGTGCTATCTGTCTGACCCAATCACGTGCTGTCTGTCTGACCCAATCACGTGCTGTCTGACCCAATCACGTGCTATCTGTCTGACCCAATCACGTGCTGTCTGACCCAATCACGTGCTATCTGTCTGACCCAATCACGTGCTATCTGTCTGACCCAATCACGTGCTATCTGTCTGACCCAATCACGTGCTGTCTGTCTGACCCAATCACGTGCTATCTGTCTGACCCAATCACGTGCTATCTGTCTGACCCAATCACGTGCTGTCTGTCTGACCCAATCACGTGCTATCTGTCTGACCCAATCACGTGCTGTCTGACCCAATCACGTGCTATCTGTCTGACCCAATCACGTGCTGTCTGACCCAATCACGTGCTATCTGTCTGACCCAATCACGTGCTATCTGTCTGACCCAATCACGTGCTGTCTGTCTGACCCAATCACGTGCTGTCTGTCTGACACAATCACGTGCTGTCTGTCTGACCCAATCAAGTGCTATCTGTCTGTTCCAATCACGTGCTGTCTGTCTGACCCAATCACGTGCTGTCTGACCCAATCACGTGCTGTCTGACCCAATCACGTGCTGTCTGACCCAATCACGTGCTATCTGTCTGACCCAATCACGTGCTGTCTGACCCAATCACGTGCTGTCTGTCTGACCCAATCACGTGCTATCTGTCTGACCCAATCACGTGCTATCTGTCTGACCCAATCACGTGCTGTCTGTCTGACCCAATCACGTGCTATCTGTCTGACCCAATCACGTGCTATCTGTCTGACCCAATCACGTGCTATCTGTCTGACCCAATCACGTGCTGTCTGTCTGACCCAATCACGTGCTGTCTGACCCAATCACGTGCTATCTGTCTGACCCAATCACGTGCTGTCTGTCTGACCCAATCACGTGCTGTCTGTCTGACCCAATCACGTGCTATCTGTCTGACCCAATCACGTGCTGTCTGTCTGACCCAATCACGTGCTATCTGTCTGACCCAATCACGTGCTATCTGTCTGACCCAATCACGTGCTATCTGTCTGACCCAATCACGTGCTATCTGTCTGACCCAATCACGTGCTATCTGTCTGACCCAATCACGTGCTGTCTGACCCAATCACGTGCTATCTGTCTGACCCAATCACGTGCTATCTGTCTGACCCAATCACGTGCTGTCTGACCCAATCACGTGCTATCTGTCTGACCCAATCACGTGCTGTCTGTCTGACCCAATCACGTGCTGTCTGTCTGACCCAATCACGTGCTATCTGTCTGACCCAATCACGTGCTGTCTGTCTGACCCAATCACGTGCTATCTGTCTGACCCAATCACGTGCTATCTGTCTGACCCAATCACGTGCTATCTGTCTGACCCAATCACGTGCTGTCTGTCTGACCCAATCACGTGCTATCTGTCTGACCCAATCACGTGCTATCTGTCTGACCCAATCACGTGCTATCTGTCTGACCCAATCACGTGCTGTCTGACCCAATCAAGTGCTATCTGTCTGACCCAATCACGTGCTGTCTGTCTGACCCAATCAGGTGCTATCTGTCTGACCCAATCACGTGCTGTCTGACCCAATCACGTGCTATCTGACTGACCCAATCACGTGCTATCTGTCTGACCCAATCACGTGCTATCTGACTGACCCAATCACGTGCTATCTGTCTGACCCAATCACGTGCTATCTGTCTGACCCAATCACGTGCTGTCTGTCTGACCCAATCACGTGCTATCTGTCTGACCCAATCACGTGCTGTCTGACCCAATCACGTGCTGTCTGTCTGACCCAATCACGTGCTGTCTGTCTGACCCAATCAGGTGCTATCTGTCTGACCCAATCACGTGCTGTCTGACCCAATCACGTGCTATCTGACTGACCCAATCACGTGCTATCTGTCTGACCCAATCACGTGCTATCTGACTGACCCAATCACGTGCTATCTGTCTGACCCAATCACGTGCTATCTGTCTGACCCAATCACGTGCTGTCTGTCTGACCCAATCACGTGCTATCTGTCTGACCCAATCACGTGCTGTCTGACCCAATCACGTGCTGTCTGTCTGACCCAATCACGTGCTATCTGTCTGACCCAATCACGTGCTGTCTGACCCAATCACGTGCTATCTGACTGACCCAATCACGTGCTATCTGTCTGACCCAATCACGTGCTATCTGTCTGACCCAATCACGTGCTATCTGTCTGACCCAATCACGTGCTGTCTGACCCAATCACGTGCTGTCTGACCCAATCACGTGCTGTCTGACCCAATCACGTGCTGTCTGACCCAATCACGTGCTGTCTGTCTGACCCAATCACGTGCTGTCTGTCTGACCCAATCACGTGCTATCTGTCTGACCCAATCACGTGCTATCTGTCTGACCCAATCACGTGCTGTCTGACCCAATCAAGTGCTATCTGTCTGACCCAATCACGTGCTGTCTGTCTGACCCAATCACGTGCTGTCTGTCTGACCCAATCACGTGCTGTCTGTCTGACCCAATCACGTGCTGTCTGTCTGACCCAATCACGTGCTATCTGTCTGACCCAATCACGTGCTATCTGTCTGACCCAATCACGTGCTATCTGTCTGACCCAATCACGTGCTGTCTGTCTGACCCAATCACGTGCTGTCTGTCTGACCCAATCACGTGCTGTCTGTCTGACCCAATCACGTGCTATCTGTCTGACCCAATCACGTGCTGTCTGTCTGACCCAATCACGTGCTATCTGTCTGACCCAATCACGTGCTGTCTGTCTGACCCAATCACGTGCTATCTGTCTGACCCAATCACGTGCTATCTGTCTGACCCAATCACGTGCTGTCTGTCTGACCCAATCACGTGCTATCTGTCTGACCCAATCACGTGCTATCTGTCTGACCCAATCACGTGCTATCTGTCTGACCCAATCACGTGCTGTCTGTCTGACCCAATCACGTGCTGTCTGACCCAATCACGTGCTATCTGTCTGACCCAATCACGTGCTGTCTGTCTGACCCAATCACGTGCTGTCTGTCTGACCCAATCACGTGCTATCTGTCTGACCCAATCACGTGCTATCTGTCTGACCCAATCACGTGCTATCTGTCTGACCCAATCAAGTGCTATCTGTCTGACCCAATCACGTGCTATCTGTCTGACCCAATCACGTGCTATCTGTCTGACCCAATCACGTGCTATCTGTCTGACCCAATCACGTGCTGTCTGACCCAATCACGTGCTATCTGTCTGACCCAATCACGTGCTATCTGTCTGACCCAATCACGTGCTGTCTGACCCAATCACGTGCTATCTGTCTGACCCAATCACGTGCTGTCTGTCTGACCCAATCACGTGCTGTCTGTCTGACCCAATCACGTGCTATCTGTCTGACCCAATCACGTGCTGTCTGTCTGACCCAATCACGTGCTATCTGTCTGACCCAATCACGTGCTATCTGTCTGACCCAATCACGTGCTATCTGTCTGACCCAATCACGTGCTATCTGTCTGACCCAATCACGTGCTATCTGTCTGACCCAATCACGTGCTATCTGTCTGACCCAATCACGTGCTATCTGTCTGACCCAATCACGTGCTATCTGTCTGACCCAATCACGTGCTATCTGTCTGACCCAATCACGTGCTGTCTGACCCAATCAAGTGCTATCTGTCTGACCCAATCACGTGCTGTCTGTCTGACCCAATCAGGTGCTATCTGTCTGACCCAATCACGTGCTGTCTGACCCAATCACGTGCTATCTGACTGACCCAATCACGTGCTATCTGTCTGACCCAATCACGTGCTATCTGACTGACCCAATCACGTGCTATCTGTCTGACCCAATCACGTGCTATCTGTCTGACCCAATCACGTGCTGTCTGTCTGACCCAATCACGTGCTATCTGTCTGACCCAATCACGTGCTGTCTGACCCAATCACGTGCTGTCTGTCTGACCCAATCACGTGCTGTCTGTCTGACCCAATCAGGTGCTATCTGTCTGACCCAATCACGTGCTGTCTGACCCAATCACGTGCTATCTGACTGACCCAATCACGTGCTATCTGTCTGACCCAATCACGTGCTATCTGACTGACCCAATCACGTGCTATCTGTCTGACCCAATCACGTGCTATCTGTCTGACCCAATCACGTGCTGTCTGTCTGACCCAATCACGTGCTATCTGTCTGACCCAATCACGTGCTGTCTGACCCAATCACGTGCTGTCTGTCTGACCCAATCACGTGCTATCTGTCTGACCCAATCACGTGCTATCTGTCTGACCCAATCACGTGCTATCTGTCTGACCCAATCACGTGCTGTCTGTCTGACCCAATCACGTGCTGTCTGACCCAATCACGTGCTGTCTGTCTGACCCAATCACGTGCTGTCTGTCTGACCCAATCACGTGCTATCTGTCTGACCCAATCACGTGCTGTCTGTCTGACCCAATCACGTGCTGTCTGACCCAATCACGTGCTATCTGTCTGACCCAATCACGTGCTGTCTGACCCAATCACGTGCTATCTGTCTGACCCAATCACGTGCTATCTGTCTGACCCAATCACGTGCTATCTGTCTGACCCAATCACGTGCTGTCTGTCTGACCCAATCACGTGCTATCTGTCTGACCCAATCACGTGCTATCTGTCTGACCCAATCACGTGCTGTCTGTCTGACCCAATCACGTGCTATCTGTCTGACCCAATCACGTGCTGTCTGACCCAATCACGTGCTATCTGTCTGACCCAATCACGTGCTGTCTGACCCAATCACGTGCTATCTGTCTGACCCAATCACGTGCTATCTGTCTGACCCAATCACGTGCTGTCTGTCTGACCCAATCACGCGCTGTCTGTCTGACCCAATCACGTGCTGTCTGTCTGACCCAATCAAGTGCTATCTGTCTGTTCCAATCACGTGCTGTCTGTCTGACCCAATCACGTGCTGTCTGACCCAATCACGTGCTGTCTGACCCAATCACGTGCTGTCTGACCCAATCACGTGCTATCTGTCTGACCCAATCACGTGCTGTCTGACCCAATCACGTGCTGTCTGTCTGACCCAATCACGTGCTATCTGTCTGACCCAATCACGTGCTATCTGTCTGACCCAATCACGTGCTGTCTGTCTGACCCAATCACGTGCTATCTGTCTGACCCAATCACGTGCTATCTGTCTGACCCAATCACGTGCTATCTGTCTGACCCAATCACGTGCTGTCTGTCTGACCCAATCACGTGCTGTCTGACCCAATCACGTGCTATCTGTCTGACCCAATCACGTGCTGTCTGTCTGACCCAATCACGTGCTGTCTGTCTGACCCAATCACGTGCTATCTGTCTGACCCAATCACGTGCTGTCTGTCTGACCCAATCACGTGCTATCTGTCTGACCCAATCACGTGCTATCTGTCTGACCCAATCACGTGCTATCTGTCTGACCCAATCACGTGCTATCTGTCTGACCCAATCACGTGCTATCTGTCTGACCCAATCACGTGCTGTCTGACCCAATCACGTGCTATCTGTCTGACCCAATCACGTGCTATCTGTCTGACCCAATCACGTGCTGTCTGACCCAATCACGTGCTATCTGTCTGACCCAATCACGTGCTGTCTGTCTGACCCAATCACGTGCTGTCTGTCTGACCCAATCACGTGCTATCTGTCTGACCCAATCACGTGCTGTCTGTCTGACCCAATCACGTGCTATCTGTCTGACCCAATCACGTGCTATCTGTCTGACCCAATCACGTGCTATCTGTCTGACCCAATCACGTGCTATCTGTCTGACCCAATCACGTGCTATCTGTCTGACCCAATCACGTGCTATCTGTCTGACCCAATCACGTGCTATCTGTCTGACCCAATCACGTGCTGTCTGACCCAATCAAGTGCTATCTGTCTGACCCAATCACGTGCTGTCTGTCTGACCCAATCAGGTGCTATCTGTCTGACCCAATCACGTGCTGTCTGACCCAATCACGTGCTATCTGACTGACCCAATCACGTGCTATCTGTCTGACCCAATCACGTGCTATCTGACTGACCCAATCACGTGCTATCTGTCTGACCCAATCACGTGCTATCTGTCTGACCCAATCACGTGCTGTCTGTCTGACCCAATCACGTGCTATCTGTCTGACCCAATCACGTGCTGTCTGACCCAATCACGTGCTGTCTGTCTGACCCAATCACGTGCTGTCTGTCTGACCCAATCAGGTGCTATCTGTCTGACCCAATCACGTGCTGTCTGACCCAATCACGTGCTATCTGACTGACCCAATCACGTGCTATCTGTCTGACCCAATCACGTGCTATCTGACTGACCCAATCACGTGCTATCTGTCTGACCCAATCACGTGCTGTCTGACCCAATCACGTGCTGTCTGTCTGACCCAATCACGTGCTATCTGTCTGACCCAATCACGTGCTGTCTGACCCAATCACGTGCTGTCTGTCTGACCTAATCACGTGCTATCTGTCTGACCCAATCACGTGCTGTCTGACCCAATCACGTGCTATCTGACTGACCCAATCACGTGCTATCTGTCTGACCCAATCACGTGCTATCTGTCTGACCCAATCACGTGCTGTCTGTCTGACCCAATCACGTGCTGTCTGACCCAATCACGTGCTGTCTGTCTGACCCAATCACGTGCTGTCTGTCTGACCAAATCACGTGCTGTCTGACCCAATCACGTGCTATCTGTCTGACCCAATCACGTGCTGTCTGACCCAATCACGTGCTATCTGTCTGACCCAATCACGTGCTATCTGTCTGACCCAATCACGTGCTATCTGTCTGACCCAATCACGTGCTGTCTGTCTGACCCAATCACGTGCTATCTGTCTGACCCAATCACGTGCTATCTGTCTGACCCAATCACGTGCTGTCTGTCTGACCCAATCACGTGCTATCTGTCTGACCCAATCACGTGCTGTCTGACCCAATCACGTGCTATCTGTCTGACCCAATCACGTGCTGTCTGACCCAATCACGTGCTATCTGTCTGACCCAATCACGTGCTATCTGTCTGACCCAATCACGTGCTGTCTGTCTGACCCAATCACGTGCTGTCTGACCCAATCACGTGCTATCTGTCTGACCCAATCACGTGCTATCTGTCTGACCCAATCACGTGCTGTCTGACCCAATCACGTGCTATCTGTCTGACCCAATCACGTGCTGTCTGTCTGACCCAATCACGTGCTGTCTGTCTGACCCAATCACGTGCTATCTGTCTGACCCAATCACGTGCTGTCTGTCTGACCCAATCACGTGCTATCTGTCTGACCCAATCACGTGCTATCTGTCTGACCCAATCACGTGCTATCTGTCTGACCCAATCACGTGCTATCTGTCTGACCCAATCACGTGCTATCTGTCTGACCCAATCACGTGCTATCTGTCTGACCCAATCACGTGCTATCTGTCTGACCCAATCACGTGCTGTCTGACCCAATCAAGTGCTATCTGTCTGACCCAATCACGTGCTGTCTGTCTGACCCAATCAGGTGCTATCTGTCTGACCCAATCACGTGCTGTCTGACCCAATCACGTGCTATCTGACTGACCCAATCACGTGCTATCTGTCTGACCCAATCACGTGCTATCTGACTGACCCAATCACGTGCTATCTGTCTGACCCAATCACGTGCTATCTGTCTGACCCAATCACGTGCTGTCTGTCTGACCCAATCACGTGCTATCTGTCTGACCCAATCACGTGCTGTCTGACCCAATCACGTGCTGTCTGTCTGACCCAATCACGTGCTGTCTGTCTGACCCAATCAGGTGCTATCTGTCTGACCCAATCACGTGCTGTCTGACCCAATCACGTGCTATCTGACTGACCCAATCACGTGCTATCTGTCTGACCCAATCACGTGCTATCTGACTGACCCAATCACGTGCTATCTGTCTGACCCAATCACGTGCTATCTGTCTGACCCAATCACGTGCTGTCTGTCTGACCCAATCACGTGCTATCTGTCTGACCCAATCACGTGCTGTCTGACCCAATCACGTGCTGTCTGTCTGACCCAATCACGTGCTATCTGTCTGACCCAATCACGTGCTGTCTGACCCAATCACGTGCTATCTGACTGACCCAATCACGTGCTATCTGTCTGACCCAATCACGTGCTATCTGTCTGACCCAATCACGTGCTGTCTGTCTGACCCAATCACGTGCTGTCTGACCCAATCACGTGCTGTCTGTCTGACCCAATCACGTGCTGTCTGTCTGACCAAATCACGTGCTGTCTGACCCAATCACGTGCTATCTGTCTGACCCAATCACGTGCTGTCTGACCCAATCACGTGCTATCTGTCTGACCCAATCACGTGCTATCTGTCTGACCCAATCACGTGCTATCTGTCTGACCCAATCACGTGCTGTCTGTCTGACCCAATCACGTGCTATCTGTCTGACCCAATCACGTGCTATCTGTCTGACCCAATCACGTGCTGTCTGTCTGACCCAATCACGTGCTATCTGTCTGACCCAATCACGTGCTGTCTGACCCAATCACGTGCTATCTGTCTGACCCAATCACGTGCTGTCTGACCCAATCACGTGCTATCTGTCTGACCCAATCACGTGCTATCTGTCTGACCCAATCACGTGCTGTCTGTCTGACCCAATCACGTGCTGTCTGTCTGACCCAATCAAGTGCTATCTGTCTGTTCCAATCACGTGCTGTCTGTCTGACCCAATCACGTGCTGTCTGACCCAATCACGTGCTGTCTGACCCAATCACGTGCTGTCTGACCCAATCACGTGCTATCTGTCTGACCCAATCACGTGCTGTCTGACCCAATCACGTGCTGTCTGTCTGACCCAATCACGTGCTATCTGTCTGACCCAATCACGTGCTATCTGTCTGACCCAATCACGTGCTGTCTGACCCAATCACGTGCTATCTGTCTGACCCAATCACGTGCTGTCTGACCCAATCACGTGCTATCTGTCTGACCCAATCACGTGCTATCTGTCTGACCCAATCACGTGCTGTCTGTCTGACCCAATCACGTGCTGTCTGTCTGACCCAATCACGTGCTGTCTGTCTGACCCAATCAAGTGCTATCTGTCTGTTCCAATCACGTGCTGTCTGTCTGACCCAATCACGTGCTGTCTGACCCAATCACGTGCTGTCTGACCCAATCACGTGCTGTCTGACCCAATCACGTGCTATCTGTCTGACCCAATCACGTGCTGTCTGACCCAATCACGTGCTGTCTGTCTGACCCAATCACGTGCTATCTGTCTGACCCAATCACGTGCTATCTGTCTGACCCAATCACGTGCTGTCTGACCCAATCACGTGCTATCTGTCTGACCCAATCACGTGCTGTCTGTCTGACCCAATCACGTGCTATCTGTCTGACCCAATCACGTGCTATCTGTCTGACCCAATCACGTGCTGTCTGTCTGACCCAATCACGTGCTGTCTGACCCAATCACGTGCTGTCTGTCTGACCCAATCAAGTGCTATCTGTCTGACCCAATCACGTGCTATCTGTCTGACCCAATCACGTGCTGTCTGACCCAATCACGTGCTGTCTGACCCAATCACGTGCTATCTGTCTGACCCAATCACGTGCTGTCTGACCCAATCACGTGCTATCTGTCTGACCCAATCACGTGCTATCTGTCTGACCCAATCACGTGCTGTCTGACCCAATCACGTGCTGTCTGTCTGACCCAATCACGTGCTATCTGTCTGACCCAATCACGTGCTGTCTGTCTGACCCAATCACGTGCTGTCTGACCCAATCAAGTGCTATCTGTCTGACCCAATCACGTGCTGTCTGTCTGACCCAATCACGTGCTGTCTGACCCAATCACGTGCTATCTGTCTGACCCAATCACGTGCTACCTGTCTGACCCAATCACGTGCTATCTGTCTGACCCAATCACGTGCTATCTGTCTGACCCAATCACGTGCTATCTGTCTGACCCAATCACGTGCTATCTGTCTGACCCAATCACGTGCTATCTGTCTGACCCAATCACGTGCTGTCTGACCCAATCAAGTGCTATCTGTCTGACCCAATCACGTGCTGTCTGTCTGACCCAATCAGGTGCTATCTGTCTGACCCAATCACGTGCTGTCTGACCCAATCACGTGCTATCTGACTGACCCAATCACGTGCTATCTGTCTGACCCAATCACGTGCTATCTGACTGACCCAATCACGTGCTATCTGTCTGACCCAATCACGTGCTATCTGTCTGACCCAATCACGTGCTGTCTGTCTGACCCAATCACGTGCTATCTGTCTGACCCAATCACGTGCTGTCTGACCCAATCACGTGCTGTCTGTCTGACCCAATCACGTGCTGTCTGTCTGACCCAATCAGGTGCTATCTGTCTGACCCAATCACGTGCTGTCTGACCCAATCACGTGCTATCTGACTGACCCAATCACGTGCTATCTGTCTGACCCAATCACGTGCTATCTGACTGACCCAATCACGTGCTATCTGTCTGACCCAATCACGTGCTATCTGTCTGACCCAATCACGTGCTGTCTGTCTGACCCAATCACGTGCTATCTGTCTGACCCAATCACGTGCTGTCTGACCCAATCACGTGCTGTCTGTCTGACCCAATCACGTGCTATCTGTCTGACCCAATCACGTGCTGTCTGACCCAATCACGTGCTATCTGACTGACCCAATCACGTGCTATCTGTCTGACCCAATCACGTGCTATCTGTCTGACCCAATCACGTGCTGTCTGTCTGACCCAATCACGTGCTGTCTGACCCAATCACGTGCTGTCTGTCTGACCCAATCACGTGCTGTCTGTCTGACCAAATCACGTGCTGTCTGACCCAATCACGTGCTATCTGTCTGACCCAATCACGTGCTGTCTGACCCAATCACGTGCTATCTGTCTGACCCAATCACGTGCTATCTGTCTGACCCAATCACGTGCTATCTGTCTGACCCAATCACGTGCTGTCTGTCTGACCCAATCACGTGCTATCTGTCTGACCCAATCACGTGCTATCTGTCTGACCCAATCACGTGCTGTCTGTCTGACCCAATCACGTGCTATCTGTCTGACCCAATCACGTGCTGTCTGACCCAATCACGTGCTATCTGTCTGACCCAATCACGTGCTGTCTGACCCAATCACGTGCTATCTGTCTGACCCAATCACGTGCTATCTGTCTGACCCAATCACGTGCTGTCTGTCTGACCCAATCACGTGCTGTCTGTCTGACCCAATCAAGTGCTATCTGTCTGTTCCAATCACGTGCTGTCTGTCTGACCCAATCACGTGCTGTCTGACCCAATCACGTGCTGTCTGACCCAATCACGTGCTGTCTGACCCAATCACGTGCTATCTGTCTGACCCAATCACGTGCTGTCTGACCCAATCACGTGCTGTCTGTCTGACCCAATCACGTGCTATCTGTCTGACCCAATCACGTGCTATCTGTCTGACCCAATCACGTGCTGTCTGACCCAATCACGTGCTATCTGTCTGACCCAATCACGTGCTGTCTGACCCAATCACGTGCTATCTGTCTGACCCAATCACGTGCTATCTGTCTGACCCAATCACGTGCTGTCTGTCTGACCCAATCACGTGCTGTCTGTCTGACCCAATCACGTGCTGTCTGTCTGACCCAATCAAGTGCTATCTGTCTGTTCCAATCACGTGCTGTCTGTCTGACCCAATCACGTGCTGTCTGACCCAATCACGTGCTGT
Source organism: Physella acuta (assembly GCF_028476545.2). Lineage (NCBI taxonomy): Eukaryota > Metazoa > Mollusca > Gastropoda > Physidae > Physella > Physella acuta. The sequence goes on along the minus strand of NW_026731744.1, from coordinate 136,135 downwards.
CTGACCCAATCACGTGCTGTCTGACCCAATCACGTGCTATCTGTCTGACCCAATCACGTGCTGTCTGACCCAATCACGTGCTGTCTGTCTGACCCAATCACGTGCTATCTGTCTGACCCAATCACGTGCTATCTGTCTGACCCAATCACGTGCTGTCTGACCCAATCACGTGCTATCTGTCTGACCCAATCACGTGCTGTCTGTCTGACCCAATCACGTGCTATCTGTCTGACCCAATCACGTGCTATCTGTCTGACCCAATCACGTGCTGTCTGTCTGACCCAATCACGTGCTGTCTGACCCAATCACGTGCTGTCTGTCTGACCCAATCAAGTGCTATCTGTCTGACCCAATCACGTGCTATCTGTCTGACCCAATCACGTGCTGTCTGACCCAATCACGTGCTGTCTGACCCAATCACGTGCTATCTGTCTGACCCAATCACGTGCTGTCTGACCCAATCACGTGCTATCTGTCTGACCCAATCACGTGCTATCTGTCTGACCCAATCACGTGCTGTCTGACCCAATCACGTGCTGTCTGTCTGACCCAATCACGTGCTATCTGTCTGACCCAATCACGTGCTGTCTGTCTGACCCAATCACGTGCTGTCTGACCCAATCAAGTGCTATCTGTCTGACCCAATCACGTGCTGTCTGTCTGACCCAATCACGTGCTGTCTGACCCAATCACGTGCTATCTGTCTGACCCAATCACGTGCTACCTGTCTGACCCAATCACGTGCTATCTGTCTGACCAAATCACGTGCTATCTGTCTGACCCAATCACGTGCTATCTGTCTGACCCAATCACGTGCTATCTGTCTGACCCAATCACGTGCTATCTGACTGACCCAATCACGTGCTATCTGACCCAATCACGTGCTGTCTGACCCAATCACGTGCTATCTGTCTGACCCAATCACGTGCTATCTGTCTGACCCAATCACGTGCTATCTGTCTGACCCAATCACGTGCTGTCCGTCTGACCCAATCACGTGCTATCTGACTGACCCAATCACGTGCTATCTGTCTGACCCAATCACGTGCTATCTGACTGACCCAATCACGTGCTATCTGTCTGACCCAATCACGTGCTATCTGTCTACAGGAGGCCAGCGTGTCCTGGTGGTATTTCATATCAAAGATCGTCGAGTTGCTGGACACGGTGAGTAGCTTCCCTTGTGTGGGTTACACTACACTCTAGAACTGGTTAGAGTGAGACAGCAGACGTTAAAAAGAAACTATTAAACAATTTTCCGCAACTCTTAGTGCCTCTGATTTTTAAATTATTTTATTAGTTACTTCCCCTGTTTAGGTTTTTACAGAATAACATGTAGATTTTAGAAATAGTCAACAAATATTGCTCGCACTGAGAGCTAAGATCCCCAGTCATTAAAGTACCTTGATGAAAGTCTAATGCCGAGCGTCTAATTAGTTTCCCTCCCCTCCCCAGGCGTTCTTCATCCTGCGCAAGAAAAACGGTCAGGTGACGTTTCTCCACGTCTACCATCACAGCACCATGACCGTCCTGTGCTGGTACGCTGCCAAGTACGTCCCTGGGGGCGAAAGTAGGTCTCATTTACACAGCTTTTATACCGCACATTTACATCACCATTTACATGCTCAATTTAGCTCAACATTTAAATCATCATTTACACGACCCATTTACCTAAATTAAACAGGTCATTTACATCATTACATAGCTCATTTACACAACGTATTTACGTCGTCATTTACACTGTCTATTTACACCAGCATGTACACATCTTATTTACAACAGCATCTACGCAGATTTACATCACCCATTTACATGACCCACTTACATTATCATTTACATCAATTATATAGCGCATTTATGTAATTTATATAGCCTAATTACATCATCATTTACATTTTTCTAATTGACCATATATTGGACTCTGGAAGGTAAGATGAAGGGGACATAACCAGGTAGAGAACCTGTGCTATGTTTTATTAAGATCGATTGGACTTGAGAGCAATCAAACTTATTGACAGATTTAACATACATATTGCTGGCATGCATGATTTGAATTGACCTGTAAGGTATGCCACGTATTCCAACATCTGTAAGACGTGGTTTAATTACAGTCTCAGCAAGACTCAACCAGCATGTATGTTGTAGCATTTAAAAACTCCCTCACATTTTGAATAAATTTTTTGTTTCAGAGTTTTATAACAGTGGGCCCAAGATCCATGTTTTTATTCCAGAGTTTTATAACGGCGGGTTCAACAGCCTGATCTATGTTTTTATTCCAGAGTTTTATAACGGCGGGTTCAACAGTCTGATCCAATCCATGTTTTTATTCCAGAGTTTTATAACGGCGGGTTCAACAGTCTGATCCATGTTTTTATTCCAGAGTTTTATAACGGCGGGTTCATGATCCATGTTTTTATTCCAGAGTTTTATAACGGAGGGTTCAACAGTCTGATCCATGTTTTTATTCCAGAGTTTTATAACGGCGGGTTCAACAGTCTGATCCATGTTTTTATTCCAGAGTTTTATAACGGCGGGTTCAACAGTCTGATCCATGTTTTTATTCCAGAGTTTTATAACGGCGGGTTCATGATCCATGTTTTTATTCCAGAGTTTTATAACGGCGGGTTCAACAGTCTGATCCATGTTTTTATTCCAGAGTTTTATAACGGCGGGTTCAACAGTCTGATCCAATCCATGTTTTTATTCCAGAGTTTTATAACGGCGGGTTCAACAGCCTGATCCAATCCATGTTTTTATTCCAGAGTTTTATAATGGCGGGTTCATGATCCATGTTTTTATTCCAGAGTTTTATAACGGCGGGTTCAACAGTCTGATCCAATCCATGTTTTTATTCCAGAGTTTTATAATGGCGGGTTCAAGATCCATGTTTTTATTCCAGAGTTTTATAATGGCGGGTTCAACAGTCTGATCCATGTTTTTATTCCAGAGTTTTATAACGGCGGGTTCAACAGTCTGATCCAATCCATGTTTTTATTCCAGAGTTTTATAACGGCGGGTTCAACAGCCTGATCCAATCCATGTTTTTATTCCAGAGTTTTATAATGGCGGGTTCATGATCCATGTTTTTATTCCAGAGTTTTATAACGGCGGGTTCAACAGTCTGATCCAATCCATGTTTTTATTCCAGAGTTTTATAACGGCCGGTTCAACAGTCTGATCCATGTTTTTATTCCAGAGTTTTATAACGTCGGGTTCAACAGCCTGATTCATGTTTTTATTCCAGAGTTTTATAACGGCGGGTTCAACAGTCTGATCCAATCCATGTTTTTATTCCAGAGTTTTATAACGGCGGGTTCAACAGTCTGATCCATGTTTTTATTCCAGAGTTTTATAATGGCGGGTTCATGATCCATGTTTTTATTCCAGAGTTTTATAACGGCGGGTTCAACAGTCTGATCCATGTTTTTATTCCAGAGTTTTATAACGGCGGGTTCAACAGTCTGATCCATGTTTTTATTCCAGAGTTTTATAACGGCGGGTTCAACAGTCTGATCCATGTTTTTATTCCAGAGTTTTATAACGGCGGGTTCAACAGTCTGATCCAATCCATGTTTTTATTCCAGAGTTTTATAACGGCGGGTTCAACAGTCTGATCCATGTTTTTATTCCAGAGTTTTATAACGGCGGGTTCAACAGTCTGATCCATGTTTTCATTCCAGAGTTTTATAATGGCGGGTTCAACAGTCTGATCCAATCCATGTTTTTATTCCAGAGTTTTATAACGGCGGGTTCAACAGTCTGATCCATGTTTTTATTCCAGAGTTTTATAACGGCGGGTTCAACAGTCTGATCCAATCCATGTTTTTATTCCAGAGTTTTATAACGGCGGGTTCAACAGTCTGATCCAATCCATGTTTTTATTCCAGAGTTTTATAACGGCGGGTTCAACAGTCTGATCCAATCCATGTTTTTATTCCAGAGTTTTATAACGGCGGGTTCAACAGTCTGATCCATGTTTTTATTCCAGAGTTTTATAACGGCGGGTTCAACAGCCTGATCCATGTTTTTATTCCAGAGTTTTATAACGGCGGGTTCAACAGTCTGATCCAATCCATGTTTTTATTCCAGAGTTTTATAATGGCGGGTTCATGATCCATGTTTTTATTCCAGAGTTTTATAACGGCGGGTTCAACAGTCTGATCCATGTTTTTATTCCAGAGTTTTATAATGGCGGGTTCATGATCCATGTTTTTATTCCAGAGTTTTATAACGGCGGGTTCAACAGTCTGATCCATGTTTTTATTCCAGAGTTTTATAATGGCGGGTTCATGATCCATGTTTTTATTCCAGAGTTTTATAACGGCGGGTTCAACAGTCTGATCCATGTTTTTATTCCAGAGTTTTATAACGGCGGGTTTAACAGTCTGATCCATGTTTTTATTCCAGAGTTTTATAATGGCGGGTTCATGATCCATGTTTTTATTCCAGAGTTTTATAACGGCGGGTTCAACAGCCTGATCCATGTTTTTATTCCAGAGTTTTATTACGGCGGGTTCAACAGTCTGATCCAATCCATGTTTTTATTCCAGAGTTTTATAACGGCGGGTTCAACAGTCTGATCCATGTTTTTATTCCAGAGTTTTATAACGGCGGGTTCAACAGTCTGATCCATGTTTTTATTCCAGAGTTTTATAACGGCGGGTTCAACAGTCTGATCCATGTTTTTATTCCAGAGTTTTATAACGGCGGGTTCAACAGTCTGATCCATGTTTTTATTCCAGAGTTTTATAACGGCAGGTTCAACAGTCTGATCCATGTTTTTATTCCAGAGTTTTATAACGGCGGGTTGAACAGTCTGATCCATGTTTTTATTCCAGAGTTTTATAACGGCGGGTTCATGATCCATGTTTTTATTCCAGAGTTTTATAACGGCGGGTTCAACAGTCTGATCCATGTTTTTATTCCAGAGTTTTATAACGGCGGGTTCAACAGTCTGATCCATGTTTTTATTCCAGAGTTTTATAACGGCGGGTTCAACAGTCTGATCCATGTTTTTATTCCAGAGTTTTATAACGGCGGGTTCAACAGTCTGATCCATGTTTTTATTCCAGAGTTTTATAACGGCGGGTTCAACAGTCTGATCCAATCCATGTTTTTATTCCAGAGTTTTATAACGGCGGGTTTAACAGTCTGATCCATGTTTTTATTCCAGAGTTTTATAACGGCGGGTTCAACAGTCTGATCCATGTTTTTATTCCAGAGTTTTATAACGGCGGGTTCAACAGTCTGATCCATGTTTTCATTCCAGAGTTTTATAATGGCGGGTTCATGATCCATGTTTTTATTCCAGAGTTTTATAACGGCGGGTTCAACAGTCTGATCCAATCCATGTTTTTATTCCAGAGTTTTATAACGGCGGGTTCAACAGTCTGATCCATGTTTTTATTCCAGAGTTTTATAACGGCGGGTTCAACAGTCTGATCCATGTTTTTATTCCAGAGTTTTATAACGGCAGGTTCAACAGTCTGATCCATGTTTTTATTCCAGAGTTTTATAACGGCGGGTTGAACAGTCTGATCCATGTTTTTATTCCAGAGTTTTATAACGGCGGGTTCATGATCCATGTTTTTATTCCAGAGTTTTATAACGGCGGGTTCAACAGTCTGATCCATGTTTTTATTCCAGAGTTTTATAACGGCGGGTTCAACAGTCTGATCCATGTTTTTATTCCAGAGTTTTATAACGGCGGGTTCAACAGTCTGATCCATGTTTTTATTCCAGAGTTTTATAACGGCGGGTTCAACAGTCTGATCCATGTTTTTATTCCAGAGTTTTATAACGGCGGGTTCAACAGTCTGATCCAATCCATGTTTTTATTCCAGAGTTTTATAACGGCGGGTTTAACAGTCTGATCCATGTTTTTATTCCAGAGTTTTATAACGGCGGGTTCAACAGTCTGATCCATGTTTTTATTCCAGAGTTTTATAACGGCGGGTTCAACAGTCTGATCCATGTTTTCATTCCAGAGTTTTATAATGGCGGGTTCATGATCCATGTTTTTATTCCAGAGTTTTATAACGGCGGGTTCAACAGTCTGATCCAATCCATGTTTTTATTCCAGAGTTTTATAACGGCGGGTTTAACAGTCTGATCCATGTTTTTATTCCAGAGTTTTATAACGGCGGGTTCAACAGCCTGATCCATGTTTTTATTCCAGAGTTTTATAACGGCGGGTTCAACAGCCTGATCCATGTTTTTATTCCAGAGTTTTATAACGGCGGGTTCAACAGTCTGATCCATGTTTTTATTCCAGAGTTTTATAACGGCGGGTTCAACAGTCTGATCCAATCCATGTTTTTATTCCAGAGTTTTATAACGGCGGGTTTAACAGTCTGATCCATGTTTTTATTCCAGAGTTTTATAACGGCGGGTTCAACAGCCTGATCCATGTTTTTATTCCAGAGTTTTATAACGGCGGGTTCAACAGCCTGATCCATGTTTTTATTCCAGAGTTTTATAACGGCGGGTTCAACAGTCTGATCCATGTTTTTATTCCAGAGTTTTATAACGGCGGGTTCAACAGTCTGATCCATGTTTTTATTCCAGAGTTTTATAACGTCGGGTTCAACAGCCTGATCCATGTTTTTATTCCAGAGTTTTATAACGGCAGGTTCAACAGTCTGATCCATGTTTTTATTCCAGAGTTTTATAACGGCGGGTTCAACAGCCTGATCCATGTTTTTATTCCAGAGTTTTATAACGGCAGGTTCAACAGTCTGATCCATGTTTTTATTCCAGAGTTTTATAACGGCGGGTTCAACAGTCTGATCCATGTTTTTATTCCAGAGTTTTATAACGGCGGGTTCAACAGTCTGATCCAATCCATGTTTTTATTCCAGAGTTTTATAACGGCGGGTTCAACAGTCTGATCCAATCCATGTTTTTATTCCAGAGTTTTATAACGGCGGGTTCAACAGTCTGATCCATGTTTTTATTCCAGAGTTTTATAACGGCGGGTTCAACAGTCTGATCCATGTTTTTATTCCAGAGTTTTATAACGGCGGGTTTAACAGTCTGATCCAATCCATGTTTTTATTCCAGAGTTTTATAACGGCGGGTTGAACAGTCTGATCCATGTTTTCATTCCAGAGTTTTATAACGGCGGGTTCAACAGCCTGATCCAATCCATGTTTTTATTCCAGAGTTTTATAACGGCGGGTTCATGATCCATGTTTTTATTCCAGAGTTTTATAACGGCGGGTTCAACAGTCTGATCCAATCCATGTTTTTATTCCAGAGTTTTATAACGGCGGGTTCAACAGCCTGATCCATGTTTTTATTCCAGAGTTTTATAACGGCGGGTTCAACAGTCTGATCCATGTTTTTATTCCAGAGTTTTATAACGGCGGGTTTAACAGTCTGATCCAATCCATGTTTTTATTCCAGAGTTTTATAACGGCGGGTTCAACAGTCTGATCCATGTTTTTATTCCAGAGTTTTATAATGGCGGGTTCAACAGTCTGATCCATGTTTTCATTCCAGAGTTCTATAACGGCGGGTTGAACAGTCTGATCCATGTTTTTATTCCAGAGTTTTATAACGGCGGGTTCAACAGTCTGATCCAATCCATGTTTTTATTCCAGAGTTTTATAACGGCGGGTTCAACAGCCTGATCCATGTTTTTATTCCAGAGTTTTATAACGGCGGGTTTAACAGTCTGATCCAATCCATGTTTTTATTCCAGAGTTTTATAACGGCGGGTTCAACAGCCTGATCCATGTTTTCATTCCAGAGTTTTATAATGGCGGGTTCATGATCCATGTTTTTATTCCAGAGTTTTATAACGGCGGGTTCAACAGTCTGATCCAATCCATGTTTTTATTCCAGAGTTCTATAACGGCGGGTTTAACAGTCTGATCCATGTTTTTATTCCAGAGTTTTATAACGGCGGGTTCAACAGTCTGATCCATGTTTTTATTCCAGAGTTTTATAACGGCGGGTTTAACAGTCTGATCCAATCCATGTTTTTATTCCAGAGTTTTATAATGGCGGGTTCATGATCCATGTTTTTATTCCAGAGTTTTATAACGGCGGGTTCAACAGCCTGATCCAATCCATGTTTTTATTCCAGAGTTTTATAATGGCGGGTTCATGATCCATGTTTTTATTCCAGAGTTTTATAACGGCGGGTTCAACAGCCTGATCCATGTTTTTATTCCAGAGTTTTATAACGGCGGGTTCATGATCCATGTTTTTATTCCAGAGTTTTATAACGGCGGGTTCAACAGTCTGATCCATGTTTTTATTCCAGAGTTTTATAACGGCGGGTTCAACAGTCTGATCCAATCCATGTTTTTATTCCAGAGTTTTATAACGGCGGGTTCAACAGTCTGATCCATGTTTTTATTCCAGAGTTTTATAACGGCGGGTTCAACAGTCTGATCCATGTTTTTATTCCAGAGTTTTATAACGGCGGGTTCAACAGTCTGATCCAATCCATGTTTTTATTCCAGAGTTTTATAACGGCGGGTTCAACAGTCTGATCCATGTTTTTATTCCAGAGTTTTATAACGGCGGGTTCAACAGTCTGATCCATGTTTTTATTCCAGAGTTTTATAACGGCGGGTTCATGATCCATGTTTTTATTCCAGAGTTTTATAACGGCGGGTTCAACAGTCTGATCCATGTTTTTATTCCAGAGTTTTATAACGGCGGGTTCAACAGTCTGATCCAATCCATGTTTTTATTCCAGAGTTTTATAACGGCGGGTTCAACAGTCTGATCCATGTTTTTATTCCAGAGTTTTATAACGGCGGGTTCATGATCCATGTTTTTATTCCAGAGTTTTATAACGGCGGGTTCAACAGTCTGATCCAATCCATGTTTTTATTCCAGAGTTTTATAACGGCGGGTTCAACAGTCTGATCCAATCCATGTTTTTATTCCAGAGTTTTATAACGGCGGGTTCATGATCCATGTTTTTATTCCAGAGTTTTATAACGGCGGGTTCAACAGTCTGATCCATGTTTTCATTCCAGAGTTTTATAACGGCGGGTTGAACAGTCTGATCCATGTTTTTATTCCAGAGTTTTATAACGGCGGGTTGAACAGTCTGATCCATGTTTTTATTCCAGAGTTTTATAACGGCGGGTTCAACAGTCTGATCCAATCCATGTTTTTATTCCAGAGTTTTATAACGGCGGGTTCAACAGTCTGATCCATGTTTTTATTCCAGAGTTTTATAACGGCGGGTTCAACAGTCTGATCCATGTTTTTATTCCAGAGTTTTATAACGGCGGGTTCATGATCCATGTTTTTATTCCAGAGTTTTATAACGGCGGGTTCAACAGTCTGATCCAATCCATGTTTTTATTCCAGAGTTTTATAACGGCGGGTTCAACAGTCTGATCCAATCCATGTTTTTATTCCAGAGTTTTATAACGGCGGGTTCATGATCCATGTTTTTATTCCAGAGTTTTATAACGGCCGGTTCAACAGTCTGATCCATGTTTTTATTCCAGAGTTTTATAACGGCGGGTTCAACAGTCTGATCCAATCCATGTTTTTATTCCAGAGTTTTATAACGGCGGGTTCATGATCCATGTTTTTATTCCAGAGTTTTATAACGGCCGGTTCAACAGTCTGATCCATGTTTTTATTCCAGAGTTTTATAACGGCGGGTTCAACAGCCTGATCCATGTTTTTATTCCAGAGTTTTATAACGGCGGGTTCAACAGTCTGATCCAATCCATGTTTTTATTCCAGAGTTTTATAACGGCGGGTTCAACAGTCTGATCCATGTTTTTATTCCAGAGTTTTATAATGGCGGGTTCATGATCCATGTTTTTATTCCAGAGTTTTATAACGGCGGGTTCAACAGTCTGATCCATGTTTTTATTCCAGAGTTTTATAACGGCGGGTTCAACAGTCTGATCCATGTTTTTATTCCAGAGTTTTATAACGGCGGGTTCAACAGTCTGATCCATGTTTTTATTCCAGAGTTTTATAACGGCGGGTTCAACAGTCTGATCCAATCCATGTTTTTATTCCAGAGTTTTATAACGGCGGGTTCAACAGTCTGATCCATGTTTTTATTCCAGAGTTTTATAACGGCGGGTTCAACAGTCTGATCCATGTTTTTATTCCAGAGTTTTATAACGGCGGGTTTAACAGTCTGATCCAATCCATGTTTTTATTCCAGAGTTTTATAACGGCGGGTTCAACAGTCTGATCCATGTTTTTATTCCAGAGTTTTATAACGGCGGGTTCAACAGTCTGATCCATGTTTTTATTCCAGAGTTTTATAACGGCGGGTTCAACAGTCTGATCCATGTTTTCATTCCAGAGTTTTATAACGGCGGGTTCAACAGTCTGATCCAATCCATGTTTTTATTCCAGAGTTTTATAACGGCGGGTTCAACAGTCTGATCCATGTTTTTATTCCAGAGTTTTATAACGGCGGGTTCAACAGTCTGATCCAATCCATGTTTTTATTCCAGAGTTTTATAACGGCGGGTTCAACAGTCTGATCCATGTTTTTATTCCAGAGTTTTATAACGGCGGGTTCAACAGTCTGATCCATGTTTTCATTCCAGAGTTTTATAACGGCGGGTTCAACAGTCTGATCCATGTTTTCATGTACACCTACTACGGTCTGGCAGCTATGGGGCCACAAGTCCAGAAATATTTGTGGTGGAAGCGGTACCTGACGGAGTTTCAGCTGGTCAGTCTAGAACTGGGCTTTTGTCTTCATGGTTTGGCTTAACACAAACTTACTGGGGGGAAGGGGGGGGGGGGAATTGGTCACTTTCCCTCTTGTGTGTTGTTTGACCTATGACCTCATGTATAATAACAAACTTCCCTCTTGTGTGTTGTTTGACCTATGACCTCATGTATAATAACAAACTTCCCTCTTGTGTGTTGTTTGACCTATGACCTCATGTATAATAAAAAACTTCCCTCTTGTGTGTTGTTTGACCTATGACCTCATGTATAATAACAAACTTTCCTCTTGTGTGTTGTTTGACCTATGACCTATGACCTGTATAATAACAAACTTCCCTCTTGTGTTTCAGGTGCAGTTTCTCGGCGTCAACGCGCGGTCAATTTTCTCGTTTTTCTCTGGCCCCTGCGAGTACCCCACGTGGATTAACGTGGTGGCTCTCCTCTACTCCTCCTCCCTCCTGCTCCTCTTCCTCAACTTTTATTTAAAAACCTACAAATCAAAAGCATCCAAGAGCAATTGACAGCCTCATTTTAATTACCTACCTAGTTGCCGCGGTGTTGCTGATAAAACCATTGCTCAAATGATTGCCTTGTAAAGGGAAGTAACTAGTAAATTGTTAATACAGAAGTAGTTTCATACATAGTTACTGCACTTTGTAAATTACAATTTGTGATTTTTAAATTTTTCAATCGCATTCTAATTAATTATTTAATTAATGCATTTTTTAATAGACTTTTTCTTAAAATATAGCTTTCTGTTTATTTTATAATAATCTGAAAATGTCCAAATAGAAGTAGTTGTAGATCTGAAGCCAATTATGGTGGACAGTGCACCATGTAAAACATTTCGTTTAGCCCATGGGTCAGCTCTGTTGTTGTCCATGGGTCAGCTCTGTTGTTGTCCATGGGTCAGCCCTGTTGTTCATGGGTCAGCTCTGTTGTTGTCCATGGGTCAGCTCTGTTGTCCATGGGTCAGCTCTGTTGTCTATGGGTCAGCACTGTTGTCCATGGGTCAGCACTGTTGTCCATGGGTCAGCTCTGTTGTTGTCCATGGGTCAGCCCTGTTGTCCATGGGTCAGCTCTGTTGTTGTCAATGGGTCAGCTCTGTTGTCCATGGGTCAGCTCTGTTGTCTATGGGTCAGCACTGTTGTCCATGGGTCAGCTCTGTTGTCCATGGGTCAGCCCTGTTGTCCATGGGTCAGCTCTGTTGTTGTCCATGGGTCAGCTCTGTTGTCCATGGGTCAGCCCTGTTGTCCATGGGTCAGCTCTGTTGTTGTCCATGGGTCAGCTCTGTTGTCCATGGGTCAGCCCTGTTGTCTATGGGTCAGCCCTGTTGGCCATGGGTCACCCCTGTTGTCCATGGTTTAGCTCTGTTGTCCATGGGTCAGCTCTGTTGTCTATGGGTCAGCTCTGTTGTCTATGGGTCAGCTCTGTTGTCTATGGGTCAGCTCTGTTGTCCATGGGTCAGCTCTGTTGTCTATGGGTCAGCTCTGTTGTTGTCCATGGGTCAGCTCTGTTGTCCATGGGTCAGCTCTGTTGTCCATGGGTCAGCTCTGTTGTCCATGGGTCAGCTCTGTTGTCCATGGGTCAGCTCTGTTGTCTATGGGTCAGCTCTGTTGTCCATGGGTCAGCTCTGTTGTCTATGGGTCAGCTCTGTTGTTGTCCATGGGTCAGCTCTGTTGTCTATGGGTCAGCTCTGTTGTCTATGGGTCAGCTCTGTTGTTGTCCATGGGTCAGCTCTGTTGTCCATGGGTCAGCTCTGTTGTCCATGGGTCAGCTCTGTTGTCCATGGGTCAGCTCTGTTGTCCATGGGTCAGCTCTGTTGTCTATGGGTCAGCTCTGTTGTCCATGGGTCAGCTCTGTTGTCTATGGGTCAGCTCTGTTGTTGTCCATGGGTCAGCTCTGTTGTCTATGGGTCAGCTCTGTTGTCTATGGGTCAGCTCTGTTGTCCATGGGTCAGCTCTGTTGTCTATGGGTCAGCTCTGTTGTTGTCCATGGGTCAGCTCTGTTGTCCATGGGTCAGCTCTGTTGTTGTCCATGGGTCAGCTCTGTTGTCCATGGGTCAGCTCTGTTGTCTATGGGTCAGCTCTGTTGTTGTCCATGGGTCAGCTCTGTTGTCCATGGGTCAGCTCTGTTGTCCATGGGTCAGCTCTGTTGTCCATGGGTCAGCTCTGTTGTCCATGGGTCAGCTCTGTTGTCCATGGGTCAGCTCTGCTGTCCGTGGGTCAGCTCTGTTGTCCATGGGTCAGCCCTGTTGTCCATGGGTCAGCTCTGTTGTCCATGGGTCAGCTCTGCTGTCCATGGGTCAGCTCTGTTGTCCATGGGTCAGCTCTGTTGTCCATGGGTCAGCTCTGTTGTCCGTGGGTCAATTTGATCTCTCTGTTGTTCTATGTTGACCATGCATTCCTTTTATTTCTGTAATGTTACATGAAAGGTGATCGATTATATAAAGGTGTCGCGTTGATAGTTATATAAACATGCCATTTAGCCATTAATTATATGAAGATGTCATACATCAATCCATTATATGAAGGTGTCATTTGACAATCAATAATACAAGGTGTCATGATACTATTATATGAAAGTGTCATGTATCAAAACAGTATCTCCCTACTATAGTGATGTCACTGGACAGTATTAAATGCCACCCCACATTCGTCATTTATTCCAAATTGTCAGCTTTTCTACATCTATCCCAAATTGTCAGCTTTTCTACATCTATCCCAAACTGTCAGGTTTTAAAATATTTTAGAAAAAAAAAACTGAATGTTTGTAATGAGTTAAAGCAATGAATATATTTTGATGAATTTTTTTCCCTGCATATCTACCATTTTTAGAGAATGGGAAAGTTGGGGTTGAGGTGTGAGGGTTGGGTTGGTGTGAGTATGTGGGTTGGTGTGTGAGGTGGGGTTGGGTTGCATTTGATTGTATGGGAACTGTGTATGTTTGGTGTCTGGTGTGTGTGTGTGTGTGTGTGTGTGTGTGTGTGTGTAGAATCTGGTGTGGGTGTGTGAGGTCCTAAACATGTGACTGTCTGACCCACAGTGAGGTGTGTCCTGGGGGTGGGGGTGGTGACCGCCGCCCTACATTGTGTGATGTCAGGGGCGTATCTGTGGAGGGCACACGAAAGTTTAATTTTGTAGTCCCACCCCACCCCGCCCCTGGGCCTGTCTTGTAAAGAAACTCATAAAATCAATTTATGAAAGTATATGTGCCGTGTTTATAGAACTGAAATTTATAGAAACCACATGCGTTGGTTATTTATTTATATTTTCTATTGACCTTTTTATGATTTTTATAAATAAATATTTCACCAAGATTTTAAGAAGAGACTTCTTGTTTTCTATATTACAAATATGTAACTTCTGTTACCTTCTATAGGTAGGCTACAACAGTATCGTCAACGGTATCGTTAGCAGTATCGTCAACGATATCGTTAGTGGTATCGCCAACAGTATCATTAGCGATATCGCCATCATTAGCGGTATCTCCATCGGTAACTAATGGTATCGTCCGTTGTACTCATTGCACCGTAACTGTAACAAATATAGGCCCATACGGCTGTTGCTGATGATATTTAAAAAGAGACAGGTTGCCTTAAGGTCCTGAACATTATCAGGACAAACAGCGGTTGCCATGGTACACAAGCTGCACATCAAGATCTAACAACATGAAGTGGTTTATACATGTCATACATCTAACATAGATAACCGGATACCAGATCAGTTGCAACTTTTTTTGGGAAGTTTCTTTTCTAAGAGCTGTGGAGCCCGCGGATCTGGTTCCTCGTATCTCAAAAATCTCGTATGTCGGGATACTCGTATGTCGGGGTACTCGTATGTCGAGGTACTCGTATGTCGAGGTACTCGTATGTCGAGGTACTTGTATGTCGAGGTTAGATGTCCTAATATAACGATATATTGTATACATATGTTAATATAACTACATGTTGTTTATGTTATATGTCCTAATATAACGGTATGTTTTATGTTATATGTCCTTATATAACCACAAGTTGTATATGTTATATGTCCAAATATAACGATATGTTGTATTATGTGGTTGTGAATGATGTGTGCTTGAGATGATGTTAGAACATGCGCTCCTTTGTCGAAATGCTATAAATAGGCTGTGTGCGCAGGCCTCAGGTGAGCACAGTACGTCAGGTAATGGGGTTAGGTGGTATGTACGTGTAGCAGTGTGAGCAGTAGAGTCAAGCGTGTACCGTGCAGGGTACAGTCCCACATCGTCAAGTTCTAGAACTTTTCTAGCCATCGGTATAATCTAGCTAGAACTAGCTGCCTGTGTATACTAGTTAGGGCTAGCTGGTGGGTATTCTAGCCAGGATTAACTGGTTGTTGGTGCTATACACTTTTGACTGCCCCAACTTTCGACAGGCTCAAGTCGTGCACGAGCTGGGTGAGTAGAAAAAATATTGCGTAATTCGCTCTGGTGGGGAAACTGTGCAAGGACAAGCAACCTACGCTCATATGTTATGTAGTACAAGGACAAGCAACATACGCTCATATGTCATGTAGTACAAGGACAAGCAACATACGCTAATATGTTATGTGTTGTAGGTGTTAGGGTTCTGCCATAGTGCTGGTAGTGTAGGGTTTACAGACACTTGAGGTAGTGTAGGGTTTACAGACACTTGAGGTAGTGTAGGGTTTACAGACACTTGAGGTAGTGTAGGGTTTACAGACACTTGAGGTAGTGTAGGGTTTACAGACACTTGAGGTAGTGTAGGGTTTACAGACACTTGAGGTAGTGTAGGGTTTACAGACACTTGAGGTAGTGTAGGGTTTACACGGTTAACCTGATGGTTTCTCTTCCACCAACAACACCACCACCATCAACAACAACATCAACAATATTAATAACATCAACAGCAACAACATCATCAACAACAACATCAGCAACAACAACATTAATAGCTATATCAACAACATCAACAACAACAACATTAATAGCACCATCAACAACAACATCAACAACAAAAACAACAACATCAACAACATTAAAAACACCAATAACAACACTATCATCATCCACAACAACAACATTAATAGCACCATCAACAGCAACAACATTAATAGCACCATCAACAGCAACGTCAACAACAATAACATTAATAGCACCATCAAAAACATTAACAACATTAAAAACATCAACAACAACACCATCATCATCAACAACATCAACAACAACAAAATTAATAGCACCATCAACAACAACATCAACAACAACAACATTAATAGCACCATCAACAACAACATCACCAACACCATTAACAACAGATTCAACAACCAGTGCTTCCTTCATGTATCTCCTAAGAGGGTGGGGTGTCTGGACCGTACCCCCCTCCCCGAGGGAAATTCCACCACCCCGGGACGAAATTTTAAAAAAAATTATATAAAAATATATGTAGCCTGCTTTAAAGAGTATTTTCACCTAACCCCCGTTAGAAAAATACCTGAAAGAAACCCAGTCAACAACACCATTAACCATCCAGGATGAAACAAGCCAGCTAACTTACGCTGGCTCTATCTACGCAGATTTTTAAACGACTTTAAAAATAAAAATTGTGCAGGAGCACAACAATCACTTAAATCCTGATGGATTGTAGTTATTCTTTAGTTACTCTATGTGTTGTGTGTGTGTGTTTGTGTGTGTGTGTGGAGGGGGGCAGGGGGTGGCTAATGTGATATGATGATTTAATGTGATACAATCAACCAAGACAACACTAGGCCGGCAGTAATTTGACCAGACGGCTGACCTCAAGGCCGTCAACAAAAAATTTTAACTCATGTTTACAATTTGGTGGCTACGTCACTGCACATGCGCAGTTGCCAACGGCGCAGGCTATGACGAATGTAAACACAACAGGGCTTGTAATGGGGGAACCAATAGTGGGAACTAGTTTGGTGGTACCAAAGTTTGATGGAACTAACGGAACTAGTTTGGTGGTACCAAAGTTTGATGGAACTAACGGAACTAGTTTGGTGGTACCAAAGTTTGATGGAACTAACGGAACTAGTTTGGTGGTACCAAAGTTTGATGGAACTAACGGAACTAGTTTGGTGGTACCAAAGTTTGATGGAACTAACGGAACTAGTTTGGTGGTACCAAAGTTTGATGGAACTAACGGAACTAGTTTGGTGGTACCAAAGTTTGATGGAACTAACGGAACTAGTTTGGTGGTACCAAAGTTTGATGGAACTAACGGAACTAGTTTGGTGGTACCAAAGTTTGATGGAACTAACGGAACTAGTTTGGTGGTACCAAAGTTTGATGGAACTAACGGAACTAGTTTGGTGGTACCAAAGTTTGATGGAACTAACGGAACTAGTTTGGTGGTACCAAAGTTTGATGGAACTAACGGAACTAGTTTGGTGGTACCAAAGTTTGATGGAACTAACGGAACTAGTTTGGTGGTACCAAAGTTTGATGGAACTAACGGAACTAGTTTGGTGGTACCAAAGTTTGATGGAACTAACGGAACTAGTTTGGTGGTACCAAAGTTTGATGGAACTAACGGAACTAGTTTGGTGGTACCAAAGTTTGATGGAACTAACGGAACTAGTTTGGTGGTACCAAAGTTTGATGGAACTAACGGAACTAGTTTGGTGGTACCAAAGTTTGATGGAACTAACGGAACTAGTTTGGTGGTACCAAAGTTTGATGGAACTAACGGAACTAGTTTGGTGGTACCAAAGTTTGATGGAACTAACGGAACTAGTTTGGTGGTACCAAAGTTTGATGGAACTAACGGAACTAGTTTGGTGGTACCAAAGTTTGATGGAACTAACGGAACTAGTTTGGTGGTACCAAAGTTTGATGGAACTAACGGAACTAGTTTGGTGGTACCAA
Organism: Physella acuta; assembly: GCF_028476545.2. Lineage (NCBI taxonomy): Eukaryota > Metazoa > Mollusca > Gastropoda > Physidae > Physella > Physella acuta. Next base: position 118,576 of record NW_026731744.1, on the reverse strand, counting down.
AGTTTGATGGAACTAACGGAACTAGTTTGGTGGTACCAAAGTTTGATGGAACTAACGGAACTAGTTTGGTGGTACCAAAGTTTGATGGAACTAACGGAACTAGTTTGGTGGTACCAAAGTTTGATGGAACTAACGGAACTAGTTTGGTGGTACCAAAGTTTGATGGAACTAACGGAACTAGTTTGGTGGTACCAAAGTTTGATGGAACTAACGGAACTAGTTTGGTGGTACCAAAGTTTGATGGAACTAGCGGAACTAGTTTGGTGGTACCAAAGTTTGATGGAACTAACGGAACTAGTTTGGTGGTACCAAAGTTTGATGGAACTAACGGAACTAGTTTGGTGGTACCAAAGTTTGATGGAACTAACGGAACTAGTTTGGTGGTACCAAAGTTTGATGGAACTAACGGAACTAGTTTGGTGGTACCAAAGTTTGATGGAACTAACGGAACTAGTTTGGTGGTACCAAAGTTTGATGGAACTAACGGAACTAGTTTGGTGGTACCAAAGTTTGATGGAACTAACGGAACTAGTTTGGTGGTACCAAAGTTTGATGGAACTAACGGAACTAGTTTGGTGGTACCAAAGTTTGATGGAACTAACGGAACTAGTTTGGTGGTACCAAAGTTTGATGGAACTAACGGAACTAGTTTGGTGGTACCAAAGTTTGATGGAACTAACGGAACTAGTTTGGTGGTACCAAAGTTTGATGGAACTAACGGAACTAGTTTGGTGGTACCAAAGTTTGATGGAACTAACGGAACTAGTTTGGTGGTACCAAAGTTTGATGGAACTAACGGAACTAGTTTGGTGGTACCAAAGTTTGATGGAACTAACGGAACTAGTTTGGTGGTACCAAAGTTTGATGGAACTAACGGAACTAGTTTGGTGGTACCAAAGTTTGATGGAACTAACGGAACTAGTTTGGTGGTACCAAAGTTTGATGGAACTAACGGAACTAGTTTGGTGGTACCAAAGTTTGATGGAACTAACGGAACTAGTTTGGTGGTACCAAAGTTTGATGGAACTAACGGAACTAGTTTGGTGGTACCAAAGTTTGATGGAACTAACGGAACTAGTTTGGTGGTACCAAAGTTTGATGGAACTAACGGAACTAGTTTGGTGGTACCAAAGTTTGATGGAACTAACGGAACTAGTTTGGTGGTACCAAAGTTTGATGGAACTAACGGAACTAGTTTGGTGGTACCAAAGTTTGATGGAACTAACGGAACTAGTTTGGTGGTACCAAAGTTTGATGGAACTAACGGAACTAGTTTGGTGGTACCAAAGTTTGATGGAACTAACGGAACTAGTTTGGTGGTACCAAAGTTTGATGGAACTAACGGAACTAGTTTGGTGGTACCAAAGTTTGATGGAACTAACGGAACTAGTTTGGTGGTACCAAAGTTTGATGGAACTAACGGAACTAGTTTGGTGGTACCAAAGTTTGATGGAACTAACGGAACTAGTTTGGTGGTACCAAAGTTTGATGGAACTAACGGAACTAGTTTGGTGGTACCAAAGTTTGATGGAACTAACGGAACTAGTTTGGTGGTACCAAAGTTTGATGCTGGCTATAGCTCAGTGTTTATAGCTGTTTTCATGGCTGAATGTTTATAGCTGTTTGGTATGGCTGTATGTTTATAGCTGTTTGGTATGGCTGTATGTTTATAGCTGTTTGGTATGGCTGTATGTTTATAGCTGTTTGGTATGGCTGTATGTTCATAGCTGTTTGGTATGGCTGTATGTTTATATTAGCTTAGTTCACAAACACAATACAGTGTGTTAGTAAGTATAAACACGGTGTGTGACTGTGAGTGAGTAAAAACACGGTGTGTGACTGTGAGTGAGTAAAAACACAGGGGTGTCGCGTAACTTGGTCTAGTTATCAAACTGTTCTGGTATTCTACGTACCACCAGGTAGATGCCGTAGGTTGAGACAATATTATTGGTGTGGTGTTAGTGCTCAACTCCAGTGTTTCTTCCAGGCATCTCTTCTATCATCAACAACATCACAGCACCATCAACAACACCAACAACAACATCAGCAACACCAACAACAACATCGACAACACCAACAACAACATCAACAACACCAACAACACCATCAACAACACCAACAACACCATCGACAACACCAACAACAACATCAACAACACCAACAACACCATCAACAACACCAACAACACCATCGACAACACCAACAACAACATCGACAACACCAACAACAACATCAACAACACCAACAACACCATCAACAACACCAACAACAACACCATCAACAACACCAACAACAACATCGACAACACCAACAACACCATCAACAACACCAACAACACCATCAACAACACCAACAACACCATCAACAACAACACCAACAACACCATCAACAACACCAACAACACCATCAACAACAACACCAACAACAATATCAACAACACCAACAACACCAACAACAACACCACCAACAACAACAACATCAACAACACCAACAACAACACCACCAACAACAACACCAACAACAACACCAACAACAACAACACCAACAACACCATCAACAACACCAACAACAACACCACCAACAACAACACCAACAACAACATCGACAACCGATTCCGCAACCAGAACTTCCTTCGGGTATCTCCTGAGGGGGTGGAGGAGGTCTAGTCAAAAGTTATCTAAGCGTCCTGTTTCGTCCAACAGTAAAATCTAGGGTTCTATTTATTTCAGATGGTAGAGGCGTACCTTGTGTGATTTTATCTGCTCCGATGTGGGATATTTCTAGGGGAAAAGGTCATAGTCCAGTCAATTATCATAGTCAGGCTTTTCTAGTCTTCCATGACCTCTCTACTTTTATCATAGTCTGAAGGTCTCACTACACTTCTCATAGTCTGAGGGTCTCACTACAGTTCTCATAATCTGAAGGTCTCACTACACTTCTCATAGTCTGAAGGTCTCAAAACACTTCTCATAGAATGAAGGTCTCACTACATTTATCATAATCCTACCTTTCTAATAACCAACTGCTGCAACAAAAACTCCATCCCTCTACTGTGTTGTATCTTGTACTTATTGAAGTATCTCCTCTCCTCCAAGGAAACAAACCGACTCAGTTCACCAGTCCTGATCATGAAGACCGCGAGAGTCCCAGTCTAAGAGAGGAACAAACCACGTGACCATGTCTAGCTACTTCAGCTCTAAGCGCCGGTTCAGCAGACCGGAAGAGCCGCAGCCTCGTTTTGAATGGCGCATGCGTGTTCACAGTTTAATGATGGACGACAATGACACGGCGCCCTCCGTGGTAGAAAGGCGAGTCCAGCGCTACGACTACAGGCGAGCTTCAGGCGAGTCCCCACCCACGGGCGCCGACCCCCAGGACAGGAAGTCTGGAGCCGACTCGGAGCCGCACAGACCCTGGCGGGAGAGGCTGCAGAGGACGAAATCTGAGGGCCATTTGAAGGTTAGGCTGAGACTGTCCAAGTTTTCAGAAACTTCGAAGAGTTTAGACCACGGCGAGGCGGGGGCTGAGGGGACTGACTTGTTGGCAGACGCGAGTCAGGCGACCGGAGCAGACGACCGTGATGTGGAGAGCAGGGCGGGAAGTTTCCAGTCGTCAGAAGGTCAAGGACATCCTGTGGACCGAGCTAACGATCAATGTCAAGGTGATACACATCGCCATAATGATCGCGACATCAGATCACAACATGATGACGCCTCGGTTGGGTTTGACCGTGACGTCAAACCACAATTTGATGACGCGAAAGTTGGGAGGGATCCTGACGTCAAACCACAACATGATGACGCCGCAGTTGGGTTTGACCGTGACGTCAAACCACAATTTGATGACGCGAAAATTGGGAGTGATCCTGACGTCAACAGTCTGGATTTTGCTGGCGCTTGTTCGGTAAAAATAGACAACTCTTCCGATCAGCGGAAGTCAGGCGACGAATCTGTCGATGGCTCACGGGAAATCTCCGATCGCCCACTTTATCCTAACACTACCCCACCGGTCAACGTGGAAGGTGCGTCTGCTGGGGTGGGTGGTCAGGACCTGTCGGCTAACATCAATGCTGCCACGGGGGCGATACCCAAGACACACACCGCCACAGCAAAGTGTGTAGCAGGTCGGCCAAGCTGTGAGAAAGATTCAGATTGTGAAGAAACTGAACAAGAAAACAGTTGTATAAACATTCCAAACAGACTGAGTCTTGATGAAGGTACGAGAGAAGCTAAACACATTTTACAAAATGATGCAGAAAACAGTTCTGACGCGCGAGGATACGGAACGACTGGGACTGTTTACAACGTGTGTGAAGGGCTACCCAATGGCCGCAGCGAGAAAACAGAAGAACCATGTGCTGCTGGCTTGAGTAAAGCTTCCAGCGAGAAAACCGAGGAACAATGTGCAGCTGGCTTGAGTAAAGCTTCCAGCGAGAAAACAGAGGAACCATGTGCTACTGGCTTGAGCAAAGCTTCCAGCGAGAAAACAGAGGAACCATGTGCTGCTAGCTTGAGTAAAGCTTCCAGCGAGAATACAGAGGAACCATGTGCTACTGCTGGCTGGAGCAAAGCTTCCAGCGAAGACAAGGGGGACATGGACGACATCGAGGCCATCATAGAACAAATTATTGCGGAGGAGGAGGGCATGGTTGAGGGGAAGGCCGCCAGCGCTAGACTGATCAGCGCAGCGGTTGATCACATGAATGCGAGAGACAGGGACGCTCTCCACGCGGACATGCGCGAGCTGCAGCAGAAGGTAGACGACTGCAACCAGGAGGCTGAGCACGGCCTGGACATCACGCGTGGTGGCCAGCAGCTGACGTCACAGTCCTCATCCCTGCCGTCGTATCGTCACAGACACGAGTCAGGGCACATCCAAACGGTGCTGCCCTTCTCATCCTCATGCCCCTCGTCTCATGGACTCCCCTCAAATGTTGACAAGACAGATGACGTAAAGAAAGAGGAGGAAGAGGAAGAAGACTTGGATTCGTGGGCGTACCTGCCCGTCATTCTAATCGAAGACATCTTCACGCTGCTGACGCCCAAGGAGCGGCACCAAGCCTCCATGGTCTGCCGGCAGTGGTACGAGCTCTTCTACTCGCCCCGGGTCTGGGAGACCTTCATCCTGCTCGAGAGGACGCTGACCAAGAAGAGGTTCAACTTGTACAAGGGCTACCAGCGAGAGCTTTGTCCTGGCAAAACTCAGGTCTGTATGTGTGTATGACACATCTCCTTAAAGTAATAGTGTTAAGGATGCATGTTAATTTGTTTATTTTATTAGTATTTAAATGTTTATATTCAAATCATCATGCATAAAATGCAAGTAAAAACTCAAAACAAAGCCGAATAAAAACAATCGTAGATTGAACTTATATTAGAGTGGGGTATATAACATGGTAGGAAGTATTTTTTTTTATTTGATTTTTACATTTGCGTTGGACAACAATAATGTGTGCTAAAATAAAAATAAAATGTCTTCCCATTTTTTTCAAACCAACTCCAGCTGTGCTTCCGACGAGTCGGGTCTTTCTTCAAGAGGATCGTGGTGACGCCCATCACCGACTACTTCAACCTGTACGAGTTCCTGAGGATCCTGGCGGCCTTCCTGCAGTTCCAGGAGGACCACGGCCAGAACGCCATGCCGCTCCTGCACACCTTCGACTTCACCTTCGCCTGCGCCAGCCGCAGTGAGGGGGTGGAGATGGTTCATGGGACGGGCGGACAGATCCTGGAGATGATCAAACAGCTGCTGGTCAGGATGAGCAACCTGAAACACCTCAAGCTGAACCAGCTGCTGGTTGACGTCATGGACGTGGCCCCGCTCTTTGACGCCATCACCAACTGCTTCTGTGAGAGTCTGAGCTCGCTGGAGATGCTGAACGTCACCAAAGTTCCACTGGCTCTCACAGACCTGGCCCGCTTCCGGAACCTGATCAAGCTGAGCATCAGCCCGCAGCACCTCAACGACGAGGTCCTGCTGCTCGTCTCCGGCCTGAACATCCTGCAGCTGCACCTGCTGCAGGACCCCTACACCTGCGACTGCGAGCCCGTGTCCAGCGAGGCGTGGAAGCTGGCCCGCGAGATGGCGCCATGGATGTGCGTCTATCTGGAAGTCTCCGGACTGACCAGAGCTCCCGTCTTGATCCAGCCCCGGGCGCCCGTCCACGGCGTGTTCCTACGGACGCCCTACAGCCGCGTCACCAACGACTTGGTTGTGTCCCTTGTGGAGAACTACAGCAAAACTCTGCGCTACTTTGTCCAGGAGCGGTTACCCCGCTTCCACGGCCCTAGGGGCTTCCGCTACAGGTGCGACTCGTCCCTCTTGTTCCTGCTGCGTCGCTGCCCCGCCCTCCACACGCTGGTCATTCGCGACCGCATCAGCACGTCGTCGCTGGTCCTGCTGGCCAGCGAGGGCAGGCGCCTGACCACCTTCCTCGTGCGGAAGAACGGCCTGATCAAGCGCTGCGACTGGCCGCAGTGCGGCGAGATGTCCAAGGACTTTTACGCCGGGCTCAGGGAGGCTGCGCTCGACTACGACAAGTGCAAGGACAAAATCTGCTCGCTGTTACAGCGGCGCTGGAAACCTTTGCCGGACCGGCAGTTTATGCGAATCAAAATCGTTCCCAGAATGCAATTGTTTTAAATAAGTTTGGAGTAAAATGAACAATGTGGTTGTTATTTGCGTGTTCGTGCCGTGTAGTACTCGATTAGTCTATAGTTGTTGTGCTCTGTCCTTGTGCTTGTTCGTTGTGTAACCATGCAAGAAATAAAAATATCACTATTGCCAGCATTTTGTTACGTCATAATTAACGACTGGTGTCCGTATTTCATTCACTTTTTCACTTTTGATATAACGAGGACATGTCTATGCAAGCTGCTGAATATATAAGTTAGGATGGGATATATATATATATATATATATATATATATATATATATATATATATATATATATATATATATATATATCTTTCGTGCCTCTTCGACTGGGGGTGGGGGGTTGATCGGGGGGGGGACTGCCACCCCTCCCCCTTCCACTCTTCTCCGAAGCACTGTTGGTGCGATAAACATAGTTGTATAAAAACTACGATAATTGAAAGGTTTGATGTAGATGGTGTCAGTGGCATAGCGAGGGGGTGGGGGTGGGGGTGGGGTGCGGACCGCACCGGGTGACACCATTTAGTGGGTGACACCAAGGCAAAAAATTGCAAAATATATAGGCCTAGAGAAAAATGATAATTCCACTTAATTAAGTGATTAATTCGAGTGTTAAATAGTCTTTTAAGAGGTGCAAATAAAATGTTTGAGGGGGGGGGGGGGGGTGCAAATCGAAAGTTGAAAGTTTGTCCCCGGGAAGGGTCGCTACGCCTCTGGGGGTTGAAACCATTAAGTGCCTCACCGGGTGACACCCGACCTCGCTACGCCACTGGATGGTGTTGTTATATCAAGCTAAGGAAGTGCTTACTGCGGCCAACAAAATACGCAAGGTGCTTATATCCTTTAACATATTTTCGAGAAATAACCCCCTCCCCCTCAATGAAATTGAAACAAAATTATATAGAAAATTAAAGAATATTGTTCTATACTGTAACCAGTGTTCGCCGCTCTACTCTCTCCCCAGAAATTTAAGTGCCCCCCTACGAAAGTTTAAAGTACCCCCCCCCCCCCTATTTTTTTTTCTTAGCGGAGAAATAATGTCTCAAAAGATAAAAAAGAAAACACAGTCGTTTCACTTTAGAATGTTTGGACCATAATATATTTGCTTTAATTGAATAGACAACAATATGTATAATTTATTAAATTTCTCTTAAAGAGAGTTCCATTATGGCTGCTTACTGCATCAAAACGCTGTTATGATGTGCTGTTATGGTGTAATATCACCAAACTTTGTAAACGCGATCCACAGTATTCAAAGTACTGTTACATTAATGTGTATATTACACAAGAAATTTATTTCCAACTAAATAAATCTCTACATTTTCCCAATCTTATCTATTTTTTTTTATTTTGACTAAAAAATCAAGCAAAGAGTCGAGAAAGAGCTGACTCCGACTGAGCACCGGTGATTTATCGGTAATCTATCGTTTTGGGTACGTAAAATCGCCCGCGATTTGTAATGTGAAAAACAGGTGACTCCTTAAATTTTAATAATTATTTCACATTTTGAGGAGGATTTATGTTTTTAAAAATTCAAAAATGTTTCCTTGATTCATTTATGTACCTGCTGTTTTTAAACAATTGAATTAAAACTTTTCCGTAATAAATGAAGACTAGCGATGTTTCCAACAGATGCAACCATGCTCATTTACTATAGCAGCCATCTTGTCTAAGTTTTATTCTTATAAGCTTTTAGCGCCAGATTCAGGGGGAAGCCACTCTATTTTACAAATGGCTGCTGTTTATATTTTATATAGCAAATCTTGCTCTCAGACACTGCTGTTTAAAGTTAATTTCTGGCCTATATCAATATATTTAGCCATTGATTTAGGTTTATTATTCATTTATCTATAATATTTGACACAAAAGTATGACAATATACTTCTATTAAAGCCTTGACAACGAGGTAACGTTTTCGTACATAAATAGCCGCGGGCGATTTTACGTACCCAAAACGATAGATTACCGATTTATCAATCTGAATCTAGGTAAGTAAAATAGATACACGTCAAGTATTCAAGAGAAAGTAAGATCGTTTGAGTACTTTTGCTAATTATAAACTTGCTAGTTTATTAGTTACTGAGACCATTGATTGAATGATGTTTTTTTTATTGTAGTAGTGAATGATCTTAGACTCCAGATAAGCCCTGCCAACAAGTTAATCCCCGCCACCCTAAAAAGATTATAAAAAAGGATGTGAAACTTTTACTTTTAGGTTTTAACCCCAACCCAACTATGACCCTAACCCTCAGCAGATAAGGGGTTGTTTCATCATTTTATGGTGTGCCTTTCAAATGTCTAAGCATCATAAATAGCTCAAAGTTGCATGCATGCATTAAATGGGAGTTGGCATAAAGTGGCGGGCTTAATGTTTTGCTTGTGCACTTTCAATTCATTAGTGGTGGGGCTTATCTGGACTTTCCACAAAATAAAATTTAAAACTGAAATATGTTGCCTCTGTTTTGTCTTTATCTCAGCAACACTGTGGCTATCTGCAACATGTTCAAAATTAGCTCTAGATAAAATTACATTTACTAAACAGTACTGGTGTTGGCTTTATTAAATTTAAATTTGTTTGAATTTTAAAAAAAGAGTCTCTTAATATTGTTCATCCTTTTTCAAATTTATGCTTTTTTAAAATTTTTAAATTTTGCAGTTTTATTAGCATTATATGCCTAGTCCCCTCCTTAATCATGATATAAAATATGATAAACAATTTTTTTTCTATTCTTGAGCGCAGGGCTGTGAAGTAAGAACATATTTTGTAACCAAAAACATGGCCAGAAAAATTGAGTGCCACTATGAGGTGCTGGGAGTCGAGCGTGATGCTGACTTGGATGAGCTGAAGAAGTCGTACAGAAAGCTGGCCTTGAAATATCATCCAGGTACCTGCCCCACTCTTGTCAGCAATTTTATTTTTTTCTAACCAAAATGTCGAGTTATTAGAATCTCTGATATAGTTTTCTATATCTTACAGTTCATTTAAATAGCTATTCTGTAAGGTTTTTTTTAATTGAAGATAAAAATCCTGACAACATTGAAGAAGCCACCGCCAAGTTTCGTGTTGTACAGCAGGCGTATGAAGTGCTGAGTGACCCACAAGAAAGGGCTTGGTATGACAAACACAGGGAGGCTATTTTAAGAGGTGGTAAGTCATCGACACACACACAGTGCATCTCATTTTGTTCTTGACAGACACACACAGTGCATCTCATTTTGTTCTTGACAGACACACACAGTGCATCTCATTTTGTTCTTGACAGACACACACAGTGCATCTCATTTTGTTCTTGACAGACACACAGTGCATCTCATTTTGTTCTTGACAGACACACACAGTGTATCTCATTTTGTTCTTGACATCTAACAGTTAGTGGCTCTTTGATTACAATATTTGAAATAATTTAAATAGCCGTCTGATTAAAAAAAATATGTTCATGTTCCTGATGTGCCCATGTGGGTTTTGTTTTGGCAGGTCTTGGAGGTGGTGACAAATATGATGATGAGAGCCTGGACATTTTCCAGTACTTTAACTCCAGCTGCTACTCTGGTTTTGGTAGTGATGAGAATGTGAGTGTTGATCTTTTGCTTGTTTGATCTATGATGAGAATGTGAGTGTTGATCTTTTGCATGTTTGATCTATGATGAGAATGTGAGTGTTGATCTTTTGCTTGTTTGATCTATGATGAGAATGTGAGTGTTGACCTTTTGCTTGTTTGATCTATGATGAGAATGTGAGTGTTGATCTTTTGCTTATTTGATCTATGATGGGACAGTTTTTATCTTTTGCTTGTTTGATTTTTTTTTTCCTGTGCAGATATGCCTGTTTGGGCTACAGCTTTTGTATAAATTAGGTTAATGGTTTACACATGTTGGGGGACAAAAATCTATTATTGATTGTTTTCACATTTCAAATGATATCCTACTGTAACCAATTTTTCACCATATTTAAAGGGCTTCTATTCTGTTTATGGAAAAGTTTTTGAAAAACTGGCAGAGGAAGATTATGTTTTCATGCCAGATAGAAAAAAAGATGAAGAATTTCCTAAATTTGGAGGACCTGAGGCAGACTATGATGAGGTAAGTAGTCAACATTAGCATTAGGCAGCATCATGAGATCTTAGTTGTAATAGGTGGGTGTAAGGGGTGTTGTACACATCAGCATTAGGCAGCATCAGGAGATCACAGCTGTAATAGGTGGGTGTAACAGTGTAAGGGGTGTTGTACACCGACAAGATGGCAGATGTCATAGAACTGTCACTCTTCCTTAAGTGATGGCACACAACTGTAGCAAGATTTGAAATCTTCCTTAAGTGATTTCACACAACTGTAGCAAGATTTGAAATCTTCCTTAAGTGATTTCACACAACTGTAGCAAGATTTGAAATCTTCCTTAAGTGATTTCACACAACTGTAGCAAGATTTGAAATCTTCCTTAAGTGTTGGCACACAACTGTAGCAAGATTTGAAATCTTCCTTAAGTGATTTCACACAACTGTAGCAAGATTTGAAATCTTCCTTAAGTGATTTCACACAACTGTAGCAAGATTTGAAATCTTCCTTAAGTGTTGGCACACAACTGTAGCAAGATTTGAAATCTTCCTTAAGTGATGACACACAACTGTGGCAAAATTTGAAATCTTCCTTAAGTGTTGACACACAACTGTAGCAAGATTTGAAATCTTCCTTAAGTGATTTCACACAACTGTAGCAAGATTTGAAATCGTCCTTAAGTGTTGGCACACAACTGTAGCAAGATTTGAAATCTTCCTTAAGTGATTTCACACAACTGTAGCAAGATTTGAAATCTTCCTTAAGTGATTTCACACAACTGTAGCAAGATTTGAAATCTTCCTTAAGTGTTGGCACACAACTGTAGCAAGATTTGAAATCTTCCTTAAGTGTTGGCACACAACTGTAGCAAGATTTGAAATCTTCCTTAAGTGTTGGCACACATCTGTAGCAAGATTTGAAATCTTCCTTAAGTGTTGGCACACAACTGTAGCAAGATTTGAAATCTTCCTTAAGTGTTGGCACACATCTGTAGCAAGATTTGAAATCTTCCTTAAGTGATTTCACACAACTGTAGCAAGATTTGAAATCTTCCTTAAGTGATTTCACACAACTGTAGCAAGATTTTACCCCATTCCCCAATTGTTTCATCACAAAAAGCCAAACCTCTACACCCTGAAGTGGTGCATTGGTTTTGAGCACATTTCTCACCCCTCCCTCCCCCACCCACAACTTCACTACAGTCATAAACCCCCAGCCTTTTTTTGCACACAACAATTTTTCTCAAACCTGCATACAACAATATCATTTGTCTAAAACTTGACTCCAGATAGTGGGACCATTCTATGCGTTTTGGTCAAGTTTCTGCACCAATAAAACGTATGTGTGGGAGGAGAAGTACGACACACGTGAAGCCCCAGACCGGCGCTGCAGGAGGGCCATGGAGGCTGAGAACAAGAAGCTGAGAGATGCTGCCAAAAAGGAGCGCAATGAAGAGATTAGGGTGAGTAACATCATTGGTTGATTGGCATTACTTTTTACTTATTGAATACACATCTGGCACAGTATTTATATAACAATCATACATGTAAGTAAGTTGAGTAAGTAAAGTAACCTTTGAGCCCTGATATGTATCGGATGTGTAAGTAATAAATGTAACCTTTGAGAGCTGATGATAGCTGTGACAAGTGAATTTGTTGAACTTTTTCTTTTACTTTGTTATGTTGTGATTTTGTAATCTCATGAAAATTTTCAATAATTTCATGTCAAAAGTCCTCCATTATTTGAAGTCTGACTCTTGTATTTGACAAACTTTTCAGAACCTTGTGGCCTACGCCAAGAAAAGAGACAAGAGAGTGCAAGCATACAAGGTGAGCAGTGTTTTCCTCTGTGTAGTTCATGACAGTTTGTTGTACCTGTTTGATTAACCTCGTTGGCAGAATTGTAATTCTCACTTTTAATCCATAGGAAAGGGACATAACCCTTTAAAATATAATTTTATAATGTCACATTTTTGACATGTTTTTTCTGAAATTTTCATAAAACTTACCCATTTGTAATTTGTAATTGCTAAAAATACAGAAAGGAAGTTTGTTTTCTGTTTCTTCTAACTTCTGGCAACATCACTAAAGAGTAAAGAGTGAAATTGTTAAAAAATAAAGCAACCTTACAAAAATAAAGCAACCTTACAAAAATAAAGCAACGTTACCTTTTATGCATACAATTTTTTTTCCCCCCAGAAAAAACTTGAGGAAAGACACGCAGAAATAGAAGCTAAAACTCGTCAGAAAAGAGAAGACGACATCAGAGACAGGAAGAAGTGAGTTCTCCCCCCTTTTAAAATGTTTACGCTTTTGTTTACATGGTTTATGTGTTCACTCCAAAATTGTCCAACTGGTGGTAAAGCTGCGGCAATCTATTTATAGAAAACTGGAGAGTTACCAGGAGGCCGATTGGTCAGCCATGTCAGCTTTAGAGAAAGATCTGCAGCAACTAGAAGCTCATCTTGATGAACATTTTGGTGAAGTGGACAATGGTCAGCTGCTTAATCTCTTTATTCCCATGTTTGTTGTCAAGTGTGACTGATGAAGTGGGTTCACCCTGTCTATTATCTGTTTGTTGTCAAGTCTGACTGATGAAGTGGGTTCACCCTGTCTATTATCTGTTTGATGCCTAGTCTGACTGATGAAGTGGGTTCACCCTGTCTGTTTGTTGTCAAGTCTGACTGATGAAGTGGGTTCACCCTATTATCTGTTTGTTGCCTAGTCTGACTGATGAAGTGGGTTCACCCTGTCTATTATCTGTTTGTTGTCAAGTCTGACTGATGAAGTGGGTTCACCCTATTATCTGTTTGTTGTCTAGTCTGACTGATGAAGTGGGTTCACCCTGTCTATTATCTGTTTGTTGCCTAGTCTGACTGATGAAGTGGGTTCACTCTGTCTGTTATCTGTTTGTTCCCAAGTCTGACTGATGAAGTGGGTTCACCCTGTCTATTATCTGTTTGATGCCTAGTCTGACTGATGAAGTGGGTTCACCCTGTCTATTATCTGTTTGTTCCCAAGTCTGACTGATGAAGTGGGTTCACCCTGTCTATTATCTGTTTGATGCCTAGTCTGACTGATGAAGTGGGTTCACCCTGTCTGTTTGTTGTCAAGTCTGACTGATGAAGTGGGTTCACCCTGTCTATTATCTGTTTGTTCCCAAGTCTGACTGATGAAGTGGGTTCACCCTATTATCTGTTTGTTGCCTAGTCTGACTGATGAAGTGGGTTCACCCTGTCTATTATCTGTTTGTTCCCAAGTCTGACTGATGAAGTGGGTTTACCCTATTATCTGTTTGTTCCCAAGTCTGACTGATGAAGTGGGTTCACCCTGTCTATTAACTGTTTGTTCCCAAGTCTGACTGATGAAGTGGGTTCACCCTGTCTATTATCTGTTTGTTCCCAAGTCTGACTGATGAAGTGGGTTCACCCTGTCTATTATCTGTTTGTTGTCAAGTCTGACTGATGAAGTGGGTTTACCCTGTCTATTATCTGTTTGTTGTCTAGTCTGACTGATGAAGTGGGTTCACCCTGTCTATTATTTGTTTGTTGTTAAGTCTGACTGATGAAGTGAGTTCACCCTGTCTATTATCTGTTTGTTGTCAAGTCTGACTGATGAAGTGGGTTCACCCTGTCTGTTATCTGTTTGTTATCAAGTCTGACTGATGAAGTGGGTTCACCCTGTCTATTATCTGTTTGTTGCCTAGTCTGACTGATGAAGTGGGTTCACCCTGTCTATTATCTGTTTGTTGTCAAGTCTGACTGATGAAGTGGGTTCACCCTATTATCTGTTTGTTGTCTAGTCTGACTGATGAAGTGGGTTCACCCTGTCTATTATCTGTTTGTTGCCTAGTCTGACTGATGAAGTGGGTTCACTCTGTCTATTATCTGTTTGTTCCCAAGTCTGACTGATGAAGTGGGTTTACCCTATTATCTGTTTGTTCCCAAGTCTGACTGATGAAGTGGGTTCACCCTGTCTATTAACTGTTTGTTCCCAAGTCTGACTGATGAAGTGGGTTCACCCTGTCTATTATCTGTTTGTTCCCAAGTCTGACTGATGAAGTGGGTTCACCCTGTCTATTATCTGTTTGTTGTCAAGTCTGACTGATGAAGTGGGTTTACCCTGTCTATTATCTGTTTGTTGTCTAGTCTGACTGATGAAGTGGGTTCACCCTGTCTATTATTTGTTTGTTGTTAAGTCTGACTGATGAAGTGAGTTCACCCTGTCTATTATCTGTTTGTTGTCAAGTCTGACTGATGAAGTGGGTTCACCCTGTCTATTATCTGTTTGTTCCCAAGTCTGACTGATGAAGTGGGTTTACCCTATTATCTGTTTGTTCCCAAGTCTGACTGATGAAGTGGGTTCACCCTGTCTGTTTGTTGCCTAGTCTGACTGATGAAGTGGGTTCACCCTGTCTATTATCTGTTTGATGCCTAGTCTGACTGATGAAGTGGGTTCACCCTGTCTATTATCTGTTTGTTCCCAAGTCTGACTGATGAAGTGGGTCACCCTGTCTATTATCTGTTTGTTGTCAAGTCTGACTGATGAAGTGGATTCACCCTGTCTATTATCTGTTTGTTGCCTAGTCTGACTGATGAAGTGGGTTCACCCTGTCTATTATCTGTTTGATGCCTAGTCTGACTGATGAAGTGGGTTCACCCTGTCTATTATCTGTTTGTTCCCAAGTCTGACTGATGAAGTGGATTCACCCTGTCTGTTATCTGTTTGTTGTTAAGTCTGACTGATGAAGTGGGTTCACCCTGTCTGTTATCTGTTTGTTGTCAAGTCTGACTGATGAAGTGGGTTCACTCTGTCTATTATCTGTTTGTTGTCAAGTCTGACTGATGAAGTGGATTCACCCTGTCTATTTGTTCCCAAGTCTGACTGATGAAGTGAGTTCACCCTGTCTATTATCTGTTTGTTGCCTAGTCTGACTGATGAAGTGAGTTCACCCTGTCTATTATCTGTTTGTTGCCTAGTCTGACTGATGAAGTGGGTTCACCCTGTCTATTATCTGTTTGTTGCCTAGTCTGACTGATGAAGTGAGTTCACCCTGTCTATTATCTGTTTGTTGTCTAGTCTGACTGATGAAGTGGGTTCACCCTGTCTATTATTTGTTTGTTGTTAAGTCTGACTGATGAAGTGAGTTCACCCTGTCTATTATCTGTTTGTTGCCTAGTCTGACTGATGAAGTGAGTTCACCCTGTCTATTATCTGTTTGTTCCCAAGTCTGACTGATGAAGTGGGTTCACCCTGTCTGTTTGTTGTCAAGTCTGACTGATGAAGTGGGTTCACCCTATTATCTGTTTGTTGCCTAGTCTGACTGATGAAGTGGGTTCACCCTGTCTATTATCTGTTTGTTGTCAAGTCTGACTGATGAAGTGGGTTCACCCTATTATCTGTTTGTTGTCTAGTCTGACTGATGAAGTGGGTTCACCCTGTCTATTATCTGTTTGTTGCCTAGTCTGACTGATGAAGTGGGTTCACTCTGTCTATTATCTGTTTGTTCCCAAGTCTGACTGATGAAGTGGGTTCACCCTGTCTATTATCTGTTTGATGCCTAGTCTGACTGATGAAGTGGGTTCACCCTGTCTGTTTGTTGTCAAGTCTGACTGATGAAGTGGGTTCACCCTGTCTATTATCTGTTTGTTCCCAAGTCTGACTGATGAAGTGGGTTCACCCTATTATCTGTTTGTTGCCTAGTCTGACTGATGAAGTGGGTTCACCCTGTCTATTATCTGTTTGTTCCCAAGTCTGACTGATGAAGTGGGTTTACCCTATTATCTGTTTGTTCCCAAGTCTGACTGATGAAGTGGGTTCACCCTGTCTATTAACTGTTTGTTCCCAAGTCTGACTGATGAAGTGGGTTCACCCTGTCTATTATCTGTTTGTTCCCAAGTCTGACTGATGAAGTGGGTTCACCCTGTCTATTATCTGTTTGTTGTCAAGTCTGACTGATGAAGTGGGTTTACCCTGTCTATTATCTGTTTGTTGTCTAGTCTGACTGATGAAGTGGGTTCACCCTGTCTATTATTTGTTTGTTGTTAAGTCTGACTGATGAAGTGAGTTCACCCTGTCTATTATCTGTTTGTTGTCAAGTCTGACTGATGAAGTGGGTTCACCCTGTCTGTTATCTGTTTGTTATCAAGTCTGACTGATGAAGTGGGTTCACCCTGTCTATTATCTGTTTGTTGCCTAGTCTGACTGATGAAGTGGGTTCACCCTGTCTATTATCTGTTTGTTGTCAAGTCTGACTGATGAAGTGGGTTCACCCTATTATCTGTTTGTTGTCTAGTCTGACTGATGAAGTGGGTTCACTCTGTCTATTATCTGTTTGTTCCCAAGTCTGACTGATGAAGTGGGTTTACCCTATTATCTGTTTGTTCCCAAGTCTGACTGATGAAGTGGGTTCACCCTGTCTATTATCTGTTTGTTGCCTAGTCTGACTGATGAAGTGGGTTCACTCTGTCTATTATCTGTTTGTTCCCAAGTCTGACTGATGAAGTGGGTTTACCCTATTATCTGTTTGTTCCCAAGTCTGACTGATGAAGTGGGTTCACCCTGTCTGTTTGTTGCCTAGTCTGACTGATGAAGTGGGTTCACCCTGTCTATTATCTGTTTGTTCCCAAGTCTGACTGATGAAGTGGGTTCACCCTGTCTATTATCTGTTTGTTGTCAAGTCTGACTGATGAAGTGGGTTTACCCTGTCTATTATCTGTTTGTTGTCTAGTCTGACTGATGAAGTGGGTTCACCCTGTCTATTATTTGTTTGTTGTTAAGTCTGACTGATGAAGTGAGTTCACCCTGTCTATTATCTGTTTGTTGTCAAGTCTGACTGATGAAGTGGGTTCACCCTGTCTATTATCTGTTTGTTCCCAAGTCTGACTGATGAAGTGGGTTTACCCTATTATCTGTTTGTTCCCAAGTCTGACTGATGAAGTGGGTTCACCCTGTCTGTTTGTTGCCTAGTCTGACTGATGAAGTGGGTTCACCCTGTCTATTATCTGTTTGATGCCTAGTCTGACTGATGAAGTGGGTTCACCCTGTCTATTATCTGTTTGTTCCCAAGTCTGACTGATGAAGTGGGTCACCCTGTCTATTATCTGTTTGTTGTCAAGTCTGACTGATGAAGTGGATTCACCCTGTCTATTATCTGTTTGTTGCCTAGTCTGACTGATGAAGTGGGTTCACCCTGTCTATTATCTGTTTGATGCCTAGTCTGACTGATGAAGTGGGTTCACCCTGTCTATTATCTGTTTGTTCCCAAGTCTGACTGATGAAGTGGATTCACCCTGTCTGTTATCTGTTTGTTGTTAAGTCTGACTGATGAAGTGGGTTCACCCTGTCTATTATCTGTTTGTTGTCAAGTCTGACTGATGAAGTGGATTCACCCTGTCTATTTGTTCCCAAGTCTGACTGATGAAGTGAGTTCACCCTGTCTATTATCTGTTTGTTGCCTAGTCTGACTGATGAAGTGAGTTCACCCTGTCTATTATCTGTTTGTTGCCTAGTCTGACTGATGAAGTGGGTTCACCCTGTCTATTATCTGTTTGTTGCCTAGTCTGACTGATGAAGTGAGTTCACCCTGTCTATTATCTGTTTGTTGTCTAGTCTGACTGATGAAGTGGGTTCACCCTGTCTATTATTTGTTTGTTGTTAAGTCTGACTGATGAAGTGAGTTCACCCTGTCTATTATCTGTTTGTTGCCTAGTCTGACTGATGAAGTGAGTTCACCCTGTCTATTATCTGTTTGTTCCCAAGTCTGACTGATGAAGTGGGTTCACCCTGTCTATTATCTGTTTGTTGCCTAGTCTGACTGATGAAGTGAGTTCACCCTGTCTATTATCTGTTTGTTCCCAAGTCTGACTGATGAAGTGGGTTCACCCTGTCTATTATCTGTTTGTTGCCTAGTCTGACTGATGAAGTGAGTTCACCCTGTCTATTATCTGTTTGTTGTCTAGTCTGACTGATGAAGTGGGTTCACCCTGTCTATTATTTGTTTGTTGTTAAGTCTGACTGATGAAGTGAGTTCACCCTGTCTATTATCTGTTTGTTGTCAAGTCTGACTGATGAAGTGGATTCACCCTGTCTATTTGTTCCCAAGTCTGACTGATGAAGTGGGTTCACCCTGTCTATTATCTGTTTGTTGCCTAGTCTGACTGATGAAGTGAGTTCACCCTGTCTATTATCTGTTTGTTCCCAAGTCTGACTGATGAAGTGGGTTCACCCTGTCTATTATCTGTTTGTTGCCTAGTCTGACTGATGAAGTGAGTTCACCCTGTCTATTATCTGTTTGTTGTCTAGTCTGACTGATGAAGTGGGTTCACCCTGTCTATTATTTGTTTGTTGTTAAGTCTGACTGATGAAGTGGGTTCACCCTGTCTATTATTTGTTTGTTGTTAAGTCTGACTGATGAAGTGGGTTCACCCTGTCTATTATCTGTTTGTTGCCTAGTCTGACTGATGAAGTGGGTTCACCCTGTCTATTATCTGTTTGTTGTTAAGTCTGACTGATGAAGTGGGTTCACCCTGTCTATTATTTGTTTGTTGTTAAGTCTGACTGATGAAGTGGGTTCACCCTGTCTATTATCTGTTTGTTCCCAAGTCTGACTGATGAAGTGGGTTCACCCTGTCTATTATCTGTTTGTTGCCTAGTCTGACTGATGAAGTGGGTTCACCCTGTCTATTTGTTCCCAAGTCTGACTGATGAAGTGGGTTCACCCTGTCTATTATCTGTTTGTTGTCAAGTCTGACTGATGAAGTGGATTCACCCTGTCTATTATCTGTTTGTTGCCTAGTCTGACTGATGAAGTGGGTTCACCCTGTCTATTATCTGTTTGTTCCCAAGTCTGACTGATGAAGTGGGTTCACCCTGTCTATTATCTGTTTGTTGTTAAGTCTGACTGATGAAGTGGGTTCACCCTGTCTATTATTTGTTTGTTGTTAAGTCTGACTGATGAAGTGGGTTCACCCTGTCTATTTGTTCCCAAGTCTGACTGATGAAGTGGGTTCACCCTGTCTATTTGTTCCCAAGTCTGACTGATGAAGTGGGTTCACCCTGTCTATTTGTTCCCAAGTCTGACTGATGAAGTGGGTTCACCCTGTCTATTTGTTCCCAAGTCTGACTGATGAAGTGGGTTCACCCTGTCTATTATCTGTTTGTTCCCAGGGCTGATGGATGACCTAGCCGAGGACAACGAAGCCAATGGGGATGAGGATATTTTGTACATGGATGAACTCTACTGCGTGGCCTGCAACAAATCTTTCAAAAGTGACAAAGCGTAAGTCTTTTATTTTCTATTTCTTATTTGGGAAATTTGGTTATAACTGGTTGGATAATGTGCATAACATTCTCTCTAGCACATGGAGCTCTCATTACATAGCTTAACATTCACCCTAGCACATCAACATCTATTTATGGTGTGCATGCTGTATATTTGATTTCTCATTTAATTTCAACCTTCTCAATTTATCCATTCATGATGTCCACCCTACCATATAAAACCCAACTGAAACAGATATGTCCACGCTACCATACAAAACCCACCTGAATGCCAACATATATGAAGTCCACTGTACCACCTAAAACCGTATGTATGTCACAGGTTCTCCAACCACGAGAAGTCCACTGTACCACCTAAAACCATACGTATGTCACAGGTTCTCCAACCACGAGAAGTCCACTGTACCACCTAAAACCATACGTATGTTACAGGTTCTCCAACCACGAGAAGTCCACTGTACCACCTAAAACCATACGTATGTTACAGGTTCTCCAACCACGAGAAGTCCACTGTACCACCTAAAACCATACGTATGTTACAGGTTCTCCAACCATGAGAAGTCCACTGTACCACCTAAAACCATACGTATGTTACAGGTTCTCCAACCACGAGAAGTCCACTGTACCACCTAAAACCATACGTATGTCACAGGTTCTCCAACCACGAGAAGTCCCGTAAACACAAGGAGATGGTGGCTATCATAGCCCAGCAGATGCAGGAGGAGGAGGCAGGAGAGCTGCCCACTGATGAGGACAACGTACCCGTACAGGCAAGTCCCACAACTCTGGATGGTCAGGATCTCAGGCTGTCATCTGATGAGGAACAGGAGGAACAAAAACAGAGGTACTTTCTTTCTGACTAAAACAGAGGTACTTTCTTTTTGACTAAAACAGAGGTACTTTCTTTCTGACACATACAGAGGTACTTTTTTTTTGACTAAAACAGAGGTACTTTCTTTCTGACACATACAGAGGTACTTTCTTTCTGACTAAAACAGAGGTACTTTCTTTTTGACTAAAACAGAGGTACTTTCTTTCTGACACATACAGAGGTACTTTCTTTCTGACTAAAACAGAGGTATTTTCTTTCTGACACATACAGAGGTACTTTCTTTCTGACACATACAGAGGTACTTTCTTTTTGGCAAAAACAATGGTACTTTGTTACTACAAAATCAGAAGTACATTCTTCCTACTGATCTTATTTGGAGTCAGTTATTGGTTGTATTAGGTTATAGACTAGATTTAGTTTACAACAAGTCACATCCATTGTATCAGTGGCAGTTTGCATCAAATCTCAACAATTGTGAACAGTTTTTTTTTTCAGTTGTACATACAGAACACATACATATTGGCTCTTAGATCATCATGGCTCTTATGTTGATTTAGTGAACACAAAAACATAAGTTACTGGTAAATTTATTATCAAATTATTAAATGATCAGCATCAACAAACTGATAAAACTACATACAAAAGTTGACATGTGTTTGTCATGCGAGTTGCTGGTAGTTTGTGTGTGAAATGTGATTTTATTGCTTGTAACTTTCGCATGAAAACCTTCACCCCATCTTCAGTTCACCTTGTAGATAGATAATTGTTTGTTGAAGCTGTTGCTTATTTACACATACATGCAGCTGTATGCTACGATTTTGGGTTACATATACATATGATGTAGTAGGTGGCTGTTATAATTGTGTTACATATACATATGATGTAGTGGGTGGCTGTTACAATTGTGTTACATATACATATGATGTAGTGGGTGGTTGCTACAATTGTGTTACATATACATATGATGTAGTGGGTGGCTGTTACATGTTTCAATAATTGTGAAACATGTTTAAAGTATAAAACATTTCAGACAAAAATAGATTTAAATTTGTATACTGCCAGCCAAGTACAGGAGTCAAACATGTGGAGATGTTTAGCCATGGATGTCATGTGTTTGTGACATGTCACAGATGACATTGTGTTAAATGACATCAGTAAATAAAGTGGGCCTGTCTGTCCCTGTGACATTGCTCCAACTGTTGACGACAGACTCGCCACTTGTGCCAGCGCTGACAGGTGTTGTAGTATCTGGGCTGGCACCTAAAGTGGTGGACACTAGTCTTGCTGTGGTTGTGACAGGGGTGGGTGTGGTTGTGGCAGGGGTTGCTGTGGTTGTGGCAGGGGTGGGTGTGGTTGTGGCTGATGTGGTTGTCTCCTCCATCTCTTGTGTAGCAGCTGAGCTGGCAGCGTGTGGTTGCGTGACCTCCCCCTCCTCCACCTCCTCTGTGGCTGATGTGGTTGTGGCTGCCCCTATGGCCTGGAGGTACCGGCTGTGGAGTCTCCTCCAGTAGCTCTGGAATATGTCAGCCAGGATCTCATCTACGTCCGCGGGCTCCTGGGCCTCGTCAGTCTCCTGAGTCCTCTGTAACCAGCTGGGGTCTTTCAGGCCGAGGTGGGCCAGGTAGTTGCTGGTGCCAATCTGGCGTGGATGGGCCAGGTAATTTGTGCTGCCAATCTGGCGTGGGTGGGTCAACGCGTAGTTTGTGCTGCCAATATGCCGCGGATGTGTTGGGTGGTGCCGGATGGCTGGAACGCTGCTTGGGACCTGGGATTGAAATCTCCCGACTATGTGGTGGGGCTGGTTGATATAGCTGTGAGGATGTTGACTGGTCGGTATATGGGAAGCTTGGCCAGGGCGCAGTAAGCTGGAGAGGGGGAAGTGGTTGGTGGCAAAAGCTGCGTGCCCGGGGTGTGGACCCTCATCATCCATGGCGTCACGGTCCAGCTGCCAGAGAAAGTTGTTTCGCTTTTGTCTGGATTTGATCTTTTTGTTGCCCTCTGTGAGGGGCTTCTGTTGCAGCTCTTTATGGAATAAGTCTGCCTTTTGTGACCTCTCACCCGAAGTGATTCGCTCTGGCTGTTGCACGTGTCTCTTATCTCGGAGTAGCTCCTCGCTGTCTCTGCTGTTGTCATGGAAGATGTCATCGTTGTCAGCGAAGACGTCATTTGTCCAGATGACATCTTCCAGTGCAGTGTGTAGAAGGTTGTGTTTGGTTTCTTGTGTCTTGATCTTCTCTAGCCGGGGCGTGATGTCCTGGTCTTGACTCGATGGCCGCTCGTGGCTTGTTGGCTGGTCGTGGCTTGTAGGCTGGTCGTCAAGGTCTGAGCTCGTGTCCAGGGAGTTCTCACTGTCCTCACCGTGGTCTCGTCTTGCTGCGCTGGTCTGGTCTCTGGCGCCCCACTGGTCTCTGGCACCCCACTGGTCCCTGGCGCCCCACTGGTCAGCGGAACCATGCAAACTTTTTCCAGGCCAGTCCAGCAGCTGTGCCAGAGTTTCTTCCAGCCATATCCGGTCAGCCTCTGGAGCCCTGGTCCATGCTGACGTGTTGAACCAAGCCCAGTCCTGCCGCACACTGTCGGTCAGGTTCTGGTCGTAGACTAAATCTTCCATGGTTGTCTCGCCTGTCTGGTTGGCCAGCCTAGCTGTGTGGTTGGCCAGCCTAGCTGTGTGGTTGGCCAGCCTAGTTGTGTGGTTGACCAACCTGCCTGAGTCCACCCCCAGCTCATGTAGTGGACTGGTCTTGTACACGTCAGCTTTACCTGCTGTGTCTGCAGGCGGTAGTTGCTCCGTATGATTGAGTTGTCTTTGCTTGAGGAAGAAAATCCTGAACCTGTCCTTTCCTCCGCCAGGAACGGCTTGAAATTTGTGCGCGTCAGTAGGGTCGTGTCTAGCTGTGTAGGGTGGGTGTCTAGCTGTGTGGGGTGGGTGTCTAGCTGTGTGGGGTGGGTGTCTAGCGGTGTAGGGTGGGGGCGTGTGCCGGTCACGTGACACGTCTGGCACCCAGACCGATTTATTCAGCTGGTGTATGGCCAGGATGGTGGAGTTGACGTCACGAGTGGCCTGTAATGCCTGGAGCTGACGGCTGAGTTGCTCCAGCAGAGAGGCGATCAGCTGGTCCTCCTCGGCTGCCTCGCTCCTCGTGGGGGTTGGGGATGCTGCCTCGCTCCTCGTGGGGGTTGGGGATGCTGCCTCGCTCCTCGTGGGGGTTGGGGATGCTGCCTCGCTCCTCGTGGGGGGTGGGGATGCTGCCTCGCTCCTCGTGGGGGGTGGGGATGTTGTATTGCTCCTCGTGGGGGGTGGGGATGTTGTATTGCTCACCGATTGTGGCAGGGTCGCTGTCACATCTCTCGTGTGGGGTGGGGTTGCCGTGTCGCCCCAGGAGGGTGGTGGGGTTGCCGTGTCGCCCCTGCTGTGGGGTGGCGTTGCCGTGTCCCACCTGCTATAGGCCGCTGTGATGTTGCTGATATGACCAGGGTTCACGTCCAACACCCGTGACTGTTTGTTGTCTTTGCCTGCCGTGATGTTGAAGGAGATTGGTTTAGTGTCCACGCCAATCTTCAGCTGGGTGAGCAGGCTGGTCCTAGGGCGGGGCCGTGCTTGTCTCTTCCTCCTGTAGGGTGGCGGGTCATCTCCGTGGGTCAGCAGGCTGGTCCCAGGGCGGGGCCGTGCTTGTCTCTTCCTCCTGTAGGGTGGCGGGTCATCTCCGTGGGTCAGCAGGCTGGTCCCAGGGCGGGGCCGTGCTTGTCTCTTCCTCCTGTAGGGTGGCGGGTCATCTCCGTGGGTCAGCAGGCTGGTCCCAGGGCGGGGCCGTGCTTGTCTTTTCCTCCTGTACGGTGGCGGGTCATCACCAGCCAGACCTCCAGGGGTGGGGGGCGTCGTCTGGTTGCCTTCATACATCCTCAAGTTATTGATCTGTTTGGGCGAGATAAATTCAACTACATACATATCCCAGGGAATGGTTAAATGTAAGGTAAGATAGCCAGGGACATAGAGCGGCTGAAAGTGAAGCAAACTTACCAGGCCCGTGGGTACCTCACCCGAGTCATCCTCCAACCCAGCCCCTCCCAGGTTCTCTAAATACGGGGAGCCATTTTTCTCTGGTCCTGTCCTGGGCCCGCCATGACTGACCACAGGTGACCTCAGCTTGATGGAGAGGGGTAGGGTCTCTGGGCCGGTCATCACGTGATCCAGGCCCGTGTTGATCTCCAAGGGCTCCATCGGGGGGCGGGGCAGTTCTAGAGGCGACTCTGGCGGGAGAGGGTTGACCTCAGCTGACGCGCCAGGTGACACGTGCACCAGAGAGGCCAGCCGTTCTTGAGGCGACTCTGGCGGGAGAGGGTTGACCTCAGCTGACGCGCCAGGTGACACGTGCACCAGAGAGGCCAGCCGTTCTTGAGGCGACTCTGGCGGGACTGGGTTGACCTCAGCTGACGCGCCAGGTGACACGTGCACCAGAGAGGCCAGCCGTGAGCTGAGCCGCTGGACCAGCTCGTGCAGGCGGCTGTCGGACATCTCCATCAGGGGCTCTGACCACTGGGCGGGCGAGGTGTTCCCTGGGGTGGACGGGCGCTCGCCGCTCGCCCCCCTCCTCTCCTCGCTGCTGTCGTCACCCCACACGGTTGACCCATCCTTGTCGGAGCGGATCTGGTTCTCCTTCAGGCCCATCTCGCTGGTGGAGAGAAATGGGTTGGTCCCGCGCCGGGCTGTCTCGCCGTCTCGTTGACCTGCTCCTGACCTACCTTCCTCTAAACCCAGGCGACCTTCACCCTGTGTGTTATCAAGGTCACGTGACTCGGCCGAGCTTTGGGCACGCTCGTCAGGTTTGGCGTTTGTAGGCTTCCCCGCCTGGAAGGGTATTGCATATTTTAGATGGTACAGTGGTACAGTCGTGTTAGATGGTACAGTGGTACAGTCGTGTTAGATGGTACAGTGGTACAGTCGTGTTTGATGGTACGGTCGTGTTAGATGGTACAGTCGTGTTAGATGGTACAGTGGTACAGTCGTGTTAGATGGTACAGTCGTGTTAGATGGTACAGTGGTACAGTCGTGTTAGACGGTACAGTCGTGTTAAATGGTACAGTCGTGTTAGATGGTACAGTCGTGTTAGATGGTACGGTCGTGTTAGATGGTACAGTGGTGTTAAATGGTACAATGGTACAGTCGTGTTAGATGGTACAGTGGTACAGCCGTGTTAGACGGTACAGTCGTGTTAGATGGTACAGTGGTACAGTCGTGTTAGACGGTACAGTGGTACAGTCGTGTTAGATGGTACAGTCGTGTTAAATGGTACAGTCGTGTTAGATGGTACGGTCGTGTTAGATGGTACGGTCGTGTTAGATGGTACGGTCGTGTTAGATGGTACGGTCGTGTTAGATGGTACGGTCGTGTTAGATGGTACGGTCGTGTTAGATGGTACGGTCGTGTTAGATGGTACGGTCGTGTTAGATGGTACAGTGGTACAGTCGTGTTAGATGGTACAGTGGTACAGTCGTGTTAGATGGTACAGTGCTACAGTCGTGTTAGATGGTACAGTCGTGTTAGATGGTACAGTGGTACAGCCGTGTTAGCTGGTACGGTCGTGTTAGACTATGAGACTGACCACCCATGAGACTGATCTACCATGAGACTGACCAATTATGAGACTGACCAAGAGACTGAGACTGATCTACCAAGAGACAGACCTACCATGAGAATGACCAACCATAAGACTGACCAACCATGAGACTGACCAACCATAAGACTGACCACCCATGAGACTGACCAACCATAAGACTGACCTACGATGAGACTGACCTACCATTAGACTGACCTACCATGAGACTGACCTACGATGAGACTGACCTACCATGAGATTGACCAACTATGAGACTGACCTGCCTGAGTATGTCCTCCAGCAACAGTACCAGAAGCTCCTGTAGTTGCTCCAGGTTGAAGACCGACCTCTGCATGGCCAGGAAACTCTGGATCAGACTGCCGAGGCTTCCCTCTAGGCGCGTCAGACTCTGTGTCCATCTCTCCACGCTGGCCTCACCGGTCACTAGGTTCTCTGTTGTGTTGGCCCGGGGGTCACGTGGCTCGTCCGCCGGGCTCCTGTAGGCCCGGGGGTCATGTGGCTCGTCCGTCGGGCTCCAGTAGGCCCGGGGGTCATGTGACTCGTCTGTCGGGCTCCCGTTGGTAGTCGTCTGCTCCACGTCCGCTGTAGAGTTGCCGTCGTCTGGTGAACGGCCGAGTTGAGCCAGCTCCTGACGGGTGTATAGTGGGCGGGTGAGAAGAAGGAACAGCAAGCAGACTGGCTTGTCCGCTACAGTCCATCCCA
Source organism: Physella acuta (assembly GCF_028476545.2). Lineage (NCBI taxonomy): Eukaryota > Metazoa > Mollusca > Gastropoda > Physidae > Physella > Physella acuta. The sequence continues at coordinate 91,438 of NW_026731744.1, read as the reverse complement.
TCGTTCAGGAATTGTTTGCAGAGACTAAACTTTAAACTCAGTCTCATGTACTGATTGAGCGAGCTAAACTTCACGGAGACGTTTTCTCTCTTTCTGTGGTTGAGTTGAGCAAGCCGGTGGTAAACATGGCGTCGGGTCGTCCTGTCGTGTGCGACTGGGGGCTGCCGTGTCGAGGCGGGCTGAACGACTGGGCCTGTCATCCGTCCCGATATCTGAGCCGTCCCGCTTTAACGGAAATGTTCAGGCCTGCTTATTGGGTGGTCAGCGGAACTCTTGTCTGATTGACCTCCATTGGTCGCCTCAAGATTCACACTGGAGTACATTCCCTTTAAATGTTTGGGTACATTCCCTTTAAATGTTTTCGGTATATTCCCTTAAAATGCTTGCGTAATTTCTATGATTGTTAGACTTTGTCTACCTATGATTGTTAGACTTTGACTACCTATGATTGTTAGACTTTGACTACCTATGATTGTTAGACTTTGACTACCTATGATTGTTAGACTTTGACTACCTATGATTGTTAGACTTTGACTACCTATGATTGTTAGACTTTGACTACCTATGATTGTTAGACTTTGACTACCTATGATTGTTAGACTTTGACTACCTATGATTGTTAGACTTTGACTACCTATGATTGTTTCAAACTGAGCACTCAAGTGACATACATACGTCACAACCGGAAACTGCTCACTGGACTGCTGTTTAAAATTTTGGGATTCAAGATGTTTAAACACGTAGATTCTATGGCTACAGTTGGTGGTATGGCTACAGTTAGGCTGGTGATATGGCTACAGTTAGGCTGGGGACGGCTGGTGGTATGGCTACAGTTAGGCTGGTGATATGGCTACAGTTAGGCTGGTGGTATGGCTACAGTTAGGCTGGTGATATGGCTACAGTTAGGCTGGTGATATGGCTACAGTTAGGCTGGTGATATGGCTACAGTTAGGCTGGTGATATGGCTACAGTTAGGCTGGTGGTATGGCTGTTGGTATAGCTACAGTTAGGCTGGTGATATGGCTGTTGGTATAGCTACAGTTAGGCTTGTGATATGGCTACAGTTAGGCTGGTGGTATGGCTGTTGGTATAGCTACAGTTAGGCTGGTGATATGGCTGTTGGTATAGCTACAGTTAGGCTTGTGATATGGCTAAAGTTAGGCTGGGGACGTCTTGTCAAAAGGCCTGTAACAACTTCCCTGTGTCCAGCTCACGTTTCACTGGCCTCATGTAACTTGTGACAAACTGACACCTGACATTTGTGAGGGGGTGAGGGGGTGCGGGGCTGTTTTCTGGCAGATCTGTTAGCCTTGAGTACTCACAGTAAATGTGTGGGTGGGGGGGGTATCTGTCCCCGGGCAGATCTCTTGACCTGGTGTACTCACAGTTTAATGTAGGTAACATGTGTGTGTGTTTACCATTACCTACAGTAGCAGACAGGTCAAAGCTTCTGGGATCTAACCCTGTCCACACCAGCACTGCCCCACTCCTTAGACCACATCAGCACTGCCCCACTTCTTAGACCACACCAGCACTGCCCCACTCCTTAGATTGACCACACCAGCACTGCCCCACACCTTAGACCACACCAGCACTGCCCCACACCTTAGACCACACCAGCACTGCCCCACACCTTAGACCACACCAGCACTGCCCCACTCCTTAGACCACACCAGCACTGCCCCACACCTTAGACCACATCAGCACTGCCCCACACCTTAGACCACACCAGCACTGCCCCACTCCTTAGACCACACCAGCACTGCCCCACTCCTTAGACCACATCAGCACAGCCCCACTCCTTAGACCACATCAGCACAGCCCCACTCCTTAGACCACACCAGCACTGCCCCACACCTTAGACCACACCAGCACTGCCCCACTCCTTAGACCACACCAGCACTGCCCCACTCCTTAGATTGACCACACCAGCACTGCCCCACACCTTAGACCACACCAGCACTGCCCCACTCCTTAGACCACACCAGCACTGCCCCACTCCTTAGACCACATCAGCACTGCCCCACACCTTAGACCACATCAGCACTGCCCCACACCTTAGACCACACCAGCACTGCCCCACTCCTTAGACCACATCAGCACTGCCCCACACCTTAGACCACACCAGCACTGCCCCACTCCTTAGACCACATCAGCACTGCCCCACACCTTAGACCACACCAGCACTGCCCCACTCCTTAGATTGAACCTATTTGTCTCAACCAATTGATGTAGAGAAACTGTTCTAAAATGTGCATATATTTTCTACAGACTCTCCAAAAAACAGAAGAAAAAACGTCGGCAGAAAATTGTAGCTGAGGTGAGCCCATGTTAACTTAGCTTATAGTTCATGCTATAATACTAATGTCTGGTATCTTAGAGGTGAGCCCATGTTAACTTATCTTAGAGTTCATGCTATAATACTAATGTCTGGCACCTTAGAGGTGAGCCCATGTTAACTTAGAGTTCATGCTATAATACTAATGTCTGACATCTTAGAGGTGAGCCCATGTTAACTTATCTTAGAGTTCATGCTATAATACTAATGTCTGACATCTTAGAGGTGAGCCCATGTTAACTTAGCTTAGAGTTCATGCTATAATACTAATGTCTGGCATCTTAGAGGTGAGCCCATGTTAACTTATCTTAGAGTTCATGCTATAATACTAATGTCTGACATCTTAGAGGTGAGCCCATGTTAACTTATCTTAGAGTTCATGCTATAATACTAATGTCTGGCACCTTAGAGGTGAGCCCATGTTAACTTAGAGTTCATGCTATAATACTAATGTCTGGCACCTTAGAGGTGAGCCCATGTTAACTTAGAGTTCATGCTATAATACTAATGTCTGGCACCTTAGAGGTGAGCCCATGTTAACTTAGCTTAGAGTTCATGCTATAATACTAATCTCTAGCATCTTAGAGGTGAGCCCATGTTAACTTAGCTTAGAGTTCATGCTATAATACTAATGTCTGACATCTTAGAGGTGAGCCCATGTTAACTTAACTTAGAGTTCATGCTATAATACTAATGTCTGGCATCTTAGAGGTGAGCCCATGTTAACTTAGCTTAGAGTTCATGCTATAATACTAATGTCTGGCACCTTAGAGGTGAGCCCATGTTAACTTATAGTTCATGCTATAATACTAATGTCTGGCATCTTAGAGGTGAGCCCATGTTAACTTAGCTTAGAGTTCATGCTATAATACTAATGTCTGGCACCTTAGAGGTGAGCCCATGTTAACTTAGAGTTCATGCTATAATACTAATGTCTGGCACCTTAGAGGTGAGCCCATGTTAACTTAGAGTTCATGCTATAATACTAATGTCTGACATCTTAGAGGTGAGCCCATGTTAACTTAGCTTAGAGTTCATGCTATAATACTAATGTCTGGCACCTTAGAGGTGAGCCCATGTTAACTTAGAGTTCATGCTATAATACTAATGTCTGGTATCTTAGAGGTGAGCCCATGTTAACTTATCTTAGAGTTCATGCTATAATACTAATGTCTGGCACCTTAGAGGTGAGCCCATGTTAACTTAGCTTAGAGTTCATGCTATAATACTAATGTCTGGCACCTTAGAGGTGAGCCCATGTTAACTTAGAGTTCATGCTATAATACTAATGTCTGACATCTTAGAGGTGAGCCCATGTTAACTTAGCTTAGAGTTCATGCTGTAATACTAATGTCTGGCATCTTAGAGGTAAGCCCATGTTAACTTAGCTTAGAGTTCATGCTATAATACTAATGTCTGGCACCTTAGAGGTGAGCCCATGTTAACTTATAGTTCATGCTATAATACTAATGTCTGGCATCTTAGAGGTGAGCCTATGTTAACTTAGCTTAGAGTTCATGCTATAATACTAATGTCTGGCACCTTAGAGGTGAGCCCATGTTAACTTATAGTTCATGCTATAATACTAATGTCTGACATCTTAGAGGTGAGCCTATGTTAACTTAGCTTAGAGTTCATGCTATAATACTAATGTCTGGTATCTTAGAGGTGAGCCCATGTTAGCTTAGAGTTCATGCTATAATACTAATGTCTGACATCTTAGAGGTGAGCCCATGTTAACTTAGCTTAGAGTTCATGCTATAATACTAATGTCTGGTATCTTAGAGGTGAGCCCATGTTAACTTAGCTTAGAGTTCATGCTATAATACTAATGTCTGGCACCTTAGAGGTGAGCCCATGTTAACTTAGCTTAGAGTTCATGCTATAATACTAATGTCTGGCATCTTAGAGGTGAGCCCATGTTAACTTAGCTTAGAGTTCATGCTATAATACTAATGTCTGGCACCTTAGACGGATAATCCTGATTATTGCCAACAAAACCTGTAGATTACCTACAATAGAACGTGGAGATCACCTAGTGTAAAACCTGTGGATTACCTGCTATATAACCTGTATAATACCTCTTTAAAAACCTGTGATTTACCTGCTATATAACCTGTATAATACCTCTTTAAAAACCTGTGGTTTACCTGCTATATAACCTGTATAATACCTCTTTAAAAACCTGTGGTTTACCTGCTATATAACCTGTATAATACCTCTTTAAAAACCTGTGGTTTACCTACAAAAAAAAACCTATTCATCACTTATTTAAAAACCTGTAGGTTACCTGCTATAAAACCTGTAGTTTATCTACTCTTTTATTCTAGGCTGAAGAAGATATTCTAACTGAGCAACTGGCTGATGTCAAATTATCAGAAGAACCAATCAAAAGGTTAGTTTACAATTTGATCATGAATGAATCATTGAATGTAGTGTATAATTTAAATAAAAGGTAGTATTTAAATACCTACCACATTGCTCTAGATCAATCCCCACTAATTATGTAAAGTTTTTTTCCCAACACCAAATAATAAAATAAAAAGTAAATTTTGTCCCCCTATGTAATGTTTTTTTTTATAAAGGGAAGTAATTGTGTTTTCCTAATTTATCAAGGGACGCAATGAGTGCTAAAGGACTAAATGTAAATAATTTTTAGACATAAATAATATAATTAGAATTTTTGTGAAAGGTAATACATTTAAAAAAATTTTGTTTGAGGGACATTCCGGCAATGACCACTATAAGTTTGAAAAATGAAAATTGTTTTACAAAACTTTCAATATTAATTTTTACTTTCTCGTATACAACGTATAGAGAAGATCTTGTAATCGTGCAAAAAAAAATATTTAAAATTGAGATTTTCGTGAATCTCGCCATTTACGCCTCCCTGAGTCGGAAAAGCGTAGTTTTGCAATCTTGCCCCTATGTCTGTGTGTCTGTGAACATGATAACTTGAGTACCGTTTTACAGCTAGGTTGATGAAATTTCATATAAAGTATATCAAATTTGTAGTTCTGTATCTACTTTTCAGCAATTTCCGATAACCAGAAGTGGAACTTATTCTACTTTTGGTGTTTCAAAAGCCTATAACTTGAGTACTATTTCAAGTAGTTAATGAAATTTCACTTTTAGGTGAAAGATCTAATTCTCTGCCTTCTTTCAACTTTTGAGTAATTTCCGTTGCCTGGAAGTAGTAATTTACCCTAGTTTCAATTTCTCAAAAAACGCATGTGAATTTATAAAGTACTAATAATATTCCACACTATTAAACACATTTTGTTTGGCATTCACTTGGTGCACAATTCTTTAATCTACACAATTCTATTCTATTTTTAAAAGTTTCAGTAATTAAAAATGGATTAAAAATCACATCTATATCCTGAGTTGCCATCCCCCATAGTGTTATATAAGAATATTCAAGGAAGTTTAGGGGAGATAATGCCTGGTTTATTTAAATCATTAATTCAGATGATGCGCACTTTAGACGTATTAGACTATGACGATAATAATAGATTAAATTCTTATATTCCTTTGTAATCCACGGTTACATACAAACATACATAATTGAACTTTATATATTTACTAGCCGTCCCGGCCAGGCCCTGCTCTGGCTTCTGTGAAAAACCTTTCTGTTAAAGACCATTACCTGTGTGTTTAGTAATCATCATAAACCCGGCATTGCCCACCCAAACCAAAAACAACAAAACGCAAACATAACGCTAACACAATTACAAATACAAATGAAAACAAAAACCTAACAACAAACCCAACCACAACCACAAACACCATACGAACACAAAGAAAAAAACAAACGAAAAAGCAAACGAAAACAAACCAAATCCAAACGCAAAACCAACAACAAACACAAATACAAACCCAAAGAAAAAAACACAAACGAAAACGAAAAAAGAAAGAACAAAAACGAACCAAATCAAAACGCAACCACTAACGCAAACCCAACCTAAACACAAAGAAAACACTAACGCGAACATAAACGCAAAGTGCTCACAGTCTAGCCCGGGGCAGAATCGCCTGTTTCAGCTTAATAATCGACTATAGTACCCCAACTTATTCATAGTCTTTTGCACTCACTTAAACGTAGGTGCCAAACCAAACGAACAATTATAATACTCCAAGCTTATTCATAAAATATCTACAACATTTGCACTTGATCAATCCCCGCTAATTATGTAATTATTTTTTTCCCAACACCAAAACAAAGTAATAAAAAGTAAATTCTTTTCCACTAATGCAATGTTTTATAAAGGGAAGTAATTGTGTTTTCCTAATTTATCAAAGGGAAGTAAGTGCTAAAGGACTAAATATAAATAATTTTCAGACATAATTAGAATTTTTGTTATTTTTAAAAATTGTGTTTAATGAACATGCCGACAATTATTACTATCAGTTTGAAAAATGAAAATTATTTCCCAACCCTTTCAATAGTAATTTTTCAACTCATAAATTTAGACTGTGAGCACGATAATAGTCTAACACTTAAATCCATAGAAGTATGTCAACGACAAACAAACTTATTATTACATACAGAATTGAGCTTTATATATTAGATATATATTAGATAGACATTCCATATATTTGATGGGAGCTGGACATTACTCCCCAGCCCCCCCCCCCCCCCCCATCACCTTAATCAACCCTTTAGATTGACCCCAACCCAAAACCTGCCATAGGTCACTGACCTTATCATTTACCAATACATATAGGTAAAGGGTGGGAGTTGGGGAGCTGTCTATAGAAATGTTTACTGTTTGTATTGAATTATGGGTGGGGGGGGGGGTGGGTAATGTCCAAGGCTATGTCCACTCTGAGTTGTACAGGCCTACACAAGGCCCTTTATATTGCTAACACTTGATACATGTATTGTCCACAGTTCCACCAAGTCAAAAAAAGCCAGAAGAAAAGCCGCCAAAACAAATGAAAAGGTAATGAAGTTTTAACCAACTGTAGAACTCAACTTATTTAACTCACGCTTGAAAGTTTTTGTAAAGTTCTAATTACTTAACTAGCTCTTTAAAAAACTACTTGAATGTGTTGTAAAGTTTAATTGCTGTACATTCTTATAATACTACTTAATGTTTTTAGATCATGTGATGGGAGGGTACTCCTTATGACTTAGTGGGTGGGTCCTCCTTATGACTTAGTGGGTGAGTTTATTCCTCCTTATGACTTTTCATGTGGGTGGGTCCTGTTTAGGACGCTACGTGTGGGTGGGTCCTGTTTAGGACGCTACGTGTGGGTGGGTCCTGTTTAGGACGCTACGTGTGGGTGGGTCCTGTTTAGGACGCTACGTGTGGGTGGGTCCTCCTTTTGACGCTACATGTGGGTGGGTCCTGTTTATGACGCTTCAAGTGGGTGGGTCCTGTTTATGATGCTTCAAGTGGGTGGGTCCTGTTTATGATGCTACGTGTGGGTGGGTCCTCCTTTTGACGCTACATGTGGGTGGGTCCTGTTTATGACGCTTCAAGTGGGTGGGTCCTGTTTATGATGCTTCAAGTGGGTGGGTCCTGTTTATGATGCTACGTGTGGGTGGGTCCTCCTTTTGACGCTACATGTGGGTGGCTGGGTCCACCTCCTACTGCAACATTGCATAGAACCATTCTTGGGTTGTCATTTTTTTTCTTTTTCTAGACCTTCAATGTAGAATGAAAGGACAGGTCATCATGCAATGATGGAATAAAACTATAACAAACAAACAAAATTCTAATTTTCCAATTGGTGTGGAGAATTTATTGTTTATACAAAAATAACATGATGTTAACAGCTGTAAAGGCACTCGATCATGTACATCTAGTCCAAGTCTAGCTACAGGTGGCCAATGTATAGCTACAGGTGGGCCATGTCTGGCTACAGGTGGGCCACGTCTAGCTACAGGTGGCCAATGTATAGCTACAGGTGGGCCACTTCTAGCTACAGGTCTGGTAACCACACCTAGCTACAGGTCTGGTAACCACACCTAGCTACAGGTATGGTAACCACACCTAGCTACAGGTATGGTAACCACACCTAGCTACAGGTATGGTAACCACACCTAGCTACAGGTCTGGTAACCACGTCTAGACAGGTATGGTAACCACATCTAGCTACAGGTATGGTAACCACGTCTAGCTACAGGTATAGTAACCACATCTAGCTACAGGTCTGGTAACCACGTCTAGCTACACGTCTGGTAACCACGTCTAGACAGGTATGGTAACCACACCTAGCTACAGGTATGGTAACCACATCTAGCTACAGGTCTGGTAACCACGTCTAGCTACAGGTCTGGTAACCACGTCTAGCTACACGTCTGGTAACCAGATCTAGGTAGGTCTGGTAACCACGTCTAGCTACAGGTATGGTAACCACATCTAGCTACAGGTATGGTAACCACATCTAGCTACAGGTATAGTAACCACATCTAGCTACAGGTCTGGTAACCACGTCTAGCTACACGTCTGGTAACCACGTCTAGACAGGTATGGTAACCACACCTAGCTACAGGTATGGTAACCACATCTAGCTACAGGTCTGGTAACCACGTCTAGCTACAGGTATAGTAACCACATCTAGCTACAGGTCTGGTAACCACGTCTAGCTACAGGTATGGTAACCACGTCTAGCTACAGGTATGGTAACCACGTCTAGCTACACGTCTGGTAACCACGTCTAGACAGGTATGGTAACCACATCTAGCTACAGGTATGGTAACCACGTCTAGCTACAGGTCTGGTAACCACGTCTAGACAGGTATGGTAACCACATCTAGGTAGGTCTGGTAACCACGTCTAGCTACAGGTCTGGTAACCACGTCTAGACAGGTATGGTAACCACACCTAGCTACAGGTCTGGTAACCACACCTAGCTACAGGTATGGTAACCACACCTAGCTACAGGTATGGTAACCACACCTAGCTACAGGTATGGTAACCACACCTAGCTACAGGTATGGTAACCACGTCTAGCTACAGGTATAGTAACCACATCTAGCTACAGGTCTGGTAACCACGTCTAGCTACAGGTATGGTAACCACGTCTAGCTACACGTCTGGTAACCACGTCTAGACAGGTATGGTAACCACACCTAGCTACAGGTATGGTAACCACATCTAGCTACAGGTCTGGTAACCACGTCTAGCTACAGGTATAGTAACCACATCTAGCTACAGGTCTGGTAACCACGTCTAGCTACAGGTATGGTAACCACATCTAGCTACAGGTATGGTAACCACGTCTAGCTACAGGTCTGGTAACCACGTCTAGACAGGTATGGTAACCACATCTAGGTAGGTCTGGTAACCACGTCTAGCTACAGGTCTGGTAACCACGTCTAGACAGGTATGGTAACCACATCTAGCTACAGGTCTGGTAACCATGTCTAGACAGGTATGGTAACCACATCTAGCTACAGGTATGGTAACCACGTCTAGCTACAGGTCTGGTAACCACGTCTAGACAGGTCTGGTAACCACATCTAGGTAGGTCTGGTAACCATATCTAGCTACTCAGTGCCCGTGTCTGATGTTGGTTCATTGAGCCAGTGGATCGCAGTAGAGATTGCCGGTCCCTCTTGATGCTGCATCTACACCAAACGATTACTTGTTTTGTTTTCCAATCTTCTGAGAACAAGTCAACATTTTTTTATTAGACCAACACAACAGAGGACAGTGTGGAGGGAGATGACGATGCTAGAGAAGAAACTCCAGAACTTGTGGAGAATGGACAGGTGAAAGAGGGGCCATCACTAGAGGTGGAAGAGAATGGGGAGGTACCTGAGGCACCAGCGCCACTGGCAACAGACACTGCTGACACATCAGAGTCTCATCAATCACAGGAAAATGATAGGAAAAAAAGCCAGTCACAGAAGGTAAGCTTTCTATACTTGGTGGAATTAGCTTGACTGGGTGATATTTGCACATCTAGTTGTGGCATTAGCATGGAAGGGTGATATTTGCACACCTAGTTGTGGCATTAGTTTGACAGAGATATTTGCACATCTAGCTGTGGTATTAGCATGGGATACTTTTATTTGCACACATAGTTGTGGCATTAGCATGACAGAGATATTTGCACATTTAGTTGTGGCACTAGCTTGACAGAGATACTTGCACACCTAGTTGTGGTATTAGCATGGCGGGCTGATATTTGAACATTTAGGGCATTAGCATGGCGGGCTGATATTTGAACATTTAGTTAGGGCATTAGCCTGGGAGGCTTTTATTTGCACACATAGTTGTGGCATTAGCATGACAGAGATATTTGCACACATAGTTGTGTATTTAGCAAGGTGAGTGACTTACACATACACAGAAGACTTTCACACATACACACACTGGTGAAATATTCTCACATAAAAACAAAAGAGCACACACACTGACTAGTGACTAACACACACACATGGGTGATTTACATGTACATATTCATGAGATGTACACTAGTACACATCCCTTAGACCTGTACACCCTGTTGATCTACACATACACACTTTTTAATACATGCATGCTTGATAATCATAGTCTTTAATTACATGCCTGATGATAATTTATCTTATACACCAAATATAAAAAATGTGTTATATAACACTTTTAAAAATGTTATTTAACTAATACGAAATACCTGTTAAACCATGAATGCATATTATATTAAGGGTTATAAAAACAAAACAAAAAAACCCAATACACCAAGCAAATTAATTGGCGCATGTTGTTTACTGTCCATAATACACTTGGCCATCATGTGTTGTCTTGTTTGGTCTTATTGTGTGTCTCTTGTCTTGTTTGGTCTTATTGTGTCTCTTGTCTTGTGTGTGTGTTGTCCTGTTTGGTCTTAAATGGTGTCTTTTCTATTTTAGTCAGTTGTGATATCTTATTTTTGTGACAACTTATGACATGGTAAATTAGTGACATCGCATTATTATATTCATTATAAATTTGGTTTGTAAATTTGTAACAGAATTCACTAACAGTTGTTTTGCTTTCTTTTGATGAGAGAATGAATTTATAAGGACACTTATATGTTGAGGTACCACTGTAACTTGTCATCTAGACAAAAACATCTCTAACCTCTATTTAATGATAAACAATTAGCAAATCCAGTTCATGATTAGGTCTTGAATTATTCCCTAACCAATCATATTGTCCACTTCCAGCCTAAAGTAATTAGGTCTAGAATTATTCCCTAACCCATCATATTGTCCACTTCCAGCCTAAAGAAAGTTTAAAGTGCAACGTGTGCAAGCGAGGCTTCCCCTCTAGAAACAAACTCTTTGATCACATCAAGCAGACAGGCCACGCCATCAGGCTCGATGCTGCTGAGGTGGAGGAAAAAGAGGAAGAAAAGGGGAAGAAAGGCAAGAAGAAAAACAGGAGATGATGTTAAAGGAGAGTAGAGGACTCTTTTGGTTTTAGATCTTCGCATTTGGCTTAGCTGGGAGCAAAACATTGTAGGACATTGTTACAAAGTTTCTTTAACATTGATCGTTAGCCTGTAGGGTACAAATTTGTTCTTCAACAAATGTTGCCAGTCTCTTTAACATAGATAGTCAGCTTGTAGGATACAAATTTGTTGTGCAACATTTGTTGCCAGTTTCTTTAACATTGATAGTCAGCTTGTAGGATACAAATTTGTTGTGCAACATTTGTTGCCAGTTTCTTTAACATTGATAGTCAGCTTGCAGGATACAAATTTGTTCTGCAACAAATGTTACCAGTTTCTTTAACCTTGATATACATTTGTAACACAACAAATGTCAAGTTTCTTTAATTAGTTAAACATGGGTAGCCTTTAGGAGTTTTCTTGCTAATGTTTTTCTCTCCTATCTTTGACAAAAAGTCTTTCCCAGCTCAACAAAAACAATGCAAATGTTCTCTCAGCTGTGTGCCACTGTTGGCTAGTCATGTCCTGGTGATTGTTGTTTTATCACAGGTTGTGTGAGTCTGTTGTTGGCTGGACTTGTAAATAAACACTTGGGGTATTGGCAGATATGTGTCTGTCTTAGTTTAACTAAGCAATGTTGTGTTAGAAAAAAAAAAGAAAACCAAAGAAAAAACCCACAAAAATTGAGAAAAAAAGAATTGTTTCTTTACATACCTGACTACTTGTGAAAGCATGAATGTAAATAAAATTGAAATAACACATAAACATTAGAACAATTACATCATATTGCATGATAAAGTCAATTAACTTTGTTATATTAACACAATATAAATAAGCTCCAATATAACTTGGAGATTTGAAATAATCAAGGAGCGCAATCTCTAATCAGGGGAATTAACCAAAAATATATTAATGCTAGTCTCTGATACACTAACTAAAGTGGGGTCTGCTAGTCTCTGATACACTAAAGTGGGGTCTGCTAGTCTCTGATACACTCAAGTGGGGGTTACAGGCTGGTCAACTAAGGGCTACAGGCCGGTCAAGTGGGGGCTACAGGCCGGTCAAGTGGGGGCTACAGGCTCTGATACACTCAAGTGGGGGCTACAGGCTGGTCATCAAGCCCCGTGGTCTGCTAGTCTCTGATACCCCTGCTGGTTGAACACTGTCGTAAGATTTGAGCAGAGAGGTGTGAGCGCCTCCTGCTGCATGTTTGTCCAGCATGTGGCCAGGCGGCGTGACCTCAATGTCCAGCTCCTTGAGCCCCTGGTAGCTGGCCTTACCTCGGTACAGGACGTAATGCTGCACTAGGAAGATGGAGTCGTAGATGATGGTCACCACCCCCAGGCCGAACTTGGTCACGTTACCAAAGATGGAGTCCCAGTCGTCTGGGGAGAGAAGGTCAGGGGTTGTTGAAACACTGGGTCAAGGTCATGGCGTGTAGAAACACTGGGTCAAGGTCAGGTGGTGTAGTACCAATGGGTCAAATTAACGTGCTGATGAAACACTGGGTCAAGGTCAGGTGATGTATCACCGTTGGGTCAAGATAGTGTAACAATGTCGAAAGATATTTTTTCCGAAAACAAATGTAAGCAAAAAGGCGAATTTAAAGGATTATTTTATGTACGAAACAAAAAATGTGTCGAAACAAGCAGTTATGATATTTTACACAAGTCTTGTTACACGCACCCCAGTAACCCTCACTAACCCTCACCCGCTTTCGTGGTCGTGCTGAGGTGAGGCCTACGTGTGCCTATCACGTGACCGCCAACCATTTTCCAGACTGTCTCAAATTCTAATAATAGCGATATCATTTAAATAATTTTTTCGTGACGATTCCCATGTGATATGTGCGTTCTGATGCTTGTATGACGGAGGTGAAATTAAAAGTGTGTTGTTAAATGATTAATATTAGTAAGACTACTGTAGTTTGGTTACCACAATTTATAGGGCCAATGCTTGTAAAATGTTCTTGAAATGTTTTTAAACGATCGAAATGTAAATATGTATAGAACCCCCACTCTTGAGGTGGGCGGCGGTTACATAAGAGGACACGTTTCTTAATTAGTCATGCACCCAGTCCAGTCGGCTACCTCCGTCACTTGACCTTAGAGACACCGCCCCATTGTGTCCGTCCAGCAATGTAGACGTTCAGGCTATGTAAATGTACCAACCTCCGTTATAAGCCAATAGAAACATCTGTAAGATACTGAGCCAGCCACCAATGA